>NC_079533.1:3423898-3749732 GCF_003711565.1 Takifugu flavidus
ACAGAAAAGCAATTAAATCACATTAAAAAAATAAATAATTACAGTAAGTTAAGTTGTAGCACTGATTATTTCTGGCTCAGGTTGTTTTGATTTGTCCTGATTGAATTCTGGCCATTCAATACCCTCATGATTTCTTCTCAGTCAATTTGGGGAAAAAGTTGTCACTATATTGCTCTTTCACATGATCAGATCATAATTGGTTAGTGGTTTATTTAAATTTGCCAATCAGTGATTGGACCCAGAAATCCTGATGGTGTAAAGCCTGATTGAGAAGACTATGGGCTATTTAACAGGAGATGGGGACAAAGATCGCATTAGACATCAACTACGAGATACAGCTCGATTCTCCTAGTGTTCCAAGTCATCATAAAACAGTCTTGTGCCATTAGACCTAGTGCTCTTGGAGACTCAGCGTCATGAATCTTCCTTCGCTCTAAATCAAGACTGACCACCTGAAGGCAGCAAAATACTCAGATATTGTTTGTGGTGACACTACATCACAGTGTGAACCCAATATTGAAAGATGCAACCAGTCACTGCAACATTACCCTGCATGACTTGAGTAAACATCAGAGTTGCTGTTAGTGGTAAACAGCCTTCTTGAATATTGCATGCTCTGCTGCCCACTTAGCTTTCAGAAGACTTTTAAATGTAAAGACACCACATAAACAGAGATTTACAAGCTCTCTACAAACACGCCCAGTAACAGAAACACATTATCCCTGTGGAGCTAAATAGCAGCACTTGATTGGCGGTCCAGCAGCTGTTCATGATCACATTAGTGCTTATTAGAAATGGTAATGGGGTTGGTTTGTTTTCAGCTGCTGGTATATTTAGCTGAATATTTTGTGTACATGGAGGATGCTTTTGCTGCCTGCAAACAACATTTTAAAAAGGTCTTCTTTTCTCTCACCCTTTCTCCCACCCTCTGGCATCTCTGCTCCCTATAAACTACCATGGGCCCTCCATCTCTCTGGCCTGTTGAAATGCTTTTTAATTTGGCTTGTTGGTACAGGGGGCTCCATGCTGGCAGATTACAACTCGGCATCCAGTCATTTTCAATTTATCGGAGGCCTCCTCACACACACACACACACACACACACATACTTTCCCAGATGGCCATATTCACTACCCTCTCCAGCATCAATTCAGAGACATAGCAATTCCAGGCCACCCTCCACCCCCACCTGTCCCCTTCCGCCTTTCATATCTTCCCCTTTCAAACGGCAGAGAAAATCTATCTCAAAAGCACCGTATTTTTTTTTTAAAAAAAGAGATATTGTGGCTCTGGAAGCATTCAAGGTAGAGAGGCAGATAGTATTGTATTATTACTTAGACCTCTGACAGTGGTGATGACCCGGGAGAGTAGAAAATATTGACCGCGTGTCGCTCAAAGCATTCAACAGATTGCATTGACCAAGCTTGTCGGGACCCTTAATAGCAAGTAGCAAGCCTCAGCTAGAGCTCAGGAGGAAATGCTGTCCAATTTTATGGAGGCTTTTAACCATTCATTGGGTCCAGATAATGGATTGATAAAAGTAAAGCAGTATTTTAACTCTAATAATAACTGTCTTCAAGTTAAAATTCATGACCCATGATGTGTACTAAAAAGCCTTTGCAAACAACTAAACATCTGCTTCTCACGATGACTTAAACACACGTACAATTAAAATAAAATGGGAAAGAGGGTGTTTGTCGGGGGTATGTTAAGGGCATTGCAGTGTGATTTATGAGTTGAAGGAAGTCATTACTCCCAGAGGAAGCCCAGACCAAAATACAAACAGATCGAGGGGACGGCTTTCAAACAGGTCATGTAGTAATTTTTCTAGTGCTGATAGCTGCTGAAAACTACCCAGAAAAATTGGATCTTTCTATATAATGAGACCACTCAAGCTGAAAAGTGTGACGACTGACATTTATATTTGCACTTTGTTGTTTGCTAACATATGCCAGGTTGCTGGTCTCCCTGTTGTTCAGGTCTGGCAAGTAATCAACTCAAACTTTTATTGAAGGTTAAGTTTAGAAGAAAGAGAATAGAGTAGAGCATCTTTAATGTGCCCTAGTTACTGCACAAATGAAAGGCTGTTAAATTACGAGATATTTCTAAAACATATTCCATCTGTTTAAATGATGTTACTGAAATAGACTTTCAGGATTAAAACTGATCATTGAAGGGTTATTGTAGTTTTTGATCAAATAACAGGTGATTCAGAAGAATAACAGTTTGTACACAAATTGAACTTTTATCAATACATTGGTGTTAACAGATTTTGCGTATTAAGTGTCTGTGCAGATACGCAATGATTGAAACAAATGGATATCTTAGTGGCAGCTTAACAGCATTTTGAGTAAAATTATTTCAATTTGCAGTATGTGGATCAGTTCTATCTGCTCCAATGAAAGATCACAATAGACCGTGCATATTGTAACTTCAAAAATAGTTTTAACATAAATTATTCTAAGAGAAGGGTTAACCTTATTGCATAACACCTTATTTGAACGCCCCTTTATTGTTTGTTGATGACTGCAAAGAAAGAGGGCAAAATTGTGGTATAAATATTTATTATTGTGCTGTATGTCTGGCAATGCTGGTGGTGAAAGCCAGGTTGAAAGTCAAAATGAAGCATACGTGGTCGGACAATTATCAAGGAGTCGCATAATGTTTGCAAGGAGTTTTCTCATTAAGCAGCCAGTAACAGCTCAGACCTATTCCAATAAATTGTGCATTATTACAGCAATGGGAAGAATACAGGTGAAGAATATCAGTGTTTTTACAACTTGATAATAGCTCTTGTGGTGCTCACAAAGGTGGCTAAATGAGTGTGTTTACAGCAGGGATTAGTGATAACAGCATCGACTCTAGCTTGACACACTGTGTCAGCCAAATAGGAAATGTATATCCTGTCATCAGATTTTACTGCCTCTAATCCTCTGAATAGCAGTTCAGATGAAGTCAAATGATGGCAAGGTGAGGTATTAGCGTTACCATGGGTTTACATGAGCACAGGGGGCATGATAGCTGGACCTGGTCATGAAATGTCAATATCCTCAAGATGACCAAAGATGAGCTTGCACCCTCAGTACCCATCCGTTAGATGTTGTACCTTAATGACAGTAGTTTTGCAAAAGGTTTAAGAGGCTTGGATTTAGAGGCCAAGCTACTTACAATATTAAAATAACAAAGCTGATACTGCTTGCGTGTTGTAATTTGCCACCAGTGATTTCCATGAAATACAGTATGCACACTTTTAAATGCTCATTTGTTGCCCCCATATAAATATTATGATTTTAGTTTAAGTCTAGATCAGAAAAGGTTGTGAGATTCTGCAAAAGCAAAAGTTGAAGCAATAGAAGTTACTTTGAGGGTTATGAGAGATCAAATTGTTGGTGGCCTTGCCATTGTGGTACAACTAACTCCTCTCCTTAGTGCTTGGGAGACCACACTTACTTGAATGACATCTTCAATTGCAGAAGAAGGAATTAGAATTAACACCAGAGAGTTAAAATATGGTGGAGCTGAATCTAATGACATTTGCATAAAATAGTTCTGTGACCCTTGACTGTGGCTCAGATGGCCCTGTATCCCGTATCTTCGTCTCTGTAAAGTATGCATGGTTAATCCTAATTGGTTATTTTCTCACCAATGTGAGTGTGAATTTGAGTGTGAATGTTAGACGCACACTTGTGATGTAAATCGTAAAGATGGCTAGTGAAGCATTATTAAAATAGAGCAAATTTACCATCCCAATAGGTGTAAGAGGTGATGGAGAGAAATCGAACAAATGCATATAAAATAGCAATCATTATGCCAATGATGGAAGGTTTGTTGTTGCAACATTGAGGGTAACACTGTTGGTACAAGTAGAGGTGCAATATTGTGTTTCCTCAAGTCTCTCAGCTTTGGGATAGGGCCAATACAGAAAAAGCATTATGTTCACTTGGCCAGTGATGGACTACAACATGGGATGGTGCGGCGCCATCATGTCGATACAGCCCCCAAAATTCAGAAGAATACCACAGTGTGCATACCATACTAAAATCACCCAAAAAACTCATAATTTCTTTGAGACATTGTGGATAAAGTACAGGCCAAGTCAGTTTTTTGGTCGAAATGGTTTGATAAATGTTTAATGGTGGCTGTATTGGATTCGCAGCTATCCTTTTCTCCCTTGCGGTATAAAATCTCCCACATACAGTGCTCTGTGTGTTCCAGTGAACCCTCTGCTGTTATTCCTGTAAAATCTGAAAAGCGGGCTTCTCCTGAACTAGAGCCCTTTTGCCAGTCTGCACATGAGCTGCAACCAAAGCTTGACCCGTGTTGAGTGTCTGCAGTAAATTTTATTGCCTGCATCCATTGGAAGGCCTGGAAATATACTGGCCATGAATTCCTGGAGGAAAATGAATGGCAGTAAAAGAGAGAAATGACAACCCCCACAAGCTGATAGGAGAGTGCTTTTTCTCTGTTTTTTTTCTTCCATAGGACAGTTTATTGAAGTTGCCCAGCTCGGGGAGATGGGATTTGATGCATTAGCCATGGGCTTAGTTGGATGTGTTCCTGAAAGGCAGTATTGAAGTTACAATTCCCTACCACAGATTGAGGAGCTGGGAAATCATGTAATTAAATGCATACAGTTATTTTAGATTGATGGTTGTGTGGTGTAAGTGCTCAACTGTGCAATAGAACAGTCTTTTTTTACTGGCGTCTCATTTTACAATGCAGTTTTTAATGCAAGAATTTAATACTAGGTTTTATGGAGTTTTCTGGGCATAGTGGGTGTAAATGCAGGAGGGTTGTTTTACTGCCACACTGGGCTATTATAACAAGATGTTCAGATATGATGACAGAATATGTCTCCTGCTGCTCTTATGTTATCTTCCTCACCACCACACTCTTTTTCTGCACCTGTTCAGTCCATTATTAAATCTGGGAATTGTCCCCATAACTCAATCCACTAGATTACAGTATTATATGACCATTTGTGAAAAGGGTGATTGCCGTGGAGAGCAGAGGATGGATGTTAAAAGCATATTGATTTGTCTGTAATGTCGTCATAGATCAGAGATTTATGGCAATATATAAATACAGCCACAAGCTCCACTCGCCTACAGCCTGTGGTGGAGGAAATACAATCTTTACGAAGACTGATGAGATCATGACAGTGCTCTTAACGACGTTTACTCCCCCACCCACCCAGACCTCCATTTCCCACCCATCCTCACAGGCTGCTGCTGCTACCTTTTACTGGCTCCATGTCTTTGCTTTGGATTCACATTCCAGTGCAGATGCTAGAAAAGCCCAAAAGCCTCTTCAGGGTTCCAACAGGTCAACTTTAAGACTAGTAACCATTTTACCCAAATATCTGAATTCTTTGGCCTGCTAAGCTGGACCTGACAGCTGGACCCCTCTAGCCAAACCAGGGTTAGGCCACCCTGGTGGTGGACAGTGAAACCAGTGTGCTCTAGAGGCCCTGGTGGTCCGATTCAGGAAATCGACATATGCATCTAATACTGTTGTGTTGTAATATAAAACTGAGCTATGTTTATCACATTTATGATGCTTAGAAAAAAAAAATAAGAGTGGTAATTTTGGTTGCTTCTTTCTTGGAACACAGACCTGTGAGTACATCAGCGGGGAAATATTCTCAGTGTAGGCAGTGGAAACCAAAGGGATTTAATGATGGTGCACGTAATACATGATTTACTGTCAGCCTAGGTAGCTGGATCATCTATAAAACTTTCATGACGCTCCCTCAGTGGCAGGCTGCCAATAAACTTCCCAAATGAGGGACTTGTTAATTTACTTGTTAAAGCAAATTAAAAATTCATAAGTGCTTTTAGGTAAATGAGATCCTCTTTCATTGCCACCCTAGTGAGATTCTTTCTGGGCCCTCGGAGGACATGTTATCTGCGCTCAAAGCTGCAGAGGAACAATAAAAGCCTTTTGATTGTTCCTGCTTTTATTACTGCTGAGCTCTACAGCTGCTGTTGGGTGTAACTAAGGTAAACCAGGTGCTGATGGTTAGCTCACTGAGTCCAGGAAAGAAGACTCAGTGCAGGTCTCTCAATTTTCTCCATTTCTTTTTTTGGCTGTGGGATGTATTTGTTGTGGGACCTCAGTTATGTATCACTCTGTTATTAAAGGCCTTTGTATTTAAAAATGTTGACCAGTGGACTTTTTGCCTGGTCTTTCACTCAATCCTTTGAGAGAACTTCACTGCACTGGTAAAATCCCATTGAGGCAACAGTGAGGCAGCAAACACCACATGGTCGGGACACAAAAAGCTGGTTGTGTCTTACTGATGTAACACTGTCTTATTGATGTAACACTGTATAATAAAACTGTTTAATAAAACATGATGGCAGTTTTCTGCATGTTGAACCTGCCTGCCCAGATCAGACACCCACGGCACTGTATGATTTCATTTTTCCATCTTTATTTATACTGCAGCTATTGCAGTCAAAACTGTACCCCGGCAGCCTTGGCCTATAGCTGCATAGCTAAGATATTGACCTAGTAATGAGATGACTATGCTCCTCTAAATATGATAATCAGTGTGTAGGGAGAGAGTCAGCCCCACCTATCTATACCATACTGTTAGTGTGTGTCCCTTGGAGTGTGTGGGGGCATCAACATGTTAGTGCAAATTTAAACAGTGAAGTAGGAGGAGGAACTCAGCAACCATTAAATGGGGGGGGGTTATGTTATGTTATGTTATGTTATGTTATGTTATGTTATGTTATGTTATGTTATGTTATGTTATAGCGGAGGTGGGTTTAGGAGGGTGGTAAATAAGATATAAAGGAGGCTTGCACTTATATATAAATAAGATATAAATACAGTATATATAAAGGTAAATAATTTAAATAAAGATATTTTTATTTAATAAATAATAAAATTAATATAAAACTATACTAAGCTCAAGTGCTTCAACAGTTAAAGATTCTCTACTTCAGCCTTTTCAGACTGGTAAGATAGTGAAAAGAGGAAAGTTTATCCTCAAAATCATTAGAAACTGTGTGAAAACAAAACATTTGAGCATGGTGAGCAGACTTGTGAAGTTTGTAGTTATTAACTCTGCAAATATATGTTACTGTTATGTCTCTAATAGATAACGTTTATCTCAACTGAGCAGTAGCATCTACAGGTCCACTAACATAGGGATCCCCATTTACCATCACCAAATTATGGCTACGTAGAAAAGAGAATATTATCAAAGGGCTTTTACCAGGATTATCAGCATCACTCCAGTGATATCAACATCACTCCATGAATGGTGAGTTGCTAGTTTGCTTGACAGTATCTTCACTGAAAACCTGGTTGATTAGCTTAAAAGGCAGGTGATAGGAAAAGACTACCTTCCTGTGAAATGTTTCATGCTGGTGTTTCCCAGTCTTAGGGTAATAAAAACAAATCTTTTAAAATGTTTTTGCATCTTTATTTACACCAAATTACATAAACTAATATCAATAAGCAGTATTGATATGGATTAAATCCTAATAAATCCTGCTCAACTCTAGGAGTAATGCTTTTTATTATGACCCGGGTATGCAAACACAATGCAATAGATGAATGGAGGTCACTGAACTCACGGTGCCGTGTTGACCTCCAGAACTGCAACCCTCAGAACACTGTCACATCAGCTGTCACAGCCACTTAAAACACACCAACAAAGCTTGCAGTGATATTTAATGGAATTAACTTAAGAAAAACACACTGTCCAAAAGCATGCTGGGAACTCATTTCCCCTCCACCCCAACATGCTACACTATGCACCCTTACCAATGAATCCAGTGAGGCGCAAAAAAAAAAAAATCCAAGAAATCCACAAACAATATGCTCTGTAGACACACACACATAAGATACATCAGACAGCAGGTCATTAAATGTGAATGCCAAGTTATCACAACCAAGAAAGACTCCCGTTAATCACATTAAAAGAAACAACTCCATCACATAAACCTGATGAAAGCAGAGTGAGGATTTAAAAAATAAAATCACCAATCTCTAAAGGAATTTAAGGGAGCTCAAGGTGAAATGAAAGAGAACAAGCTGAGAGATGTATTTTCAAATAGCTGTGCAATCAGGTCCCAGGCTAAAGATGAGCTGCTTTGTGAGACATGTTCTTCACACAGTACATGCTGTGGTTAAATTTGCGCGAGATTCTGATTTCAAGGGGTCTCTCAGTGCTGATAACCCCGACAAATGTCATTATGTGGTTTCATTTAAGTAAAGTCATTTTTCAGAAGAGGACAAATCCTTTCATTCTTTGTCTGCATCCACAGTATTCTTTGTCCAAATACCATATGTGATGGTTGCTTTGCTGCAGATATATGGTGCAATAATTAAAATCTGAAAATAAAACAACACTTTCATACAATGTGGCTTTTGAAACAAAGATTTTCCCAGGTGTCTCAGAATGCATGTGTGATTCAGCAATGTCTGACCACATAGTGTACACACACCCGCACACACTTACATCTCTGTGGGAGATTTTCATAGACATATTACACTACCGAGCTCATTACTCTAACTCTGCTACCCCAGCCCGTAAGGGCTCATTATGCATGCATTCCAAGTTTTCACAGAATTCGCCATTTATGCATAGTCTGCTGTCATCCGAACGCTAACTTCCCTCCAAAATGGAAGAGACCCCCACCCCGGCCAGACAGAGAGACATAACCTCGGCTTGTCAATTGTACATCAGGTATTTCTTAAAACAAGGGTTTATGTGTCCTCCTTATGCGGGTGTTGAGGAAAAGCACTGTAATGAAGGTCTTTCTCTCCAGCATGAGACAGAAGAGGACCCTTGTGTCCCATGTGACTGCTGCCACAGTCTGTGCAACAAAGCCAGCTTTTTAAATGCTTTGAAATGAAACCTGCCATGTTTGTCTAGTCTGGGAGGAGCAACATGGGAGCTTCTGAGGACAACCGTAGTAGACTTAGATGAGGAGTACAGACTGAATTTGCTGCTTCCTCCCTAGGGTCATTTATTGTGCTCCAGAGCCTCAGATGTTCACATATTGGCACGTCATCATCATTAGTCCCATCATTTGCTTCAAATTGAGTGTCTGGAGGATGACACTTGCTAAGCTCCTGCTGCCTCGGCATGTGGCGTCTCCTTGGAAAGCAGAGCATTTCCATTTGAAGGTTCTGGAAGGGTCTTTGTCCCCATTCTTTATTCTTGTGAGGTTTTAATGCTGCAGGATCTGATGAAGTCTATCATTGGCAGGCATAGTGATGGTTGCTAAATGGGCTCAAAAACATGACAAATTTACAGAGACAGATTCCATGCCAGTTCTTACATTTTTGGGAACTGATTTCTACAGAAAGCCTTCCCTGGCAGACTTTTTTCATGTTCTGCATTTAGCATCAGGGTTTAAAGCTTGCTTCTTGGTATTAAACCTTGGTTTCCTCATGTTTTGGCAGCTGAAACCAGGACACAACAACTGTAAGGACAGCGACAGTCCATGTGGAGAGTCCAAGCCTTCCATCAGAAGCAGTTCCAGAGAAAGACTGACAGATGTAAGTATATAAATGTCCAGTGGAATTTCTGGGTTATTTTCTTGTACAAAGTACAAAATAATTGGGACAGGCTCTAGCATATGGACAATGAAAGGGTGGAGCGATGAATAAGCTGCCAGCTTGCAGGGCATTTGAGTATTTGGGGGTTAAGTACATTGTCAAGGGGAACCAGCAGTGCTTTGTGTATATATATACAGTATATATATGTGTGTGTGTGTGTGGTGTGTGTGTGTGTGTGTGTGTGTGTGTGTGTGTATACACACTGAATTTTCGCGACTATAAGGCGCACTTAAAAGTCTTACATTTTCTCCAAAATGGGCTGGGCGCCTTATAATGCGGTGCACCTTATGTGTGCACCGAGTTCCAAAATCTGTAAATTTGTTGCCTTGCCGGCTTTTGCAAAATCCATTTCGGATTCAATTCGTTCATTTCGGATACACAAGATGAGGACTTTGATGGATTTGGGAATGAGGACTGATCAAAAATAACGTGAGTACATTGCTAAATACATGCTAGCATGCATGTTTTAAGCTAGCGGTATGTTTTACCATGCCCGCGCACTATAATCCGGTGCACCTTATATATGTTATAAATACAGAAATAGCGCCTAACTAACTGAGACTGTGCCTTTTAATATAGTGCACCTTATGGTCATGAAAATACAGTACACGTGTATGTATATACATAATTTATATATATATATATATATTGCTCATATATATATATATATATATGAGCACAAAGCTCAGTGACATTGTTCAATGAAATGTCAACGAAAGGAGACATTTTTAAAGAAACACAGCGAAAAACAAATTAAAACTGAGCTGTTCTCTCTGAATGCAAGGTCAATGCAAGGTCGGTCACACACAGACAAGAAGTAATTTATTAGCGTGATTATGGATTTCACATACACACACATTACATACACTATTAACAAAATTATTTACTCTTTATTTACTATCACACACGCACAGGCACAGCTACTCTCTGTCTGAGACTGACAAGAGAAGACACCACTCTGGTCCTTGTTTGTGATGAGGAGCTGCAGGTGCTAACTGACACAAATGCCCTGTAACCTAATGTGAGCCATAAAACAAGCACGCAGGAAACCTTTCTGCCAGACATGCAGCCTGATTCTATGAAATGTGTTACGAATTTCTAGTGATGTGTTCAGATCCGTCGCAATAATTAAAGCTGTCAGTCGGAAGGCAAGCTAGTCTTAGAGGAAGACATGGCCGAACAACTGAAGCAAAACTGATTCTCCATGTAACGTTGTGATGCTTGACTAGGCATGAAATTAAATAAGTAATTTGATGTTGACAGCAGAAATTGAAATGATACATGCTGATTTCTGTCAAACAGCACTGTGCAGATCTTACTTCAAAGCATACGAATCTCCCACTGTCAAGGTGACTGTCGCATTGACTGATAAAAGGATCAGGGGATTTTATGCTCTGTAATGACATTTACTCCACCCACCATGTTAACAATGCACCCAATCTATCAACTATGTTAAATGTATCTTATCACATCAGTTCTGTGATATTTTTTGAGACTTGCAGTCTTGGTTTGGACTGCTCACACGCTTACAGGTTCCATCTTTCACACTCCCAGTGGGGGAGGGATTGACGCCCCAGGTTCTCTCACACGCTGAACACACTCCCCAGGAGACTAAGCATATGTTCAGAAGCTTGACAGCATGACGTATAGACTCCCATCTCACTTCAGATGGTCACTCTGTGTGAAGTTTCATCTACACTCCCCTCAGGTTCCTGAAGTCCCCGCAAGTCATGTTGTTAAAATCCACTCACACACCATCAGAGTGACAATTGTGGCTTCTCTAATAGTGCAGTATGCCTCCTAGAGTAATTTTTTTTTTTAAAAATCATGACATTTTTCTATAGGTTTTGATATTTTCCCTAATAATTACACAAAATGTAATATTTTATGTAAAACCTGGATATTATAAAAATGAAATGACAGATATCAGCGTGATTTAGCAAAGGTTGTGCTCTGTCCAGTGCTGCAATTAGCTATAGCTATTCCAAAGGGATCCCTCGCACAGTGAAAACAAAGAATTCACTCGTTAGTACCAGGAATCAGCATGACACGGCTGCCCACTTTGACCCAAACTGTTCATTAGACCCAGTGTTTACTGATGGTGTTGCTGCCGTCCTCTCACAGCGTGAATGTGCACCAGTGAAGTAGATAAACCGAGCCTGTCGACCTGGCAGTGGCCTGCACAGAGAGAAAGAGGCCAGGAAAGGTCAGGCCTGGAGCCTCTTTTCTCCCTCCTCTCTCAGTGATGCCAGCTCATTAAGACCTACAAATGGCACATCAGCTCAGCCGTGTTTGCCTCAACCCAAAACCCCTGGCTAAATTGGCAGGCTTAACCACAGTTGCTCTAAAGCACTCGCCTCCTTTTTTCAGGGTTTGTTTGAAGCTGACATGGCAGTTCTCCCTCACCACCACTTCACAGGCCCCTGCCAATTTAGTCTTGGTGGCAGTCATTCAGCCCAGAGCAGAGGAAGTCTGCTGGATCAGGAAGGTCAGAGAACATGGGATGACTCACTTCTGTTTTTTCACTGTGGCAAAGGGTGAAATGCCATCATTACCCAGCTGACAATCATATAAATTGTCAATTATGGGCAGGGGATTATGAGTAAACAGCATGCTACTCCTTTTTTCCACCCTGGATTTGACAAGAAGTGGCTAAGAAGCTCCGGAGTACTGGGTCACAGGCTGTCAGTTAGTTAGCCAGTCTAATGAGAGGCACAAGCAGCAGACTCTAATGAAAAGCAATGTTTTCGTTGTGGATCTGTTCATTTTTCATTTTCATTTTCATTCTGATACACAGTATTTATCCCAAAATGCTCAACTAAATGTTAACAAGCCTGTCTGTAAAGTAAAATCATCTTTCCTACTGAACATAATTTAGTCATTGATTTGTCTGTGATTGAACGGACATGTATTAATATTAGTACATTTTTTGTTACTCTGCACAGTTGAACAAGTTATATTGAATTTATGATATGTGATGAAGTGAAAATCTGAAAAGGCACATCCATCCCTCAAGTTTTAATGTGCTGGTGTATTTCAACATTTCTTCATAATGAAACATCTGGAAGGGATATTGTTATAAATTGAAGCAGATCCCCAGGTTTTTGTCAAATGGAGCTCTGTTTCTTTCCACTGTGAAGTAAAACTGGCTTCAGTCATTACTGGTTTTCAGTCAAAAGCTTGTGGACCTTTTTGCATGCATTGAAACCATTTCTCTTAAATCAAATTATAGCTTTTGCAGATGGATTAACGCAATACATTCATGTCATAATTATATTAATCCAGGGCAGATGCAGGATCCACATAATATCTTGCTCATTGTTTCCACAGGTTCCTCGCCTGTGACCTGCTGATGGAATGTGGCCTCAGCTGGTGCACATCACACTTTGCCCATCCCACCTCTTCAGCACATTCTCCGATTATTCCCAGACATTCTGATGTCAGTGAGGTCACAGCCCCCTTTCATGCCCAGATATGCCAACAATTCATGCAGACAGAAAGCTTGGCATCAGTTACACATCTTTCTCTACCTCTCAATCATTTGGAAATAGTAAGCAACAGGCATTTAGATCTGGAAGCACAGAACTTGTCCACATAATAAGCTCATTGTCATGGGATCGATAGAAATGTGTGTTGGGGGGCAGATACAGAATTGAAAAAACCTTACTTTTAATCGGGGCAACTT
This sequence comes from Takifugu flavidus, assembly GCF_003711565.1. Classification (NCBI taxonomy): domain Eukaryota; kingdom Metazoa; phylum Chordata; class Actinopteri; order Tetraodontiformes; family Tetraodontidae; genus Takifugu; species Takifugu flavidus. The sequence goes on from NC_079533.1 coordinate 3,437,168, forward strand.
AGACAAGAGGATATTGATATAATATCATTAGTTACTTACAAAAAAAATGACGTGCTTTGCTAGTGTTGGGACTGGTGAAAGCAGTTTTAAATGATTTTTATTTCCTAGATTATACAAACATTTCAAGCTTTTTATTCTGTGTATTATGCTGTGTTTCTAAGTGAATAACTCATCTTGGATTCAACTTTAGTTTTTCAATAGTTCACGCCAAACAAATACTTTTGCAGCAGTTTATTCTGTCTTTCACTAGGCTGTATTTACAGTTGTCCTTCCACAGTTGTCCTGTTTGGCACAGTGTTGAGCTGCCCCCACAGTATCAGAAGTCGAGGGGAGATCCAAGTGTTGGACATGTCCGTCCCAGTGTGCGTGGTGTTCTGTCTCACCACCTACATTCTAAAACGTGTGACCCAGACTCAGCTGCGTCAGGCAGAATGATTATAGGAGCTGCAATATGTGGCTGTATTGCAGCCAATGAGCTAATTATTCATCACATTAATGTTTTGGTACATGCTGTTAACACTGTTTTGATTGCAGGGCCTAATTATTAGAAATGCAAATCTCTTCCGATCAGTTTTCAGGGAATATTGCATGAGTGCTGCAGAATGTCATAGTAAAAGTTTGAAGGTACTGTATAAAGCCCCAGTATACATCCATGTGTTTTCAAGAATGCCATAATTGGGCTCTGACTGAATCCATTTTGACTTTTCTAGTTCAAATGCCTGCCAGAACTCTGCAATATTTGCCAAGTATTCAGACTCTGAGGCTTTCAATAACAAATTTTAGTCCACATCATTTTTACTGAAATTGACTATGGCCAGGATTTCCTCCCGTGGCTTTGTTGTGAACCCTAGAACTCTCTGCTAAATGTTGGCCCTTCAACCTTCTCAATAACCCTGTAGCTCCAATTTTAGATGTCATCTCAGGTTGTGGTGAGTAATCTTTCCCATGATTGTTGCAGCCTTCCAACATGAATGCTGTTGTGATGGTATAAATTGAATACAGTAAGTGGATCCTCAGGAATATCTGCAGAGGTCTCACTTTGATTGGAAGCATGCAGAGCCCAAGGAAAAATAAACAGTTGCCATAGCAATAGCAGTAACCTGGGAACTCTGCATGGAGAAAAAGGCTTTTATTGTGATAGAAGGTCTTCATCTAACCACATTTCTCCTTACAAATACACACACCGCAAAACAAATATGCTGCAATACCAAAAGGAGTTGCTTAAATCTTTTTAAAACATCACAAGTTTATTAAAATAGGGTTACTGAGAGTCAGAGAATACACAATCAATCACACACCAGGGCACCAAAAATCTTTAACTCATATACATCATTACTGAGCATTGACTGGTACAGTGGCATGACTTCACCTCACCCTTACCCGCAAGCAATGGAAGAAGCCATGCTTTTACTGCAGATGATAAAGACAAAGCTAATTCTTCACGTTTCCATAGGAACCCTTTTTTAGGTGGTTGAATTTGATTTAATGATATTGATCAGCTTTGTATTTAGCACAAAAACATTTTAAATTTGTGCTACATATGGACCAATCAAAGCAAATGCCTTTCTGAATAGGACAAGTATAAGAAGCTAGATGATAAAGTGAATATAGAAAAGCTGCATGTTGTATAACATGATATAGCCACAAAAATTTAAGGAAAAGTCACAGAACAATTCTTCCTTAATTGTATTGGATGAATTGTTGATTTCCGTGATGTGAAAAAGACAATGAAAAAGACTCAACAGTCTTACTATCAAATACATGATTTTGGTTTTAATGCACAGAAATCAGCAGTAAATTATGTGAAGAGATACAGTAGACAGAGAGGGAGAGAGAGAGATGATGCCCCTGGAATTACAGTGGCAGGAGATTATTCCAGAAACATTATTTCCCTCAAGCCAAAGGCTTATGATGAAATTTGAAGAGAAATGAAATTGCCAGCGGTGGAAACCCAGACTAGGTATGGGTTGATGAGTAGGGAAATAACATTTTCATCTGTCTCTGCCCCAGTGGAAGGTGAGCAGCTACTCAGTAAATATGAGAAAAGGATTTTTCTGGTCAGCAAGATGTTTTACTGTACCGTTATCCATCTATAGGTCAAGCCCAGGAATTTACAGGGTGGCCTTATCAAATGTTATCTTTATGAAACATAACTGATATTACCCATGATATGACTGATGATCCACTGACAATCTAGCGATAACTGTGACAATCTTTAAGAATGACCAGCCACTGCTACAACACTTTTCTGTGCCTTTTTATTTATTTATTTTGCTTTATCGTGAAATTTAAATAACCAATGGATTTAAGGGCTCTTGAGATCCAAGTCCCTCAGCACAGCACACATCACATAATCCCAGAAAAGTGTTGTGATTGGGTTATATTGGATTGCTTTTTTTTTGCGCTTGATTATTTAAATCCCATTGATCTAAATGTGTTGCTGTTTCACAAATCACAATATTGCCAGGCTATTTTCTAAGGTTATAAGCACATGGTACATCCCTCATCTTTGTATTTGCCACTGCGGTATACATGGTGATCCTGAAAAATCTTACCATTTGCTTTCAGAGAAGGTGAATTATTTGGGCTTAGTTCCACTAACATAAAGTGCAGTGGTGTGATCAATGAGAATAAAATTATTCATAAAATGCATTAGGCGCCGGGATTAAGCACCATGCTTTGATCCAGAGCTGTCAGTCTTGATGAACTCCCAAATGATTATGTCTACTTCCTGTCATCCGCAATCAGCAAGCATATAAACACTTGTCACGTGGCCCGTTCCGGTTACTATTGATATTGAATAAATGTATGCAATAAGAAGATTAGCGTTTCTCATGAGATTTTCAGAGCCTTTTTAACTAGATTAATGCAATTGCTGACTGCATAAGGTGTAAATAGAAAAGAGCAGTGAAGATTAATCTGATGCCTTTTGTAAATGGAACAGCAGTGGTTTGACTCTACAGCAGGAGTGAAACTGGTATTTGGATTCTTGCTGATCCTGTCATGACACAGGGCAGAGTTGTGTCCTCATGAGGAGCATTTTGTCCTAACAGCGACCTACAGGATACAGTCTGTGTGATCTGTCACAATGCATCAGTAAACATCTGTTTTAAATTTATGAATATGCTGGTAATCTGTTGGTTTTTGTAGACTCTTAGATCTTTCCTGCAGTTAGGAAGTTGTTTTCACATTAAAAATGCTGCAATGAGCAAATAAATTAAACTATACACCTATTCTGTATATAAAATCTTACTTTAAGCCCTTTTTGAGCCTGTTTCTTGTATCGTGGTACAGTGTTTCTAGAGGTCTGAATGACTGGATGAGGCATGCACATGCATTTCTGTTCTCTACACCATTGTGTTTAATAATATGGCCTTTGAGCTCTGATGAAAAATCAGCAGTAAACCAATTACACCATTGGCTTGGACCCGTTTAAAATGATTCACCGTGTGTTGGGGTAGCAGGAGTTCAGAGTGTAAGAGCAGGCCAGAGTCGAGGGGATTGGGTGGGATTAACCTTGGCCTGCCCCTTTGGACCCAGGCCCAGACGGTACAGGAAGAGTGGAATTAGCCAAGCTGGACAAGGCCATCTGAATCAAAGCCCTCATCCAATTACTGCCTTATCTCCTGGCCAAATTAGATCAATTCATGGAGGGCAAGGAGACCTGTCAGCCTGTTGAAGGTGCGATAATCACCAGCAGGGAGCATGGCACTTAACTCCCCTGTGTCTATGCCAGAGCCAGGGCATGTGTAGGGAGGAGTACTCACTCCCAGCAGCTCTCAGCAGCTAGTGGAGCTTGACATGCACTTCACATGTCCACAGTCTGGTGTAGTGCTTTTTGGCATCTTAGTTTTGTGTGCCTTAATGCTACACTTCGGAAGGAGAATAATGTGCATGATTACAATTAAAATTAGCCTTTGTGAATCTGCTTGGCAGATTACACTAAGGAACATTAAGGGGAAAAAGGAATATAATTGTAGTTATTGCATTTGAAAGGCAGTTTTGTGATATGAACAACCCTAAACAGCTGGTACAGTCCAGTTTTAGTTCTTATGTTAATTATTTTCAAAAACAAATGGTTGATATTTGGAGGCCTGATAATAGAAAAAAGATTAACTTTCATGTTGACTATGAAAACCGGTTCTCACCTGTGTGTTCTGAAAAATGGCAAGGTTCTGCTGGCAAAGAAGCCATGAAATAACTGGAGTATATTTCAACCTTTTGATATTAGTTTTCACCTTATTATGTATATTTTATCTTAAAAGTCACACTGCTATAAATTTTTTCCAGGGAAAAGTTTCTCTGAAGAGAACTGTGGAGACAAACATGGAGGGAAGATATCCCTTATAAGGAGCTACATACAGAACCACCACTAAACTGGTTTGAGTACATAATTCGTGCCTGGAAAGTGGAGGGATTTTGAAATATATATAGTGAAAGAAAACAGTCTTTGGTGGCTAGGTCTTCATATGATGTAATTCTTGCAAGATATTTCTGATGTGTCTACCATTGTAATAATTATATTGCACCGCTATCATGTCCCTGAGCCATCTGGGGGGTTGTTCTGTTCTGTTCTCTCCTAATATGGCCAGTCGGTTGTGGTCCCACACGTGTACCTCCATATCTGCCCTACAGTCCTCCACCCCCATCTGTATCCACTGCTCCTCTCCACAGCACTTAGATTAAAGTCCTCTTAAATTCACCACAGTAGGGCAGGCAAATAGGGATATCTGGCATTGCAGGGGCCCTCTGAGAATCGGCACCCAGCTAGAAGCACTAATGAGCACTGAGAGGGGGAGGAGAGGCCATTGGTTTATTTCACGTAGACAGCAGCAGTGAGTGGAGGGGGTTGTTAAAAGGAGAGGCAGTAGGCTGCCATGTTGCTGGTTTGGGTCCCATACATCGTTGAGTAGATTCCGGGGGCAGAACTGCCGTCAGTTTGGGAAAATATCACAGTCCATTACTTTGGAGCAATGAAATGAAGTCAACTTCTGGGACTCCATTAGGCATGCTGCGCTTATAGGCAGACAGCGTCCCTTGGTGTGATGTTGCTATTCTGGAAGGATTGAGTGTAGAGATATAATTGGACTGGGGAAATCAAAGAAGTTTCAGTGGTCCTGGTGGGGCTCTAAAACTGAAAATGAGAACACAAGCTTTTGTATTACCCCTTCGGCTTTTTGAAAAACAGGAGAAAAAGGAAAAAAAGAAGACAGTGTGCATGGGTTTTATTTTTCATTTTGATTTTTCTTCTTCAAGGTATGACTGTCTTAACCTTTTTTTAAAAGTTCCCGGTTTTGGGATTTGTGTGCAGTCAAAACATTTTAATCTTAAATCCCAATACAGTTTTTTAAATAAGAAAAAATGTAGACTAAACAACTGATAAACCCATACAAAAGTCAAATCAAATCAATCTTTATTTATATAGTGTCTGTTATGATCAAAATTGTTTCTAGGTGATTTACAGAATCCCAGGGCCTGACCCCCAACAAGCAACAGTGGCAAGGAAACACTCCCCTTTAACAGAAAGAAACCTTGAGCAGGACCAGGCTCATATAGGGGGACGCTCCTGTTGATGGCCGGCTGGGTAGAGAGGGAGGAGAAGGCGGGAGGACAGGTAGAAGAGAGAATAGGCAGATGCAAATGCCATGATTGTATAAAAATTTTGTCCTCTTAACTGCTATTTTTCCTTTCGGGGTCACAGAGAGGGTGCGCATATGGATGAAGGCGGGGTACACTCCTGGATGGGTTGCCAGTTCAGTTTTTGAGCATTTTGTGGGTTCGGTACCTTGCTCAATGGTCACTGTAATCTCTTCTACTCATGAATCTTTTTCTGTCCAGATGTATTTGCTGAGCAGTGACTCGAGATTATCTTGGGGATAATGTTGAAGATTTAAGCATGGCCTGAATGTTACTTTATCATGTCTGACATCTGGTCACAGTAAAGATGGTGTTTTTGCTTGCTGGTTTCATTGCGGTTAAATGTATGATTTGGTCATTGCTGTTTGTACAGTGAAGCTGTGACATGTTGGCCGATATTTGTGGAAAGCTGATAGATTATTCTGCAGTAAACCATTCAGCTGATAACTTCTTATGGGTTTCTTAATAAACTGCTAAGATAGTTGTTCAAATTTATTCAAGTAGTGTAATCATTTTAAAGGGGTTATAAGGTCAGAGAGACATTGTACATTCTTTTAAACAGATCGACACTATTAAATCTATATGCCCTTATGTTTTTTCTGCGGTTGATAATCAATTTTCTAAAATGCAAAAATATACATCTTTTTGAGTCTGATTGAAGTGATGTCAGAAACAAGATTATTTGACCTCACTTGGTGATCACATTTCTGCATACTCTTTTATATCCTTGTATGTTTTTATAAGAAAAGATCACTGTTGTCTCCTGAAATCAAACCGTGATATTTAGATATTTGAAACATTTACTGAGATACAAAAAGAAATCCATACCCTGGCCTTTCTGTGTAGGATTATATACCGATAGCAAGAGCATGTTGACATTTATACATATCTTGAGAATGCATTACCATGACTGTTATCAGCACCTCAAAGACAGCCCCCAGCCTCCATACATCCTCTGGAGGTACTCTTTAGTCCATCCTCAAAGAGCATACCTCACGTCAACCTTCCAGCTCTGATCTATCTGCCAATCTGAACAAAGAGTCTCTGGCAGCTTCCTTTGATGCCTGAAGAATGGGTTGCCTTGTAAAGAATAAGTGAAATGGAGGGTAAAAAGGAGGCCAGTCATCTGAAGTATCTACACAGAGATCTAATCAGGTTGTGGTGTGGCTGTGGCCTTTTTTAAAGCAGCACCACAGCTTTAGAGCAAGGACACTCTCCAAGGTCCAGGTCTCACCAGTGTCTCATGTGACACTCCGCACCTCTGTGACTTGCCCTCTAAAACATATTATCCAAGTCCCAGTTCTCTCCATATCCTCCTTTCTGAAGCAGAAGCAAGTATACATCAAGTGAAAATGCTAACATTGGATATTATAGTGTCTCCACAGAGAAGGTCGACAAATCAATACTCAATATGTGTCGCATTAAATGCATCAGTTTTGCACATTTTCACCGCAGTCTTCAATCCTTCCCTTGTAATGACAAAAGGCATCCAGTGTAATTGTAGTTTTCCTAGTCTTAATTGTGTGACTCTTGTAAAAGCTTTGTTGCTTCACCTTTTAGATGAGCTTGGGTTAATGTAGATTAGCAGATAATGGGCCAAGCAGATCCAAGCTATTGAAATATTCCTAAAATAGCCTGACAGACCTGATGAGCAGAGGAGACCTCTTTGTTTGTTTGACTGAGTGGATTAAATGCAGTTTAATAGGTTGTGGTGAGTTGGGTCCGTACCACTGTGACAGCTAATACCTGATCAGAACACATAAAGAGGAGACAGTAGCACTAAAGCAGCCCGTGTTGCTGCCTGAAACATGCACCGCAGAAAGGACCCAGTAATGTGCATGTCAGAGAGCTCTGCACAAGTTATGAGGTAAACGAGTCAGTGCCAACAATGAAGGCAGGCACTGATGAAAGAGAGACTATAAACTGTTGCTATGGTTACGAAAATGCCGAAGGAGGTTTCTGTGCTTTGCTGCTTCTCATACCTTTGGTTCCTAGCTTGTTAAAATGTCTTCATCTTATTGCTACCCTCTTTCTTTCTGGGAATTAGTTTTACAAGGCACTGTGGTATATTTGAACTTGTGATTTTTGATGCCCAAGACTTATGGTCATGGTTTTTTTTAAGTGTTTGTACATGGGTATGAATCATGTCAGTGTTTGATTCCTAAGATTACGCCAAGCATCATAATTCTGTTGTGATGGGAGTATCAGCTGCTACCTAAGAAGTAAGCTAAAATGATCACTACTTTCAAATATTGGTCAATGTTTCATTGTCAGCTTATTAAGCAGTTTAAAGTGTTAGATTTGGCATCACAGTTTAAAACCCCCGGAGTCAGAAGATGGAACCGGGTTTACCCACATTTATTTCCAAAAACAATAAATAATTCCCAGATCAAGCAAGTGTGCAGTTCAGGGAAGTGTCCCAACAAAATAATCACTAAATCCACAGATAAAAGTCAAAATTAAAATCAATGGTCTCCACAGGCAAAAAAAATAAATCCAAATCAATAATTTTCTGGAAAAAGTTGCAAAAGTAAGACCCTACTATACAGGTATTCAATGATCTGGCATCAGAGTGACAGCACCAGGTTTTATATTGGCCACAGCACTGATGGAACCACATCCAGGTGTGGCTCATGTATCCCAGCATCTGAGGCCACCACGAACTGAAGACTGGGAGCTGGGTGAGAAAGAACAGGTGCAAATGTAAACAATTCTTTTGCATCTGCTTAAGACTTAAGCAGACCAATTGGAAAGAACCGTACGGGAGGATAGTTGGTGAGAGTCGCTGCGACTTTGCTGTAATTACATAGAAACTATAGATAGAAGTTAGTGAATGCAAAGCTGCTTTCTAGTAAAGGGAGTTGGGTACTCAGTAAGGGCCTGGATCTTGGCAGGATCTGCCTTCAGTTATCTCTTTCCCACCACAAAACTTAGAAAAACTCAGAGGAAAGGGAAAAATTCACACTTTTCAGGCTTTACATACAGTCTGTTCTTTAAAAGCCTTCCTAACCCCAGTCTCATGTGTTGGATTAGTGTTTCTGCATCCCTGCAGAATATAAAAAAAACAAATCTGTTGAGCATGTCTCTGAAAATGCCATTGATTACGGCCTGGAAAATGGCAGGGGAATTGGTTAGGCCAAAGTGCATCACTTGATATTTAAAGTGACCCAGATGGGAAATTGAAGGTCATTTTCAAATATATTCTTTGATCTGGGTGAGGTTATAAGTCTTGCAAAGATCGAGATCAAGTTTTTGAAGAAGATTGTGGTTTGATGTAGAAGACTAAAAGCAGGCTCAATCACAGGAACGAGTATTTTTATGGTGATCTGGTTTAAATTATTGTAGTCATGCAGGGTCACAAAGTCTTGACTTTCTTCTCTACAAATAAAAAGCATGAGGGAGCCATTCAATTCTACAATTATATATGGTCAATTTGGATGCAACAACAGGGCCTGATCCTTCACAGAGTGGAGACCAAGGGAGTGGCAGAAAGTGTTCCAATTAGTCATGGGGGAATTTGACAAGTCAATATGTGGATTTGGTTGTTTTAACCAGGGATCCAAGACAATGGGGATGAAGGAGAGGGAATAGAAAATAGTGATTTTTTTTTCTGAATGCTTGCCTGGTTATTGAAAAGGCAACAGCAAAGTTTAATGCATCCGAGGTAATAACTTCAGGCATCTAGGGAGAAAACCTCTTTTGGTATGGGCAAGGATTGACAGTTTAGCTTGATTATGCGGTTCTTTGTCACTGAATTTCCACTAAAAATTTACCAAAACAGGTCAATTGTCCTGCGGGAGAATATCTGTTAATTGAATCCTGGCGGTGGGTGACACCTATCCAGCTAACCAGCACCCCGCCAGTCATTGATAAACCTTCTTTTTTGGAAGCTGGTGACAGGAAGCCAGGAAATAACCTGATTGTCCAGATGCAGAGTCTTTGCTGGATTATAAGATGACATTCCACACAGGACAGCCTGGTTTGGCCTACTTGCATCGGCTCCACCTGGCTTGAGGGAGCCTAAAGGGTTATTGTGGCACAGGAGTTGTCACTGTAGTGGTCAAATGAATTTGCCTGTTCTATCCCTATGTCTCTTATATTCATCCTTTATCACTTCTGATAATCCCCTGAGAAAACCACTTTACAAGGTGAACTCACTCCATCTGCTCTCGGCAGCAAGAAAGCGAAAGTTGTCATATTGTGAGACTGCAGCAGGGCCCTGATGGAGGATAAACAGTTGGTTTACCAGAGGGATGAGCCGAATCAGAGGGATGAGCCGAAGATTGCTGGAAAAACACTAATGAACACTGATGTAGAAACTTACCACAATTGCCTAATTCTCCTGAATACCTGGCAGAGATGGGAATGCATGGCTCCTGATGTGTGCCCCAGTACAGTCACAAGTGATTTCTGGGAAAGTACCATATTTGCATGGGAAAGACCACTGGACCTACTGTATAGTTATTAAATTATGTGACGTCAACAGCTGGTATGTAAGCCACATAAATTACGGAACCACATCCAGGTGTGCCTTGCTGCAGGAATATCAATCAGCTGGTCACTCGTCTTGGAGATTTCAACTTGCCAGGCACGGAGACTAACACAAAGTGATGTGTAAAAACAAAACCATGCCACAGAGAAGCATCTTAACCAAACTACTGTAAAGGTAGTTTACTCATTTTTACTCATCTCGTCTTGTCTCGTCTCATCTTCTTTCATGCTTTATCCATTTCAGGGTCACCGGGAGGGTACATATTATTTACTTTTGTCCAAAACATTTACTTTTTTTGCTAGTCAATTACTTCTGCACAGTACTCACAAGTTCATCTGTTTGTAAAAATGTGATCAATGATATAACTATTAATATACATAGATATTTAGTTATATATATATATTCTGCATTTATCTTCCATACTTTATTTATTTATTTTTTATTTATTTATTTATTTATTTATTTATTTATTTGCTGGATACATCCAAGTAAATACCAACTATTCTCTCTGGCTGTGCTAGTTATTCCTTCAGCAAGAGAAACCACTAGGCTTTAGGGATATTTTGCCTGAAAATGGTAATTTTCCAGCTCGAGTAACTCCTCAGAGAGCGTACAAGATGAGAGGTAGACCATTTTGACTTGCTTTAATTATTAAAATTTACGTTGAGTACAGGCTTCTGGAGAGAACATGCAAGCACACTGTTCAGGCAGACAAAGACATCTGATGTTGATATGGTCTATGACCAAACTTGATGTTTTTCTGAAACTTCTCCCATACTTCAGAAACTGAAAACACTGTAATCGAAGCTTAACACATGACTGCCATGTACAGTTTTTCCCCGCTCCGTTTGCTGAATGCTGTTGAGAAATGGATTTGTGCTGACCAAATACATAGTTGTCCTTGAGGGAGAGCCTATCGATTAGCCTCACTGTGTTGGTTTAATTTTAAAGTGGAGGTAAGCCAATTGATGATCGCCCACATTTTTTTTCAGGCAAATTTCTCTATCTTCCAAGTACTCAGACAGTTCCATTATGACACTATTCACAATTTCAAAAGGAGGTGAAAGCAAGAGCCTAGCCAAAAAAGTACTTGAGAGATATCACTTTGCCATCACTCCAGCTCTCTGCTCTGGCATCTCATTTATTATTTGCACTGATGTGTGCTGAAGCTTCAGAGCAAGGTAATAGTCTCCAGGGACACATTGCATTGAAAAGTTACCTGAGGAGGTAAGACTAAAGAGAGGGCAAGCATCCTTTTCAATACTGTGTAGCTTTGTGATTTTTGTAGAAAAGTCAGAATCAGACTCACTTAACTGCCCTGTTGGCCTGCAGAAATGTGACCGCAGCAACAGAGATTTTTCAATAGGCTGACTTGGGATGGCTGGATCCATTTAAATGGCTACAGGAATGAAAAGTACCTCAGAAGCGAGTGGCTTTGTGAGGTTTTCTTTTGCTCCTCTGCTTTTACTAGAATGACGGGGTCAAAATGCTAGAGGACTAATGCTCTTGTTTATGTTAGATCACCTGTCTGAAAGTATTTCCTGACTACAAACCTCAAATAAAAAAATTGAAAGATTAAGGCCTTCAGGATTATGATTTTTTTTTATTAGCAAATATCTGCAGAGCATTACAATTCAATTTAGTGATTGCCTCCACCCACCTCCCTTTGAAATAAAAAGTAAAATAATGTAGGTGCATGAACTTCAACATGATGAATCCTGTATTCAAATCAACTAAGTGAAATTTCTGTGCAGATGTGTCATTTTAATTAAAATCTACAGTCAGGCTTTTCTCTCTGCTAGATAAAAACATTCCCATTCCCATGGCACATTTTTTACTTTTCCTCATAAATATGCTCTAGGGCATGGGCGGGCAGTAAGAAAGAAAGAGCACCTTGTCACACTTAGTAGCATGAATTGTCCCCTTGCATGCAGGAAAAGCTATTTGCAGTTATTCACAACAAGCCATTGTTGCACCAACTCCCAAAGAGGACTTATTAAAATGCAATAATCCCCTATTCAAACAGAAGGAATAACCATTCAATTTTCTGCAGATCTAAAACAGACTGTAAACTCCCTTTTGCCAGAATGATGAGAGTCTTGATGAGGAAATTTAATTTGCAACATTCAATGATGGAGATCTCTCAATCCTCTCTCAATATTTCAATCCCTCATACTTATTGCCTCTTGTTTTATTTGTCTTTTAAATCATTTATATAACTGCCACTAGCATTGGCCCTGAGAGACCTGTTGAATACAACATGCTTGAAAAGTTGTGGGCTGCTACACCGCTAACCTGTGATGCAGATTAGCAATGAATTGTGGTGGAAAAATTGAAAGATGGTCTCCATGTTAGGCTTCTCCTTCACTCCTGAACTGTTGATCCTTTAATTTGATCATCAATATTTCTGTACAGATGATATGTTAGGTGCATGTTAGTTGACATTTTACAAATACATTTAAAACCATTTAAACCAAAGCTATTTAGTCTCGTAAATGTTAGCAGCATTTCGCCGTGATTTGTACTATAATGTGTTCTTTCTGCACAGTATCTCAGAATCAGAATCAGGGTACTTTATTGATCCCTTTAGGGGGTGTCCATTAGGGAAATTAGCATCTCCCCAAAGAAACGTACAGCACTGTTTAAAAAATTAAAAATAATAAAAATAAAAATAGAATAAAATAAGAAATAAAATAGAATAAATTAAAAATAGAATATAATATAAAACTATAGAAATGTAAATAAATGAACTGAATGAATGAATGAACTGAATGAATGGATGTCCCAGTATTATGTTATTGCAGTGTTGTTCCAGTCCTTCTGTTGGCCCTCCTCCCCCCCAGTGAGGAGTTGAACAGTCTGATGGCTCGGGGGATGAATGAGTTCCCCAGTCTGTTTGTCCTGTACTTGGGGAGGCGCAGCCTCTGGCTGATCAGGCTTCTCTGGCTGTGGATGACAGTGTGCAGAGGGTGGCGGACATTGTCCATGATGCTCCGCAGCTTGTCTATAGTTCTCCTCTCTGCCACTGTCACCAGAGGTTTCAGCTTCATCCCAACCACCGAGCTGGCCCGCCTGATCAGCTTCTCCAGCCTGGAGAGGTCTGCTTTTGTCACACTCCCCCCCAGCACACCACAGCGTAGGACAGGACGCTGGCGACCACAGACTGGTAGAACATCCAGAGGAGATCTGATGTTTCTGGGAAACCTAAAAGCAATACTTCATTAAACAGTAGTATTTCCTGGCAGTATCTGGTCATTTCAATGCCTCTGCGATAGTGTTTCCACCATCTTTTACCCAAACAATGGACACTAGTACTGTATGTTTACATGTCAGTGACCATTAGTTGTTTTTTGGGGTTTTTTTTTGCTTTTTATGATGCATTATGAGACAGTTTGATTCCACCATATATTTTTGTGTTATAACTCATCCACAAATTGGTACAGCCATTTAATACTTTGAATATATTGTTATGGGGTCGGGAGGGTGATTTCACAGCATTTTTGTGCTTTTTCCCCCAGTGTTTGGCAGTGGAGACCTGTCCTTTCTATTCAGATGCTAAATATATATTACAAGTACTTTACTCTGCAAGTTGCTGTGATCTCCTGGGCTCCACACATTACTGATCACTGTGTCTGTTATCATCAATTTATGTTTCAAGCCTTCTAGGCTGATTTGAATTCCTTTCTGGTTAGCAGGGTGCCCCAGAGAATTTTGATGATGAGTAGTTGCAAAAGTGACAGGCAGTCCCTACTGATGAGCTGTGATGATGGTGACAGCATGGCATCCCACAGACCGACAGAGGGTTGAGCATGGTGCCATGTCCTGCGGCAGCAGCGGATGAAGGCCTGGACAAGAAAACTCCTTCTCTTGGGCTGAAAGTAGTAGTGGTCAACATCCATATGCACAATGAAATGGAGAGAGGCTGGTGGCAGGGAATATCAAGGAGTTGTGAGCATATTCCATAAACAGTAACTGAGGACTGTTAAGAGGGGTTCTGAGAGGCAGTGCACTGCAAGCATGCCACCTTTTCTAAATTCATACACTCAGCCTGTCCATTGTGCAGGGGTTGAACCCAGAAGACAAACTAGATGACGCCCCCTGCAGACGGAAAAACTCTGAGGGCAAACTGGGGACCATGGTCTGAGCAGATATATTTTTTTCTTGTGATCAGTCCACACAACAAGCCTTATTGGTAACCTCCAACCAATGGTGCCACTGTAACTAACTGTAAACAATTCCCTTTTACCAATGTCAGAATTTCTCTCAGCAGTGGACAGACAGCAGGAGAAGAAAGCACAGGGATCAGACAGCCCCCATCCACACTGCTCTGCTTTTATAGACAGAGAGTTCTTGAGTAGGTGCTGAAAGACTGACCAGGCGTGATGGCTGTGTTGCTCTCTGTAGCGGGAGAAGATGAGGATGTCATCTAGATAAATAAAAACATGTCAGTTGAATATGTCACAGAGCACATCATTCATTTGGGTCTGTAAGATGGCAGGGGATTGAAGAGTCCAAATGGCATTATGGGAAACTTGTATTGTTCAGTTGGGGTGTTAAAGGCTATCCACTCATTTCCTTCTCTGCAAATGAGGTGGTAAGTGTTGCACATGTCTAGTTTGGTGAAAATGGTGGCCCATTGGAGCCACCTCAAGACAGACAAATGATGCCTGCAGCCAAGGAGTCGCTGCGCATGGCCTTTCTCTTAGGCTCTGACAGAGAATACAGGTGCCCCTTGAGAGGTGAACTACCAGGCAGGAGGTCGATGATGCAGTCGTACGGACAGTATGGGGACAGAAACATGGCCTGGCTTTACTTAAGACCTGTTGGAAATGGTGATACTCAAATGGCACATTGGAGAGGTCACGTAAAGTGCCAGAGTTGTAGGACAGAAATGAAGCTTGCAGCAGACACCATTGATGACAGATGGAGCTCCCCTCCAGAATAGCCCCAGTGAGCCAGTTGATGTAAGGGTTGTGAAAACACTCCATCATGGGTATCCTCAGATGAGTGGTGGACACAAAGAGCTATGGTTGTGTAACTGGATTATCTCATGATGATTACCAGAAACAAACAGGGGAACAGGAGAGCTGTGGTGTATGGTTGCACCATACAGGGGAATGCATGCTTGGGCATGGCACAGTTGGCTAGTGTGAGTGCACACTGAGAGACGATGGGCCTTTAAACGGTACTGTGGTGACCCACACGAGTCACTTGAACATTTTGTCCAACTTTCCAGGATGGTCTGATGAAGTACACAGAAGTAACTCTCATTCATTATGTTGAAGGAAAAAGTTGTTTTCCTATGTACATTTTTGCCTGCTGGTTGTGTTTGAAAGTATTTACAATTGGCTGAGAAAAAAATTACCTCTCACCTCCACCCAACAGCTGGTCCTCCTCCATTCACTCTGTCTTTTTTTTAACTGCATTGACACCCTGGCTATGAAACAGCAGTGTTTATAGCCAGAATTATTGCTATACTTATCTTTAATGACTTTCTAATGTATTGGCATCTTTAATAAGCAGTGAGGTTATCAATTCCCCTAATTAGGCTGCATGCTCCCCAAAGAAATTTCATATTAAATAGCCAAAGCCTGCTCTCTGGCAAGAGGCTGTGGATAAAAAGGGAGGGGGGCGGTGGGTGTTGGACGGTGCTGCAGTGCTTGGAACTGTAAGTCAAACCCCATTTGGATGGATTATTGTTCCCTCTCAGGGGTCCAGCTCCCACTCTGTCACTGCCACCCTCTATTTTTTGGAACAAATGACTACTATTAACTAATGTGGGTCGGGAGCAAATAGTGGCCATAATGGGACATGAGTACCGATGAGGTGTGTAATACTCTAGGGATTTACTGTTAAAGAACATTGTTGCATTTGGATTGATGGTTTCAAGTAAAGTGATGATCAGAATGCCAGTCTTTGTTTTGCTGTTTCTATACCATCAATAACTATTTTTAATGCACATCACTGCTTTCCAATTTTTCTTCATTTCCTAGTCTTAATTTTGGAATCTATGCTTTCCACTGTACAGCAGCAATGCTTTCAATAAATATTGATGTACCGGTATATTTTTACCAGTGTTCATCTTTCCAAATCCAATAGCCTGACCATGTAAGTCATGCAGAGACAAAGTATAAATCCTGCAAAGAACTTTGCATTATTAATGTTAATATGTAAGCCGTAGCTCGTCTCTCTGTAATTGTTTAGGAATATGCATGTGCATATATAAACACAGATGCTGACTTTCATCCATTGCTGCATGTCCCTTTTATGGTAATTAATGGTGCTAAATTCCCCAGGTTCAATGTAATTTGGTGTTCTTGAGTAGCAAGTAACACCCTCTGAATATGAAACAGGCTGAGGCCAAAGGGCCTAATCTTCTATCACCTTGAACCTGAGAGGAGAGGATGCCTCATCCAGTAGTGGCTAATGAGATTGTGTTCACCTCTGCAGAGAAAGAGGAATGTGAAGGGATGGGCATGATAAAGGCAAGGAGGATGGATATGTTGGACAGTGGGAACCAGTGAAGAGGATAGGAGATGGCAGAATGATGGCCCAAGTGAAAGGGACATAAAAACAGTAGGTTGGAAGATTCATTGCACAGGTAGCTAGATGCAGTTTCCCCCCATGGATCACAGCTTGTCTTATTTCACTCATCCCTTAAGTCCTGCTACAGGTAGTGAATAATGTGCATAATATATTGTTTGGAAGAGCCAAGCCATGTTCCGATGAAGGCAAAAATCATCACCCAATCTGGAGCATAGGCATATTTCTCTGTTCGGAAGATAACCCTTTACAGGAGCGTAGTCATTCCGATATTTAACAAAATGTGAAGGCTGTACTCAAATCAAATCAAATCAATCTTTATTTATATAGCGTCTGTTACAATTAAAATTGTTTCGAGGCGCTTTACAGAATCCCAGGGCCTGACCCCCAACAAGCAACAGTGGCAAGGAAAAACTTCCCTTTAACAGGAAGAAACTTTGAGCAGGACCGGACTCATGTAGGAAAACCCTCCTGCTGATGGCCGGCTGGATTGAGAGAGAGGAGAAGGGGGAAGACAGGTAAAGGAGAGAATAGGCAGAGATCATAGAAATACATTAATAATACAAGCTGCTGGTATAAGAGTAGAGTGGGTCAGCAGAGTCGGAGGTCGGCAGGCCAGCATACAGCTATAAAGGTGGCTAGACCTGTAGATGGATACGGGGGGAGCAGAAAAGCTATACAAGAAATAACATCATCAATGATCTACGAGAGGAGAGGAGAGCAGAGAAGAGAAGAGATTGTTTTTTTGTATTTTTACAAAAACACTTTATTTACAATTTACACAGGGCCACAAAACGCACTGTTTAGAAAAATCACAGAACAACAATAATAGTAATAGTAATAATAATAATACCAACAACCACAATAATAAATAAATATTAAGAAAACAACAATACAATACAATTTATCCCACCAAGGGGTGTGCAAAGTGCAAATGATCCGCTGTAACAGTGCATAAAACATTTTTGTGGCACTATATATCGTGGAATTTGCCGAGGTCGTTCATCATTTTATAAAAACCAAACTCCAAGCTCAGCCTACACTGGACATTGCAGCGCCATACAGAGGCGGCCTCACTATCTCCAGTTTTTGAAATTTTGTTTTTCCTTGAGATGTAAATTGCCATTTTTGCCTCACCACAAATAAAATTCAGGAGTTGCCACTTGTTGCGAGCCGCTTTGTTGTATCCTGCATCAAAAATAAAAGTTCTAATCGAAAAGGTTTTATTAAAACCATTAAAAACACCCTTCATGACATTAAAAAGTACAGTGAGCCTCTCATACTCACTGTACACGTGGAACACAGTCTCTCACCTGGAGCAAAACGGGCACTGGTCCGACACAGCAGTGTTCATTCTGGAGAGGAGAGCGTTCAGGGCAACAGCCGCATGTAAGAACCTCAACTGGAGGTCCCCGGTCCTCTTCTTCAGGGGTGGCTTGTAAAGGACCCTCCAGCAGGGGCGGGCTCTATCCCCACGACATATGGGGGAGAAGCCACTTCCATTTTTCAATTTTTCTTTCTACTTTTTCTGACGTGTCTAGCCAATTTTTCTTTTCAGTTTCTTCGTCTCCAATAAAAACATCTAGGTACTCTAGGCCGTCCCTCCACCAGGCAAGATCCTGGGGAAGGACCGGCAGACCATTTTCCCACCTGCCAATGGCCAGGGCTTCACTCTTGTGCCAGTTGACCCTGGCCACGGACAGGCGGTTGAATAAAACCGTTAAATTAAATAGGGTGTCCACGTCACTCTGCCTACGCAACACTATTATTATATCATCTGTGTAGGCAGATAAAACTATTTTTTTGTAAAAAGACGGCAAAAACAGGCCATCCAAGTTTGTACGGATCCTAGAGAGGAGGGGTTCACGGGAGAGAGTGTAGAGTATTCCGGAGACGGCGCAGCCCTGCCGGACGCCTCTACGCACCCTGAAGGAGGCACACAGACTGCCATTGAACTTCAGCATACTCGCAATGTCAAAGTACAGGACGCAGATCATCGCTATGAATCCAGGGCTGAACCCGAACCTCTCCATAACCTTCCAGAGGAACTCGTGTTCAACCCGGTCAAAAGCCTTTTCCTGGTCTAGCGAAATGAGACCAGTATCAACGTCCAATGATCTGGAGACTTCCAAAACATCTCGAATTAGGTGGACATTATCTACTATGGACCTGCCGGGCACACAGTAAGTCTGGTCCCGGTGGATGACCTGCTCCATAGCTTCCCTCAGCCTGGAGGCCAAGGTCTTGGACAGAATCCTATAATCCACACACAGTAGAGACACAGGGCGCCAGTTCTTGATCTCACGCAGGTTGCCCTTTTTTGGCAGGAGGGTGACCGCCGCTCTTCTGCAGGACAATGGCAGGGAACCCGAGGCCAGGCTTTCATTAAAGACCTCCAGCATGTTGTGGGCCACAATGTCCCAGTAGGCTTTAAAGAACTCTACTGTGAGCCCATCGACACCTGGAGACTTCCTTCCCTTCATGCTGAGCAGGGCGGCGTGGAGCTCATCGAGTTGCAATGGCCTGTCCACCGCCCGCTGCCTTATCTGGCCCGGCTCCACGAGTTCCTGCCCTGTGCTCGAAAGCAGTGAATGGATTATTAGGTTCTGTCCACGCTTTTTCTCCAGCCCAAAGAAGAAACTAGAGGTAGCATCCATCTCAGTGAGGTCTTGAATCCGGGACCTGACCAGTGCACCCTGTGCCCGACTGTCCAGCAGGCTGGCCAAGGCCATTTTTTTGGATTGGAGGGTTTCAATACACCCTCGATCTCCTGTGGAGCTGCCAATCGCCTCTAGCTCCACTATCTCCATCTCCAGGTCTTTGATCGACCTGCGTGTGTCCTGCGTGGCATTGAGAGTATACTGCGGGCACAGGAGCTGTATCTCTAATTTACCACGGTCCCACCACTGTCCTAAGCATGTAAAATCGGATTTTTTCTTTCGAACTCTGACCAGAAATGACATAAAACCACTGTAAAACTATTGTCCTGGGCTAGGCTGGAGTTAAAATGCCAGTAGGCTGGGCATAATGTTCTTTATAGTGACTTCACCTAAAACCAGCGAGTGATCGGTAAAACCAACTGGCATGATGTTACACTGCCTAAAAACACTGAAGTGAGCCTACCGTCACCTAGGCGGGACCAAGTATATTGCCTGCTGTCTGCGTGCATCCTCCTCCACACATCCACCAGGCCATGAGAATAGGCCAGCTGTCTTAGACAATGTTGCGAGGCTGGGTGAGGCTCTGCATGATCGCGGTCTAAAAAAGACTCTGTGCAGTTAAAATCCCCACCCAGGAATAAAAACTCTCCATCCCCACAACCATTTAAAGCAGTGCTGACTTTTTCCAAAAAGCTCTTCCTCTTTGTACACTGGTGGGAGCATAAATATTAATAAAAACCAAGAAGTGGTTCTGGAGGCGCACGTTCACCAGCAAACACCATCCCCTCACCACATGCTCCACCTCCAGGGACGATGGAGTAAAGCCCCTTGAAAAAAGGAGGCCCACTCCACCACTGAGGGTGGTGTTGTGGCTCAGCAGCGCCTGCCCTTCCCACTCCTTCTCCCAGTCCGCTTCGATGCCTCTGTCACTATGGGTCTCCTGGAAGAAAATGACATCAACGTGTTTTCTTCTTGCTGTGTCGAACACAAGTGCCTTTTTTTTTTTTTGCATCCCTGGCTCCGTGGACATTCAACGTTCCAATTTTGAATGTATTCATGGCGAGGGGAAAATTAAAATCAAAGACAGTAAAAAATAAATGCAAGGAAACATCATAAATGTTTTTTTGTCAATTGAGCTGTTTTTTTTGCCTTGCCCATGTGCTTCTTCAGCCTAAAAATTTCAGGGTCGGTGAGATCCGACGTTGCCTTATTCCTAATTAAAAAGCTCACTGACCGGATGAAACAGAGCCTGTCAGGGAAATATGTTCCCAGATCAAGGCCTTTCATTACCTTAGTCTGCGTAAGGAACTTTTTAAATAGTCTTGGAGGGTACAACTCAAAATCCTGCCCGTCTGGCATTGTGCCAGACAGTTCGCTGCAGTCTGATATGGACTCGCAGCCGCTGGTGTCTGTGCCTGCGGCTGCATCCTCTATCCTTCCGGTTTTACCCCCCTTGTCCTTCACAGCGCTTTTTCGCTACTTTCGCAGGAACAAGCCACCACTCGGACGCACCACTAGTGCCTTCACCTGCGCCCACTGCTTCCTCACCTGTGCCCACTTCCCCCTCACCTCGCTCCCCTGTGCTCACTGCCCCCTCACCTCGCTCCCCTGTGCTCACTGCCCCCTCACCTTGCTCCCCTGTGCTCACTCCTCCCACACCCAGCTCGCCAGCCGCTATCCCTGGCACCCCAAGTTCACCTACCACCTTACTCACTCTACCCAGCTAATCTGTTTGGATCATGTCCCCAGTCTTTCCTGCCTCATCCAGTTCAACTGTTTCGCCCATTACCTCACCATTTTTCCTCAGTTTATTCGAATCACACACCACATCAATCATCACCACCCCAGTTAAATCCACTTTCCCCCCTGCTTCACCACTCTCGCCATCCATTTCCACCACCATCTCTACATTCTCACTCCCTCCACTCACCTCAGTCTCACTCACACACTCGCCCCGTTTCTCCTCCGCGTGCGAATCCGGCACCACTCCGTCCGGGACAGCGGGGCCTCCTTCCGCACCAAACCACCGACGCCTCGCCCCGCCGCGTCCGGGTCCGCGCAGCTCGGACAAGCCCTGGCCATGTGCCCCTCCTCGCCGCAGTTGAAACACTTTAGGGCAGAGGAGGTTGCAAAAAGGGTGTAATCAAAATCATCCACCCGGACGATGAACCGATAATTAAACTCCTTCGCCCTGTTATTGAGAATCATATGAACCTGCCTGTAGTGAGACACTACGTATCTCAGCAGCGGCGATTTGCACCCCGACAGCATCTTCCGAATAGGGGAAACCACTTTCCCATGCCGGGATTGCTCCCTTACCAGGAACTCGTCGCTAATAAACGGCGGCACATTGGACAGAGTAATCCTTGCCGCCGGTTGTGTCAGCGGAGTCACTTGGATGAACTGTCCGCCAACAGTGATCCCCGTCTCCACCAACTTGTTCACCTATTCAACCTTTTCTAGGAACAAAACCACCACCCTATTCATGCGGGTGGCGGACTTCACCGAGCTGTGGCCGATTTTTTGGCCCACAGCCAGCGCCACCTCCTCCACACTAAGCACGGAGCCAGCTCCCACTCTGACTCTGTGCTTCCTGCTCAAGCCGGTTAAGCCGGCGTTGGCCGCCATGATGGCCGCACGTGGTCGGCCGCCCCACAAACTCACACAAACACTCGATAAACTAATATAAACTCGCAAACACCACAATAAATTAAACTATATTGTCCAGCATTCACTCACACAAGAAAGAATAGGAAAAAAAGTGCTTTCACACGGTTTTTCACTCGTTTGCTCCTCCGCTCGCACCCTCTCACGTGAAGAGAAGAGAAGAGACTGTAGTTTGAGCATTGTGTACCTTATTAAGTTCCAGTTGGCCATATTTGTTTCATTACTCAAATCTATTTGATTAAAGCTTTTAAAGTGATAATTCCAGTGTTTCTGAAGCCTTAACATGACAACAAATTGATTAATTCAGCTGAGCTTGTTCATAATAATAATAATTTACATCATCAAATGGATGCAGGGGGATGAGTTTGGCAGGGGTGTATTTTATTTCAAGTTCTAAAGCAAGCATCTTTTCTGAAAAAAGGCTTTGCCAGAGTCCATGAAGAACCTTTGAGACAATATCCTGCCACCCCTCAGGTGATGACTGTGAAGGAAGTGAGTAGAAGCATCATCAACCAGGACATAGTCACATAGGCCAACATCCCCACTGAGCCCTTGTTTTGTCGACGTTACGGAAAAACCTTCACCCAGGTAACCAACCAAACTGCCCCTCTGATCCTTTTCATCTCCAGTAACCACAGTAAAGAGATTAAATTCAAATATTCATCATCCTGCACCTTCTTCTGGTGTCCTTGGTTCTCTCTCCATAGCGCACAGCCTGAATTGTCAGCCAGAAGGATTATTATTTGGAGAGTTTCTTGCCACACTAACTGGCAAGGACAAGAGAGCAATGCAGAGAAAATCAGTCCTGACACACTCCCACATTACAGTTAGCACATCCTCTGCCAGTGTGACGCCATCGCTCAGAACAACTCCAGATCTTGGAGGTGGTCTTCCTAACCAGCCTTTTGTCCCTGATTTTGCCGCTTGGTTGTCCTGCAGTGGGCACATTCCTCCATGCTCTCCTACTATCCTGGCTTCACTCAAACTCTGTATTTTCTTAGGCAATGTTTCTCCATAACTCGGGATGCCAGAGCATTGATATCTACTTCTCCAGTGTGTCCAGAGGAAGTCTTCCCACCGCCCTCCCACTTCAACAGGTCTTCCACCAGGTCTTTCCTCAGAATGTCATCCTCACTGGATGGATTGATTCTCCAAAACCTTCTACTTCATTCCCCTCGTGAAGCTCTCCTCAGCAGCAGAGATTAGGACCTGCTGGTCTGACATGTTTTCTATCTCCTATGTTTCCCAAGGATATTGTGTCTGACTACGGCTGCTGACAATGGGCATCTTGGAGTTAATTTCTTTTGTGGGTCAAGTATGCCCATAACTCTTTGGTCTCCAGCATCACTGTGATGTCACCCGTCATGGCCTTCCTGGGTTATCAGCCACCCTTGTTCAAGTTCCAGGAGAACAAAGTGGCAGCGCCCTTGGTAAGGGCCAACCTGCATCGCTGCAAGAGAGCCTGGTCAGCACTTTAATCCTGCAGAAAAAGTCCAGTGAGCAAAGTGTCCTCAGACAGACCTTCCTCTGGATAGCCTGGATTTATACTGTGCCCTTTTTGCTCCTTTAGCTTCCCTCCATGTGCCCAGGTCTGAAAATCTGCAGTTAGATGTAAAACCTCTGTGGTTCTCTGAGGTTAAACCCTGGCTGCTTAAACATATACCTGTTCAGTGGAAAACATTGCATCCTCCACCATGTGACTAGCTTGCGGGTGACAAATACCTCCAGCTGTCTGTTGTAGCTCACACCCTCTTCTCTTTCTTTCTGACCTCGATGCTTGAGCCCCTGTCATGCTCCGCTCCTCCTGCTTCTCTGCAATGATGCCGTTCCCTGCCTCACTGACCAGTAGGTCCAGTAAGGCACTCTGAGTTAATTGCCTGTTGACGGGCAGAGCTAGTCCTGCACTGCTGGATTGCGGGCTCCCATGAGAGTACAGCTGGCTGTTTCAATGGCTGCTGTGGTAGTGAAGAACAGCTGTGAAGTTCACCCAGCACTTCTACCCCCTTTTGGGCACAGAGGGCCTCAGACCCTGAGACCACTTAGAATTTGAACATGTATGACTTCTTTTAATGAATGCTTATTAATAGTTTTCTGCCAAAAATCATCTATTGGTGAGTTGATTAATTAAAATTCTTTCTATTTTAATCACAAGACAATTTTTTTCATTTCCTTTTTTAGAAACTGTAAGTAAGCAGTTGTTATAATAGAGCGACACATGGCTGACATGGACATGACCTTGTCTGAGTGTTATTCTCATACAGAAACAAACCAGACCTTATTAGTAAACCCTTGTATTGTCATATTTTTTATTCTGTGAAACTGACCTGAAGATTTGGGTAAATTCTTCCAGTCCAGTGAGTTTTGAGTGTAATTCTGTCTATTGTACTGCCCATAGACTGTACACCACAGCAGTAGCACAGTTGAATGGTCAAAACATCTGTAAAATACCACAACATTGTCATCAGTATTTCAGCCATCCTTATTAGCTACCAATTGTATTGTCTAAATCTGCTTTTTAACTTTAAAAATATCTAATCTACACTGAGCATATGGTGGAGAACAGTAATCTATAAACTTACTAGTTCTCACCTCCATGTCAACAGAATTCCCAAGCATGGCACTCTTCCACACGGTTGGAAGAGGTATCCTTGAAAACACGCCCTTCTTTCATTGACGTGGAAGATTAAACAAGTCTGGGCTGTATTGGTCAAAGCCAGTCAACATTAAAATGGCTGGAAGCGATGAGGTTAATTAGGTTGGTTAGTAGTTTGAAATGAAATCTGTTCTGAAAGCCAAATTTTTTGGACAGGCTTTATTTCATGTTGTCTTACTTCAGCTTTTTGTCTCACCGTTTTACTGTCAATTATTTGCACATGTCAAGCAGGTCCACATGGTGGGAGGGAGCTCATCTTGTCTTTCTCACAATGTCTTTCTCCCTGTTGGTAGACGTGAACAGCTTCCACATTTCGGCCTGTCTTCCTCCTCGTCCTCTGATATGAGGATCAATTAAATGAGTGATGGTGCATTAGGCCAGTCCGGTGGACTAGCCTGCATCTGGGTTCTTGACCGTGTCCAAATGACTGTGGATTGTTAAAGGCTAACCTTTCATGGTCATCCCCCAGGCAGGTACTGCACCCCAGCTTGATGTTCTTCCCTGAGATTTTTATTGAAAGAGCCGAAAGTCTCCTCCGGTATGAGGATCCTTAGCGGTCGCCAGAGAGTGAGCAGGGGAAGGGGGTGTGGCCAGCTGGTGGGCTGGAGGGGCTGGAAAAATGACTCCCAGTCCAAAACTATTTAAACTATAGGCTTTATATATATATACACACGTTTGATATAAATGCCTGTAATATTATCTGAATTGTTAAACTATCCTGATACAACTGGCTACCCTGTGAACAAGGAATGCTACATGTTTTTCAATGCATTTTTGCTCTTGTAGACCTCATATTTTCTAAATTTGAGTCACAATTTTCTGTTTCTTTATCTATAGTTAGTCTTTTGTTGTTAACACTGTAACTACTGTAGCTACAGGTGATTCAATGGTTCAGAAAATGTACACCAAATACAATTTGTCATAGTTAACAGCCCATTTTTTTCTGAGACCGTTGACATCTGTATTACTGTAGTTTGAAACTCAAAAGTAATTAAAACATTACATTACAAACATTCCATTCCATCTGTCAGTCTACCATAATCTTTAGCGACTGCAATTAAACTATGTTTACAAGTGTGAAATACTTATAATTTAGCAAATTGCACTTGATATGCTGCACATCTAATCAGTGGAATGGATTGATTTTAGTGTCCTGATGATGTCATAGGATAAACACACCTGAACCCTTATTACCTGATGTGCAGATCCTCTTAATTAGCTTCCAGTTTCTGTAATTACCAAGGATATGAATAATCAGCTGATAGGAAGGCTATCACATGGGATACTTCACCCTTGGCCTAATTTTTCCAACAACTGCAGTCATATCGTTCTACTTTTGACAGTCCCATTTTAGAAGTTTCTGTTTCTGTTTCCCGCTTTCTTTTTCATGAGTTATGTCGTATTTGTCCATAATATTGTAAAATGGCTCATATTTGGGCAGATATTTTGGAGGTCTCACACGAATAAGGAAAGTAGAGATTGTGTTGACAGTGCTGTGGCGTCTGCTGCTGTGCATGCAGATCTAAACAAATGTATAATGCAGATAAACTGCAAGTAGAACAAAGTTTTGCCAATGCAGATTGTTGAATGCGTCTTTTGTAGCAGAATAATTGATATTCTCGCCTTTCAAGCCCCTGAGAGATTCCTATGACTTCTGCTACTTCTTCTATCATTCTTTGTCTGACAGTGATCATTTTGTGTGTACACAACAGGAATGCAACTCGCAACCCAGGAAAGTATCTTTGGAGTGGGGTTACACAGGATATGAGCTTTTGATTAGATTTCCAGCCTTGAGGATTTTAGTCTGTTCTTATTTGTGTCGTTATTGATGCAAAATCCCACGAGTGATCTCTTTGGATCTTGTATCCACTCAACCAAAAATGTCCTTGTGCCTCATGTGGACAGAGACGAAAGGAAGACGGTATCAGTAAGCTCATGATGGCAAAGTCTGGTTTGAGGGCACATTGCCGGTCTTCCAGCACCAGTGGGTTGTAAATTATTTTGTGAATATACCAAAAGACCATCTCTGATGGTCACGCTTATTCCAATGGTGATAAAAGCTGAGAAGATATGAACAGCTCACCAGTGGATGATTTGTACACGGACAATCAGTATCCCAGTTTCCTGCAGCTAATTATCATCGCCTCATGTTTCTGTCTTCTTATTTCATTTCAAAAAATCATTTTCTTCCACAAAGGTCCTTTTTAAAAAAAATTTAAAAAAACTTAATTCAGTGTTTGCATGAACCTTTGCTGTCTACCTTCAGAATAGAGAGAAAGACAGACTGCTTTGCTGTGAACTCTCCGCAGCTGTGTTCTGTGCTGTTCTCATCAATGCACTTCCTGCTGACTGACTGATGTGGAGCTCTGCTGCCAGGGCTTAAGCAGGAGTTGTTATCATCCAGCTACTCGCTGCCACGCTGCACCTCCCCTCAGATGGCTCTGGGATGTTCCTACAAGTGTTATGGAGAGGCTGGGCAAGCCACGAGGGAGCATCACTCACCACACCACAGGAACCCTCACAGGTCTCAAACCTCAGACCAGACCAAATGCAGGAGAAAGCTGATTGTGCAGCATTGTTTGCTAATCCAGCAGTGGGGGCTAGCACAGATTGTAATGGTAAATCTTCAAAAACTTCAGCCTAATCACAATGGTAATGCCAGATTCTTTACTAAAAACCAAAAGATATGAGCACACCACTCCTGTTTTCTGGTTCAAAAAGACCTGTCATCCTTTTCATGGCAGGATGTATACATCATCAATCTCTAATGTGCCACAGCATATGGAAGTGCAACTGGCAGCCCATGTTACAGGGCAGTAACTATGGCTGAGAGAATGCTTCAGTCATGTCTCTCTCTTTGCTCCTTGTGTTTTGGGACTATAGGATTGCTTATTCGGGGCTACTCGAACAACACACGGGCAGCAGGAACACTTGACCCACACTCGCCCTGTTGGAAATGTATTCCAATAAGCACAGAACAAGAATCTTTGACTGCGATGTTAATTTGATGCAGATGTTCTGTGAGGAGTTCTGTGGAACACAGTTGCACAAAAGCCTGGATGGTTTGGCACAACTCCTGAATGTGATTCCACTGCTCCTTTAATTTAATCAATCTCTGCTCTCAGTTTACCATAAGCTGTCATTCATCCGAGACCTACCTGCCGACCTAGCTAGCTAGCTAGCTAACTAACTAGCTGCCTACCTACCTACCGATCTACCGATTATTAAATTGGACTGTTTGTTGACAAATATGTTATGAGTGATCTGATCTGAAGTGCTAAGTCAAGGTGAGAGTGAACATTCACAAGGTCTGTGTCACATGTTTTAAAAGACAGGGGGTTATAATAACAGAAAATACATCTGGGTGCAATTTAAATTATAATATATAATGGGAAATATATTTGAGGTTTGATAAGGTTATGAGGTGATTATCAGGACTATTTTAATGGAGAGGCTGTAAGAATTTGCCAGCTATTGCCAGCTGATTAGCATATAAATTAGCATCAAAAGTTTCCTCCCTCAATATTGATGACAATTGTCCAAGTCTACATACTTGTAATTCAATATGTTCTCGCCCCCAATTCACATTCAAACTTAGTCAGCCGTTGCCCTCCAGGGTTCATTGCTGCAACATATACTCTATACTATAGAGTCTATATAGTACAGAGTATCTGTTGAGATACTGTATAGAGTCTATACATTGGAAACATGGGGGTTGTTCAATAGATATTGATGGTATTCTTGGCTTTTCAATAATCCAAATGTATGTAGGACAACTCACCGATAGTTAAGGGTTACAGTCTGGATCAACAAGAAGCCAAAAATAATAGCAACAGCACCTGAGTCAGCAGGTTGACTGTCAAAAAAGTTTGGAAATCTGTTCACTCTAAAAAACAAGTTTTACTGAAATATTGTTTATTTTTTAGCTCATGTGATGAGTGAATATTGCAGCCTTCTCTAATATTACCGGAGAATTCTTGTGTTGCTAGTGCCTGCTAGTTACTGTTTAAGGCTTATCAGAGAGGGAAACTGTCATATCAACCTCATATCAAAACCTCATATCAAGGATATCATCTTCGATGTTGAATGGCATGTTGTGGTGGTCGATAAAAGGTGGTTGTCAGATGTCTAGTGTGGCTTTGAGACTGCCATTGTGCTCCATCACTTAGCATGGTAATTAATCCCAAGTAAAGGGCTGCACCCCACGCTCCACAGGGGACACTCCCACTGGGCTCATCCTGCTTTAATTGAGCATGTTTTTCAGAGACCCACCATCCCTGGGATTACATTAGATCCCTCTAATTCAGGCAGCCTGCCTGCAATAGACGTGGGCAAACTGAACACGGGAGGGAGGAAGGAGAGCCAGAAAGCTGGGAAATGTATAAATAAACCAAACAAACAAAAACAGACTCTGTGTTTATTAAAACCCCTGGGATAAAAAGGAAGGTGAGCACTGGAAATCATTAGCACACCAGAGTCAAACTCTTCTCATTTGATCTTGCTCATGGAGGAGCAAATGTAATTTAGCTTCCTGCGAGTAATTTGTTTTAGCAGTTAGCGTAGGTTCCTTTTAATTTCATTTTGCCTGGCATCAGTTTTTCAAATAAGTGTTTTTATTTTGTACAAAGCACATCTTTGTGTAGGCTCAGGGGTTCAAATACTGGCCCTCAACAGCAACTAATGTTTATTCATCTTGGCTTGTTTGCATGTGCAGCAGACAGAATCCTGACAGGAGTGCGCTGTGTTGGATTTTATTTAACAAGACTGTATAATGAGGCGGCTCAGATGTACACTACAGCAGCGAGCAAATCATGGGAGGGGAACAACAAAGTGTTTTTGCCTCTGCAGCTTTCATTATGTAGACGATAGCGCTGACACCGATGCATCTCTTTCAGTGGCTCACCTTCTGCCCTTTTTCTCTCAAACTTGTACAATCTGCTCAAGTCAGGAAAGAGGTATCTCATCCCAGGAACTAAAAACAGATCCCCAACATCCCAAAATAAACTTAAATGATCAGGAGGGCAACTGAACTGGGCAACTGGAGGACAGAAAAACTGTCATTAGGAGATGTTGTAGTTCCAAAGCAACTTGTTCGTTGGTGCTTCACTATCTGTGTGTTTGTTCATGTGCGCGCACACTTGGAAAAGTCCATTCAAAATATTGCACAGTTTTGTACAAAAAAATACTGATAATATTATTAAATTCTGCTCGTTAAGTGACTCAGCCTAAACATGTTCATTCATGGAAGCTTTCTTGCAGCATTCACGGGGTTGTTAGGGCACATTGTTGTCCTTTTTCCCTTCATTTCTCTCTATTCTATAAAAGCAGGCAAGCAGAAGGTTGCAGCCTATAATGCGTAAAGTGGTAAAAAAAAAAAAAAAAAACATAACTGGGTTGATTGTTAAGTGCACACAGCCCGGTTTTTATCAGGAATGAATATTATTGGCTCATTTCCAGGATAGGCCTAATGATGAGGAAAATTCCCTAATAAAAACGTAATGCAGTGGGCAATGACCCACAAGGTCACTAGAGACAGTCAAAGTTAATAGTATGCCATGAGGTGTGAAGAGTTAAGTGATTAAAGGCACACAACCTAATCCTGATGTTTTTCCTCCCCATCAAATGGGGATTGAAAAATAAAATGAGGTCTAAATCTCCAGAAGTGGACATTGTGGACATTGACAAGCACACATCCACGCTAATACGAGCTTTGAATAACACATATTTCTGCACCAAACTCACAGACAACCATCAGCCTATTTTCAACTCTAATAGTACAATGTCTGTTTTCTGGAGGAACCATGTGATGAGTCACGTGGGTTCCGTCACCTGTTTTTTGTGCCAAAGCATGTGTAGCAGACCCTCTGCTCATCAGTGTTGTCCTGCATGTGAGGCAGAATTGGAGAATCAGTGTGCCACAGATCCCCATTTCACCGTCTCCGTGAGTAACATCTATGATGCTCTGTCTCTACCCAGCGGAGGACCAGGCGCGCTGCCATATCATGCTGTGGTGGACAGCAGTGCCTACAGCTTCGAGTCTGGTCCCAGCCATATTTTAGATGCACATGCCCGACATTTCTATCCAAAACCTGCAGAGGAGCAATGTGCTCCAAGATGGCAAACGATGTTTGATTTGCCAACACATCTCCAATGATTAAAACGTAATTCGCACAAGCAAGCCCCTCCTCCCCAGCTTGTTCCTATGCATGTTGTGATAGGCAGACAGAACCCAGGACCTAACAGAAGATGGAGGAAGATGTGGGGGAAGGGAAGAAGCTGTTTTGCTCTGTGACTTTTTGAAACAGAAAATCAGGGCATATATCAGGAAATTCTATTCCATATGATATTCTATAAATCATATATAATGGGCAGTAAATGAGGAGCCTGTGATGACAGCATCAAATGATCTGTGTTGCCATTGACCCTGGCGGTTACTGCCATCATTCACAGTCCCTGTCCAGCTTCTAGGCGAGCAGGCAGGATGCTTCCAGACATGCAGGCCAACCTGCCTCACTCTCATAAACAGACACTCATCTGTGTGTCGTGTTGATTTAGTAAGATGGCAAAGACTAACTCAAAAGTTAGGAACCAGCAGATCCTAAGGATGATATCATTCATGGGCAGCAATATGTATCCATTACAGAGGAATTTTTTAATCACGATACTCTAATATATTCTACTAAGTAATGTTGATTTGCTCTAACAGCCTGATTATAGGCTATTTAACACCTTCTGTTTGCCTTTAGACATATATCTGTAATTTGTGCTTGATCGACTTCACATCTGTTATCCTTTGGGAAGCGCTCAATTTCAGGCCAAAACGGAGAACACTGTTCACACAACTGCTCATTTGATGTGGTCGTCTCTATAGTACAGACAGTTTTTCTGTGGGCAGCTCAGGCAGGAGACTGTGGTGAGCTGCTTTGCCATGCTCAACAGCAGAGCGCTATCATTGAGCATTGAGGCAATGGCTTCTCATGTTCCCTTCCTTTTGAGCCAGTATCACTCTCAGCTGGAGAGGATTTGGAAAGAATAATTTACTCCTTATTTTGCACCAATGTAAACAAAAGTCTCAACTGTTGGACAGAGGGTAGAGAAACAAAAAAGGAGCAATGAGAAATGAGCTCTCAGTGAAGAGAGAGGCACAATCTTAAGGGCTCCAGATGCAGGTCAGTATCAACAATCTAAGAAGCTGAAGCTAATGTTTGACATTCTTGTCTTACTTAAACTTAACACTATGGTCTGACTGTACAGTATAACACTGACTGTGTGTAAATAGCATTCAGGTGTGTGTACAATTTCACTTTTCTTTGTCAAGCCCCTCTAAACTTAATTGATTCCTTATTGTGCATGACTGGTGTTTAAATAAGATCTTTCCGAGCTCAGTCTTTCTCTGGCCCTGCCAATCTTAATAGCATTAGTATGTTTTTCCGCTGTATAATCTATTGATTCCGGCCAGTCATTTTAAACTCCTGTCATGTCTTTTCACTAGACATGTTCCACTAATAACCATGTTATTTAGCATTAGTGAGAATTTTTTCATAGCTTAGCAATGCAGGAATAAGACACTATAAATTTTCCAGGTCCTACTGAGATCCTGCAATCATTCTGCATAGATAAACTAATAAAAAAAGAGTTGCAAGCAACATATTGCATAGAGGTTCAGTGAATGAGCTTGGACTTTTTTGTATACTCGACATGTAGCTTGTGTTAAAAAAAAATCTTGTAGACACATTCTTTTATTTTTCGTTTTCTTTCGATATGAGCTTATAAAACTGTGCTATCTGTTCTATAACACTGTCAGAGTTGGTTTTCACCCTTTTTCTTCCTTCATTATAAAGGTATTACTATTTGATTAAGCTTTTCCCTTGATGCTTTGTTGCTCTGGAAAATTTGCATCTCTCTATTCGTTTCTGAAAAAAATAATGACAGGAATGCGTTTTTCTTTCGCTGTCTGTTTCTCCCCTCCTAATCGCGAGAGGTCTTCATTTAGTGGCACCTGCAGAAGTGACAGGTGCTGGGATGAGAAGTGAAAGAGAAGAGTTGATTAAATCATCATTAATTCACAATGCAGAAAGTCAATTCTGCTCGCCGTCTACAGCGATATCCTTTTATCTTACAGTAATGAGCTATGGCACTTTCACATTGGGTAATCCGCTGTTACATTTACTTCACAAGCAAGGGCAAGTCATTGCGGCTAGTTTCTATCTTCATAATCAAAGCAATTGGCTGCACAGCCAGGAAAGAGGGAAGAACATAGAAAAGAACAGCCAGTCATGTTTTTTATGGATCCAAGCACAGTGGAATAACTCAAATGTTGGCCATTTTCAAAGCACTTGCATCTGTGAGTTTATTAGTGTGTGTCCTTGTGCAATGACAGAGCAGCAGCTTGGATTACCAAAATCACTTTGTGAGAGGCTTTAATATAAATGGAGGCAGTTGAGGGCGCTATGTTTGATAATTTTGCTCATCAGACCTCATGAGCACTAATGAGAAGACAGAGTTTCAAAGCCAACACAGTTCAGAACAGATTTATGGTTATTCATCCAGGGCGCCGTCCTAATAAAGATTTTCCAGTTGGATTTAAGGATTTTGTGTTATTCCACATTATTTATTCTGTTGATTTGTACTTAATATTAAAATTGCGGCTGGAATGCTGTAGGTGGATAATGAGAGAAATGGAGTGCAGAGGGCTTTCTAAGCGCAGTGCTCTGTTTGCCCAGTGCATTTATTGCCTCTGCATAATTTATGAACCGCTGAAGCTGACCATCATGGCGGTGTGCCGCTGGCAGCCCCTGGGGCCATATGGGGCAGGTCTGTAAATTGGATGCTGTTACGATTGCAAGGCTGTTTTTTTGCCATCTAGCCTCAAAACAAGAGAAGCTATGAGTCCATCCAGCTACCTTTGAGCCCAGCAGGGCCCTACATCAGCAAGCGAGAGCAATGGTGGAGCTCTCTGTCAAACATTTGCTAGGTTGTCATTCATTTTACTTCCCCTACCTCCCTTGGCTCAGTTCTTCTTCTAATCAACAACTGTCGATCCCTCCCTGTCTACACACACACTGAGTGTGCTCACCCTGCTCAGACTCCCTCAGTGCCTTTTTCATTAATGACTCCAGTGCTTCTCTGCACCTCAACCATATGCACAGCACTGAGGGCTGCCAGTCACCCAGCATCACACTAATTAATTGATAAAGAATTAAGTGGACCTTGAAATTAAAATTGGAAAGAAAAAATGAAATATACCCTTTTCCACCCTTCACTTACCAAATTCCCCTCCTCTTGTCATTGTTGCTTCCCAGCTTGAAGCATGAACAGAATGTCTTGAATTAGAATTCTGACATTAATATTCCAGCTCAGGTAAATTCATTAAAGTATTAATTAATTAATTAATTAATTAAGGTAAATTATTAAAATGAATCTTAATGCATTTCTTGCATCCATCCAATGACATCATAGTTTCACTCGCATTTGTTCATGAAGGTAAACAGCGAGGGCATAGTTAGAGCCCTTTTTCAAAAACGCTTATATATTCATAATAGGTTTGTTTCAGAGAGAACTTCATATTCAGCACTTTTAATTTTGTCCCTCTTTTTTTACTTTCGCAGTGTGACACCAAGAGTGACCAAGATGACAAGGTAGGTCAAGCATTTTAATAACATACGAACATCCTGTTCAGAACTAAGAAATAAGCGACTCGATTATTTATTATTAGGAAAGGATGGTGTTTGCTTCATTTAAATAAGATGCAACAGAACCGTAACTACTTTATAACAACTTTTAAGCTGTCCCTTGTAATATAGCTAGTTTACACACAGATAAATTAAATATAAGAGAGAAACTTCAGCAAATAGGTTGCACAGAAACCTGAGCCACAGCCCAGGAGAATATGTAGTCTATGAATCTTGTCACTTGAAAGCTGAGTGTTGATGGTAAGTCTTCAGAAGTGATGTCATGGCTGGGTATCGGGACTTTGCCTTCTTCCTTCTGCTGCTTTAATTCAAAAACGTAACTTTTGAGTTGAGCAGGTGAAAATAGCAAATGAGGTGTCCAAGAATGGTCCTGAGGAGAGCATTCCATCAACACTTGGCAGTCAGTCAGGAATTTTTACTGTACATTAGAAAATCTACAAGAAATAATTCTTAGTGCAACATGTTCCAATAATCAGTTTGTTTACAGCTTCCTTTTCTGCTTGATGTAATGGTTCATATTTACCATTGTTGTTAGGTCTTTGCTCTGCTGCTGATGAACAGTGCCAACTACACCTCTCCAATTCTGACCAATTGTTTGGTAAAGCAACGGTTTACATGGGAGGTCCTTCCTTCCTTGTGTGAAGGTCTAATCGCAGCTCAATAGCTGAGACTACACACCTGCTCTGCCAATATGTCCTTAGTTCATTTCCTGGAAAAAGTGTTCCGGGGGAATCTGGGGTCTTCCTGGTGTATAAGGCCTCAGTCATAACTGCTACTGAATATGCAGTATTGCTGTGTCTGTTATGCTTCTCTTTCTGTCCATTACTACATTATTGCCTCAATATTATTCACATCAGGGTATTGTGTAGTCGGTGGGAGGTCCCTTCTCTGCTCCCGAGTTCATTGTGCTGCTCAGTCTGTGTTTTGGTGTTTCCCCTGTGGCATGAACTGCTGTTTTTAGGAACACTGCTGCGTCTGAAATGCACAGTGATGTTATCCCTCGAGACGTTTCTTCTACATTACCCTGACAGTCCAGTCTGGCAGGATGGTTGCTGACAACTAGATTTGTTGACTTAATGAAGTGCCAGTTTGGGTAGCAGGATTGTGCAGTGTGTGTGTGTGTCTGCATGTTTTAACTACTAAAAATGTACAGAAATTCAATGTCAGCACACAACAAATCCACTTTAATTGATAAATGCTATTTAGGCTTCATTAAAGGCTGCAGAATATGTTTATATTTTCTTTTTACCTGTTGTCAGGTTATTTTCTGACCAGACAAGATTGTTCTTTATGAAAGATGATGTTTGGCTGTGTCCTTGGTTTTCCATTGGGTGGCGTGAGCATCTCTTTCCGGCTATATTTGTGATAACACTGTTGTTTGCTCTTTCATCTTCACCAGTAAGGACAGCACAGTCAAAAAATGTCCATCGTTTCCTTGCTGGTGAACCTGATACTTTGGTCCAGTGAACCTGGCGAAAGCTGCTATTTTCTGAATCTTTATTTGGACGTTTCACACAAGCGTTTCACACATTGCTGTGATGGCATTTTTTTTAGATTTATTCAGCAGCTGCGCCCCTCCAGGTTTGAAGAATTTACTTCACACTGCAACCTCTCAGCCTCTCAGACTGCGAAAAAAGACCAAGTTCCTGTGACCTCTGGACCACCATTTATATATTGTCTCAGTTATCCTTTCATATTGCTTTAATGGCAACACCATTATGCCAGAGAAAATGACTCTGATAATGCATTGCTAATGTATGATGAGTCACTGTTTTTATTTATCAAGACATTTATTTACTATGAGCGAACATGCATAACATTATTCAACTGTGTGCCTACATTCATTAGAATTAGTTACCTAAACTGAGTTAAATTTTAAACATCCAGAACAAAATTGGACCTTTGTCACTACATTGTGGGTAATTATAACAAGGCCTTTTAGGTTTAGCAACATCAGACATTTGTGATTTGAATCATTTGAATTAGAAGCTAATTGGTAACTGGAAACCTAGAAACACTACAGACTTTGTGATTGGGGGATACAGTAGGTACACGGTGGCGCCACGGGCTGACACTTTGCTTTTAAAATGAGGATATTCTGACTGGACAACTGTTGTAAGCCAAAAAACATGATTGCTTAATATCTGTTGCCGTATCAGGGCTATTTTATGTTTACTTCAAATAAATTTCCTACATCCTGTTCCTTTATCATTCCATGCAATGTTAGCCTGTGAAGCGTCCTCTTTAGAGATGTGGCTCCTGACAGTAATACATTTAAAGGGCCTGCAAACTCTTTTATTAGCTAAAGTCCTTCTAATGGAAACTTGATTTGAATGTATTCATCCCTGTTGCACGTTGTTGTGTTTTCAGCAGGATCACTCTGTCATTTTAGTCGAGCAGTGCTTGACTCTGAAATCTGCCCAGCGTGTTTTCATTTACATTGTGCAGCAGAATTGAAAGGATCCGTGTATGCCCCGCTCTCACCACATACCCTGGTGCAGTTGGGAATGTAGCTTTTGTCCTTGGGCTAATATGATCGTTGAGAGCTCTCTCCAATTCTTGAAATACAAAAGCTTAAACTGTCAACTTAAGGCTTATATTTTATGGCCACGGCTTATTGCAGTTGTTCATTAATCGCGTTATTGAGGCATTTTAAGATGGTGATTCTGTGCTATATTCTGCACAATCTTTATCACTTCGCAGGAATTTCTTTCTTTCACCTCTGGGCTTGAATTGAGGCCACCTTTTCCAGGATGTCAATGAATTGCTCCATCAGGAAGCACAAGCTGTAAATGTCATTTTGTAAATGCATATTAATGGCTGTGCACAAGAGTGCTGTGGTCTGCACTTATTGGAGGTTGGGAATCTGAGTGGGTGCTGTAGAGCAGTTGAGGGGAGTGGCCTTCACAAGAAATAAAAATGGGAACTCAAAACAATAAAAAAGGAGCAACAGTAAATATATTATGTTTGAACACAGGCAATTACAGCCGAAGAGTCAAGTTTCTCAATCACTCCGCAGCACAGTAGATAAAACCATTTCACACACTCCATCTTTCCCACCACAGTGGGAAAGATGAGTAATAAAAAGGAGAAAGGAACTTGTCAGTGTTAAAAGATTATGTTTTGCCCCTGCCAAAGGAAGAGAGTAGTGTTTACAGGCTTGAGTGGATGCTCACTGATCGAAGCTAAAGCTGATTGCACTAGAGTACCCTGTAGCCAGTGATTTGTCATGTACTTTATCATCCTTGTCACTCTGCCGAGTGTTGTCATTGGTTTTCTTCCTGCCCACCCCTCCCCTATCTCTGCTTTTCACCCAAGCGATGTAGGAAATTTGAATTTACTTTGGGGGAGTTAGATTTGTTCCTCGTGGATAATATGACCCTCGATGGAGTCAGATCACGGGTTAGTTGAAGTGATATTTGCCAGGTAATGGTAGTCGTACATCATGGCTGTCAGGCCGGGTTAGAAGGCAAACGCATTATAGCTCCATTTTAGCACTGCAGGCATGTGTGATTATTTTCCATAACCAACTATGACAAGGCTGCTCTGTGGAGTGCATTAAATTTCTACTGGTTTTCTTCCTCCCCGGGCAATTTTTGTGGCTTCCCTCCCTGGTCTGGGTCTGGATGCTGCTAAAATGATGGATACCTTCGGACTCCCAGAAGCACTGGCCAAGGTTAGCGGATGTCACTGATCTACATTGCTCTTCTCAATCCAATAACAGACAAATCCCTCGTCCCCATGAGGCACTTGCACATTGCCTGACATTACAGCTGGCCTCTCACCTTGACATATGGACATATGTGCCATTTTGTCCAGTATAATGTAGTAATTAATGTCATGTTCTATTATTTCTTTGAACAGCATATATAATAGAGTTAACCAAAGTATAGTGTCCTTATATAAAAGAGTATGTGGGACACCTTAGACTGTACCAGTTGAGTGCTTTTATTTCATTTTCTGATCCTCTTTTGTCCCTATTTTGATTCTACTCTCCTTGACAGGAAGGTCAGCAACATAAATGTCACCTCTTGCAATTGACAAATGATCGGCCTCCTGTCTGTTAATCAGGAGGGTCTCAGAGGTGGATGAGCAGGCGGAGCTCATTAGAGTCCCACAGATGAGAAATTAATGTGGAGATTCCACACCTGAAGGCCTGGCAGAGCCACAATCAGGGGCCCTGGCTATTAGGGGAAGGGTTGTGTAAGTGGACGGCTCGAGGTTTGGATGGGTAGGGGACCTAATTTGATGAATGACCAGGTCATCAGTCAGCAACACTCTCCAGAAGCTCCAACACACACTCACATGGCATGGGTTCCACCCATCTTCACACTGTACAGAGAGTGAAAAGCCACCAAGGGCCATCAGGATATCATTTCTGCCTTTGACTTACACTCCAGTCAGCAGGAGTAACTAGAACTAGCCCAAATCCAGATTTAGATTATAATACAGTTTATTTATATAACATGGCTGTGATGGTTCAGAATATTTGCATCTATTTTGGTTGACTTTTAGGCTTTCATGCTTCTTTATTATTTTTTTGTTATTTAATTTCAAAATCTTCTAAAAATCTCTTTTCCACTTGGCAAAGTCAAGTGGCCATGCATTCCAGAACTTTAAGTTACTGAGAAAGAAACAATATAACACATAAAAATACAATTTACACACAAGTCAGTTAATAATTTGAAGTTATTTCTGTATATGGGGTGTTATTTTGTTAAAATGATAAAATGAATAAATACACACTGTATCGGCCGTCTTTTCATGCCTTGTTTCCCAAATGTAACCCATATATCCCAAAACCCAGGAGCACTTTCACACCAGATCTGATGTGTGTGCTTGAGAATCAGCAGGCTGACACAGCCTCAGGAGTTCTGACCCGCTCTCATCTGTCTCTACTGACCTGTTTTTAAAAGCTTGCTTCTGTGATTGTACCTTGTCATCGTCCCAGCAGGTAGTTCTTAATTCTGTCAAAACAGTAGCATGTTTCCTGTGACTGGCATCCGCAGATAGGGGCCATGCTGGTTCTTAATCTGGTCGATGCAGAATAAACAGTGATGCTGTTTGATAACTGTGGCTTCTGTTGTGCTCTCTTCATGACGTTTACATTGTAACTGTATATTGTACAAGCCTTTTCTAAACTACTCCACCATTCATTTATGGCCAACAATAAAAAGCAATAATGCAGGGTTGCCAAGTCTTCAAATTGGTGGGAGGGAAAAATATAGATGCAGCAGTGAGTCATGTTTCAAAGGCAATAATTTAATTCCAAGCGCAAGCACAGTTAGTGGGAAATAATTCAATGACCAGCAAAAAACAAATACACTGATTGACTAAGCAAGGACTTTGCCATTTTCCCATCAAGGAAAAAACTCTTCAATGTAGTATTCTAAAAAAATGTTGCACAATGAGTCACAATTAGGTTTCAGTTATTATATAAAAGGCATGTCACATTACATTTGACTGAATGTTTTCAGATTCAGCATTTAAGCGCATCATTTACTGTCCACACTCTAAATGCTCTCAACGGTGCTGATTAAACTTCAGAGCTGCAATCCAAAAATATTTCTTAATCAGTGATAATCACATTAAGGCCTGTTGTGTGTCCATTTTTATTTACCTTTTTGTTTGTTTTATACCCTTGTCCTCTCAAGAGAGTTACTGCACAAGGCCAGGCTCAGGACTTCACCCAGGAAATACTGGTTATCCTGGATGAACATAGCCTATAATTGGTTGCACGAAAACAGGACAAGTTTATCCAGGACAAGAAACCATGGGACTGCAGTTAACCTGCTCCAGGCTATGCTAACCATTAAGGGTTAAGATGAATCCTCTGGTTCTTCTGCTGCCAATACTTTGAGAAATGAGAGTGCTACAGAAATTCCCTAATTTATTTTATATGTTACGTCATTATTCATCCTGCATCCAAATATTATAACTGTAGCAAATGTGTGTCTGTCTGTGTGTGTTGTAACTGCTAGAAATGTACAGAAATTCAATGTCAGCACACAAAAAATCCTTCACTTCAATTGATAATTGCTATTTAGGCTATAGTAATTTACCAGGCTGCAGAATATTTTTATAATTTAATTTTACCTGTTGCCAGGTTGCTTTCTGACCAGACAAGCTTGTTCTTTGTGCAGGATGACGCATGAAACACAAGACAACATGGGACAAATAGATTCAATAGACAACGAGTAGATTGTTTCTTTATAGTTAATCATGCTCTACATAACGCAGGTACTATGCACTTCTATTGGCTACATTAAAACAATAAACACTCTTGATTAGTGGGCCATTAACCCTACATCCTTCAGTTGGAATTATGTTCCTGAGGAATACAATGATATAAGTTGGGCTACGAACACATTAAGCTGTTCTACTGGCTGCCAGGCTCTTTTTAACCGCATTCGCATTGCCTTTTTTCCTCATTCTATCTTTTATTTCTTCATTTTGTTACTGAAGCAACTAGAAGAAAGTCACGTGTCCATGTTTCATTGTTACATCATTGATTCCGTGATTGGTCTTCTGGTCCTCATAAGAATGCTAAGACGCACTTAGGGCAGTGATCCACACCAGGCTTGACGAAGCCAATTCTTTTCAAGAAATCAAGAAAACAAACAAAATAAATCAAAACAACAACAATAAAAACAAACGATTTGTTGACCACTTAACACAAAAAGAATAGAAAAAGAGAAGGGAAATATAGATAGGGAAAGAGATCAACAATACATATTTACATAAGCATTAATGTGTAATCATATTTGCATACACACATACATATATAGATACATATATAGACATGCAAAGATGTATATGCATGTTCCTGTGTGATATGTGTGTTAGTCTGCCACTTGAGAGACTGGTGTGCTGCAACCCCACCACAGCAATGCAGGCAAGAGGCCAAAAGCAGCACAGAGAGACAGAATAGAATGACCTCCACAGGATGGACCAGACCAAAATTCAACCATCCCGATCTCGCCCCCAGGTTATATACAAGTTATATCTTAAATATACCAATCAATATAGGCTCCTCGTTGCTGTGGTCTGTGTGTATGTAGTAATGTGCATGTAGTTCTGCTGAATACAACTTGCAGCATGAACTGTATGTCTATGCCTGTGTGTAGCTGAATGTGTACATCTCTGGTAGGTCTTTATCACTGTATGGGTGATTAATTTGTGTGTGGGTGTTGATATTATAATGAAAATATTCTCTTTGCTGCCAACAAGGAGAGGAAGAACTGTGGTACTTTGTCTTCAGGTAAAGTTACATGAAGTGGCTTTAGAGGAGAGACAACAAGACAGACCTATATGTATCAACCAACATTTCTTCAGGTTCTAGCAAGCAGTTAATTATTCTCAAATATATACAGGTAAGTTTGACACAAACATGCAAACACCAGGGGGACTCGGGCTCTGAGTGGTCTTTGAAGTGACTATCCAAAATGACTTTTTTCAGTCTGTCACCACTGTTTACATGGTTATATTTAACTTCAATGGCAACTGCTTTTAGGGAGGAAGGACTTCCCTGTCCTGCTTGATCATAGTGGGGAGCCGTGGGGTGGTTCAGGGTAATCGTGCGGATAACAGTTTTACGTGCCTCGACTCTGTCCTTAAATCCTCTTTGGGTCTTCTGTCATAAAAAAATCAACAGGGCATTCAAGACAGTAATGATTGTCATAGCTCTTGATGGTAAACAAATGTTTGTTAAATAAACAAATGGGACAGAACACTAATTTTTATTTAAATGATCAGGTTGCTGCATTTGTGGCTGAGAAGGTGTGGAAGTGCCTGGCTCCTCAGGTGTCTATCCTCATCTTTATTTATGTGGCCAGTTATCAGTTTTTAATAATGGATGTGGCGGGACCTTGGGTTCAAATCCATTTCCTTCAAAATAGGCTACTTATTAAAAAAATAAAAATGGGTACTGTTATGTAAACCCTTTTGCTGGGGCTCACTTTTCATCCATCCATCTGCCTTCTCTCCCTGCTGAGATTGGGTTCACCAAATGCACCAAAGTTAAACATTCACGTAGTGCTTTGATTAGTCAAGGCTTGGCTCACCTGTGCATTTGCCCTCGAACAACTGGGCTGTTGACTCTCACATCAACCCTCTGCAGCCTCATTGCGCTTCTACATTTAGACTCTGACCTGACTGATAACTATTTATCAATAGTTATTTTAACTTGCTAGTAACACTGAGTCGACATAGAGGTGAGAATGACTAACAATGAATTATACCTTTAGGCTTGTAAAGCATTATATTTTGTAGTAAATGTACTAATAATACAGCTTAATAAGAATGTAAGATGTCTGTCATCAAATCACACTTCACATCATCTGCTACTGTAAAAGGCGGGCAGGCCACAGGACGCCATCGGGAGATAAGCAAAATGGAGAATGGGCACATCAGAATGACAACACTGCCCCTGCATGCACGGTGGCAGCAGTAAACAGCCTTAATGACATCAGGGGCTCTGATGAGGTTTCTGGGCTTAGGCCGTTCCCCTCCCCCAAAGATCTTCCCTTTGCATCCAACACAATGCTCGTTAGAGTCAGTGTAATTAGGTGAGTGAGCTTGTTGCAAGTAGCCCAGGTCACAGAGGCCTGTTCAACCCTTGTCCTGATTGCTCCTCTGGGAATTATTGACAATACAAAAGGAGCATTACATTTCTGGGCTCTAATTATGTGTACAAGACATACTCAGCCCATGGGAAATTAAATGAAATTCCCTAGCTTGATTGGTCCTCTGGACTCATGGGATCCATTCTGTTTCTTATTAAGCTCAGCCATTGTCTGCTTTTATGAGGCCGATGTGTTGAGCTAGGCACTAGCTAAATGTGTGTACGTGCCTCTCTTTTCATGGTGGCAATGGCTCGTGGTGGAAAATTGCCTGCCAATTGTCATTTAAACCAGAAAGAATGTAAGCAATCAAGTAAAGCTTCCACTTTACTAATAACCCCTAATATTTTAAAACCAGGAGTGAAATAAAACACTTTCTGTGCAGTTTGTGTGTAATTTCCAGAGCAGTTTGACATAAGCACATCTGAACACCTCTCATTACTATGACTCCCGATACTGGATGGGAATTAATAATCCACTGCTCATACAACTTAAGTGATAAGGGGGTCTCGCAGACATTATACAAGGTCTAAGTGGCATCAAGCTTATAGAGATGAATGAATTCATAAGGCTGTCGACCAGTTCTTTAGAAGCTATTTAATAAGGGATAAATCAAACTGCTAACATTTTGCTCCTTAATGATTTTAAATTTAGCTGAGGCAGAGGATGACCTCATGGGAGAAAGTGAACTTATCTAGAGGCTGACCCTCATGCATATTTCTTTGTCAACTGAACACTCTAATTGCACATGTTGAAAAGACTGCATAAGCAGCAAATTGTGTATTCTTTTTGATTCAGCATGATGTTGGCTGTCTGCCCCACCAGACTGCAGGGACACGCCCAATCCGACAGGTCAAACCATTAATAATTCTTACTATAATTAATAATTGATCATATTATGATGTAAGCTATACCCATGGGGAGTGTATCATCTGTGGTTTTAACTGCCGCAGCTATAAAAGTGAGTGTTGGTTATACAAGTGACGTCGATAAAGATGGAACGTTTATTGGGATGTTTCATCAAATGACTTGGAATGCAAGGACTACTAACATGTTTAACGATTACATAATCACCAGTTCAGAGAGGAGAGAAGCTTGTTAAACATAAGGTAGTCATGAAGATAGTAGTCAGAATGTTTTCACTATGGCCCAAAGACCACACCACTGACAAACATCATGTTTCTATGACAACTGACAGAGAAAAAGCTGTTTTCTTGACTCTTGAGAGATAGAGATTAAGAATGGAGACACAAACTCAATGACATCTGTTTCTTGTGGCTCTGGTCCTTTGCTTAAATATAGTTTTCTTACATAACTCTGCAGTTAATATATTTTTAAGAGAATCTTGGATGCAAATAAACTGAAATGTGTTGTTGCACTGGAGATGCTGTAACAACATTTCAGCACAATTCCGGTGGGGGCGCATATGATTACTCCTTCACAGTAATGTCACCATCAGACAGACATACGGATGAATGACTGCATAACCCAGCGTTTGAGACTGTTCACACTCTGAACTTTAAACTGGGTCATGCTAAATCTTGCTAGTGTGAAAGTGCACTATATTACACAGGAAATTATCTGTTTGTATGTAATTGAATGAAGACTCAGTAGCAACCCAGTAGCAACATTCCAAAGGCCATTTTATGGTCACATACGTGACACCAGCCAGCAATGCAGCAGCAGACCAACATCCAGGTAATTTTTTATTTGGCTGCTCTTGTGGATATT
Organism: Takifugu flavidus; assembly: GCF_003711565.1. Classification (NCBI taxonomy): domain Eukaryota; kingdom Metazoa; phylum Chordata; class Actinopteri; order Tetraodontiformes; family Tetraodontidae; genus Takifugu; species Takifugu flavidus. The sequence continues at coordinate 3,481,864 of NC_079533.1, forward strand.
TCTAGCAAACACATAGTAGAGCTTCATATAAGCACAGGCCTTCATCAACTTGGAGTAGTTCACTGGTGGGACAAATGCATGAGATGGGACAAAGGCGTGAGACAGGACAAAGGCGTGAAATGGGACAAAGGCGTGAGACAAGCATGAGGGCATACGGGATCCATCTTGACCTCCAGTTCCCCTGCTGCTTCAGTGCCCAAGACCCAGTATAGGTGGTATAAGTGGCAGAGCTTTCAGGCTGCAACGCACCTGAGCATTTCCCAGTTAACTGTTATTGGTAGATTTTGATTTCTTGGGATTCTGTGGAATATCGTAAGAATTGGGGAAAAGTGTTGTGGATGCAAAAGTGTATCTATTTGTAAATGTTGGTTATTTGATCTTTAAACATTTTGACTGATTAATGGGACTTATGAGCACTGAAGTAAATAGTTTGTAGTTCTAAATCCTGTGTGATGGTTGAGAATACATGATTATTTCATTCTGCCACTGGTAGGATATCACACAATATAGATAAATATAGCCAAGAACTCAGGTCATCTCTCTTAGTATTACATATAAGGTCCCCTTCCTCTAAATCTGCATCATCTTCATATATAGAAAATACCAGTGCATACTGTACAGTGAGAGCACTGCATACTTCTGAATAACAAAGCGAAAGACATGTGCCCTTTGGGTGGTGAGATAGCTCATTACCTATGAGCGACCTTCCATCTGCACTCATGGCTGCTCTGGGAGCCATTATGATTATGATGGAAATCTCACAAGCCATTACTGGGAAACAGCACAGCGCTCACTGCAGACACGCTAATGGACTCATTTGTAATTGGGAAAGAGGGAAATGACTCTGAGCTTGCAGTGGCTTTGTTTGATGGAGTATGGAGAAGTGCATCCCAGACTTGACAAATGGAGCAAGGTTAGTTTTCTGTGTGGAATCAACAGCTGCGATTACTTGAGCGCTGAACATGAGCAGATATCGTGTCCAACAGTCACATTCCTCCCTGGAGTTTTCTTCTGTTCTCCTTTGATGAGAGATTTAGCCGTCGCATTGTGCGGATCAATCTCTGCTACCCACAGGACATGGAAGTTATTAAAGAATACATTTCTTTGAGGCCATAGAAGCATTTGAATTGACTGGTAAAGGTTGTGTGGAGGACTCATAACCTCTAAATCCTAGGATTAATCATGGAATTGATGCTGATCCCTCAGCAAGGTATTGAATCATGGCTAGAGGACAAGAGCAAATGGAAGCCTCTGAGAAATAAAATTATGAAGCTATGTGGCTTAATTTTGCTTCAAAATTCATTTGCAACCTCAGTATATGTAGTGGCACCACATAGCTGTGCTGAGGTTTATTTCTATTTGCTGTTATTACAGTCAGCTGAGATAACCATTTCAAATATGCATTGTTCACACAGTATTTGTGATTTGCTTGTTCAGGATTTTTATAAATGCTGTTGTGGGAAGTATTAGCTCGACATCTGTCAAATTCTTCAAAATAAAGAGGAACATGTCTCTTTAAAAGGTTCTGGACTGATAATGCATATTTAAAATAAACTGGTATAACAGATGATTTTCTGAAGTAACTGTAAATAAAATACTTATTTCATCTCCGTATATAAAATAATCTTTATTAAAGAGAAACCAAATTCATTTCAATTTGTTTAAAGTTGCAGGAAATTACAAGCTGCTGCAATAATGTAGCCTAAAAACATGCCAGGAAATAATTCCCTCTGCGTGTCAAAAAATTTCATGTTGACTCTAATTTATATTCTGTGGTTCGGCAGGAGTTTTAAAATGTTGCATATTCATCCATGTATAACAGGACAGGGATAAAACATGGACAGGGATGGTAAGGACAAGTGTGTGTGTGTGTGGTGTGTGTGTGTGTGTGTGTGTGTGTGTGTTGTTGTTGGATTGCTTTGACATGATGATTTATAGATTTGTGTCCTTCTTTGGGAACCTGATCTGCATTATTCATGCCCACAGAGGAGGCCTACAAGAGACATTAGCTGGTTAACCCCTGCTCCAGTTAAGCTGCATTATTTTAACGACCACTGGCAGGGCAGGTTTCTCAGCCCCAATGTCGAAATTAAGATAGGAGCTGAGGAATCGCATTTATTCCTACCAAACAGATACTACCCTTAGTACCTGAAGAACAGGTGGAGCTGTGACATTATTATTCAATTAGATGTGTTAATAGTAAAGAATGCATAATTTTCAAGGCCTTAGCAGAAAAGGATAATTGGAAACCCGAACGGCTGGTGACTTTTGACTGGAACACCTTGCATTATTTATGTTACACACACCACCTGGCCAGCATCTCTGCCCAGGTAATTACTATTCATGTCTGTAATCATCAGGTGGCGTAGCATTAATTGGTGGCAGTCTTTGACACAAGGCCACATTTGACGACATCTCTGAAGATTGATGTGACAGTTATTAGTGACACACCGGTGTGTTCACATAAAACTGTGACAGGGAAGAACAAAGCAGCTTTTTCATTTTCATGTTGCTTTATGTCTTTGTAAGGCTGTTGTTGTTGTTTTGTTTTTGTTTTTTTGCTTTGTTTTGGTGTTCTTCTCTAAACTCAGATTACACTCATTAATCTTATTTTGAAATAGGTTGTGAATTCGAAATCTGATGTAGACCACATCTGATCTTGATTTCATGTATGTGATGTAGGTTTTCATTGGAAATAAACCACTGGCTTCATGTCTGAGGGTGGGGATCAAACCGCCAGTGGAATACAGTGGAGAAGAATCTGAGGAAGAGAAGTACAAAACAATTGTACTTGTATTTGTGCTTACAATCATATATATAAATCTCTTCCTTGCCCTCCTGGGTGGTGCCTCCTTCAGACTCGGGTCCTCTACCAGAGGCCTGTTCCTAAGACTGCACGCTTCTGGACAGAGATCTCTGATGTGGTTCCTGATATCTGTTGGAGCCATCTCCTCAGCTTCGGGGTTCCTGCCCCTAGTGTCCCAATCACTACTGGGACCACTGTTGCCTTCACACCCCAGATTCTCTCTATCTCCTCTTTCAGCCCTTGGTATTTCTCCAACTTCTCATGTTCTTTCTTCCTGATGTTGCTATCACTTCAGATTGCTACATCTATCACCACCACTGTCTTTTGGTGTTTATCTACCACCACTATGTCAGGCTGATTGGCCACCACCATCTTGTCAGTCTTGAAGTCCCACAGGATCTTGGCCTGCTTGTTCTCCCGCACTTCCAGGGGTGTCTCCTACCTGGACCCTGGGAGCTCCGGTCCATACTCATTGCAGATGTTCCTGTACACTATGCCAGCCACCTGGTTATGCCACTCCATGTAGCCCTGCCTGCCAACATCTTGCACCCTGCTGTGATATGATGGACTGTCTCAGGGGCGTCTCCACACAGCCTGCACCTGGGGTCTTGTCTGGTTTGGTAGATGATGGCCTCTATTGCTCTGGTGTTCAGGGCCTGTTCTTGTGCGGCCAGGAGTAGTGCCTCTGTGCTGTCTTTCAGTCCGGCTTTTTCCAGCCACTGTTATGTTTTCTCGATATCAGCCACTTCCTCAATTTGTCAGTGGTACATACCATGCAAGGGCTTATCCTTCCATGATTGCCCCTCAGGCTCTTCCTCCTTGCTGGGCTTGGCCTGTAGAACATCTGCAGGCCAAGATACTGTGGGACTTCCAGATCCAGACTGACAAGATGGTCGTGGCCAATCAGCCTGACATAGTGGTGATAGATAAAAACCAGTAGGGCATATATACACACACGGGAGAAATGAGCAAGCTGATTAGATTTCCTCATAGTTTTTAGGGTGTAGGGCCTATTCTCAAGGAATATGTTAGGAGTATTAAAGTTTGAATAAATTATCAACTTTGGTGGGGTGGACTGTATATACAGTATATATGCAGTGTATATATATACTGTATATAATGTCATTCACAAGTCAGATGTTCTGTAATTAAATAGGTAAATATTTTAAATAATGAGGAATACATAGTGTTTGCTATACACTTGTCTACAACCTTAATGCTTTAATGATAGAAATGACACGAAAAATATGACATAGTTACCAGTGGGCGCCCTCCATCTGGGCGGTGAGTACGATTTGCGTCCTCTTTCTCTGAGAGAATGTTGTCATGCCTCAAGAAAGAGATGGAGAATGGCAGCAGCATATGTCTGCGGTGGTAGATGGGCCACTGACAGGCCGAGTTTATCATCTCTGCAGTTGCTAGCTACAAGTGTGATTACTGCTGACAGCACTGACAGCTGATAAAAGTGGCAACATTAAAGAAAACAGAAGAGCTGTGGAGCTCAGATATCAGTGTTTCTTTTCATCAAGCCCCCACCTGCTTCCACTGTCTCGTCTTCCCTTCCCAAACAACAGCTCCTTCCCTTGCTTGTCTTTCCCGCACCCTACACCGCCATCTCAGAGGTGTCAGAAGAGGGAAGTGACATCACAAGTATTCACCAGAAGTCTCATGGCTCATCACGTCAATGGCAGCCTGTCTTGTGTCAGGCTTCCCCTAAGGCAAGCTGTGATCCAGCCCTTGTCTCTGTACATCACGACTGTTTGCCAAGAAGGGGAAGAGAAAAAGATTTAACAGAATGTTTTTCCATCTTGTTAAATGACAGAATAGTTTGCTCGAGCCCTGTCTCAGTGAGTGCATACTTGGAAGGGTTTCAGATTGGCAAAGGAAAGAATTGGCAATTGAAAGCGGGATGAATTATTGAGTTTGGACATGGTGTCAGAACTGCAGTGTGGTTTTGTGTGGGATTCCAGAAAGCATCCGAGGTGAGATCGTGGAACAACCACTGCGATCTTTTTTATACACTCAACCTCAATGTATCATTTTCTTTGGATTGGTCAGAATTTTGGTGTTTGATCTAACTGAAAGATAGAGAAAAACACACTTCTAAATATACTTGTTTAGCTTTGGATTGAGACTATGACACCAAGTATTTGGAAATCTTCATCCTGAAAATCTGGCTTACTGTTGGCTCATTTGGACAGAGACAGGAGCAGCTTTGGAGAGGAACACTTTGGATTCTCTTTTTATTTATTGGCCTAATCCAACGTGATTAAGGGCTACATGTCTCATCACTCTCTTTTGAAAAGAAGCAGGGCATTGGTGTTTGACAAAATATTTAAATGATTAGGGACCAGACACAGGAAAGAATTCACTCTGCTTATTAGTCACTCAAATGCTGTAAATCTCCGGTGCCAGGCAACCTTTATTAGTCAATTTAGTTATTAATCAATTATTTTTATTAAGATTGAAGTTAATCCAGCATCTGTGAGAAACTGCACAGTTCTGCTCCTGCCAAATAAAGGTCAAATTCATCAATAATAGCAGGGAATGATTTTTGTGCTGAGCTCTAATTTTATGAGCTCTAATTCAGTAACATAATAAAAAAAGGCTCATTTTTGAGTGAATATAAATAAGCCCACAGGAAGTTGTCTGTTCCAATCGTATTGTACCACGTTCATCTGTCACAGCACCAGGTTCAGATTTGTTCCACCTCAGAGATATTAAAATACTTAGTGTCTGAATTAGCATCTAGAGCTGCAGAACATTTGTCATTAGTTTGCCAGAACCAGCAAGAACGTAATACAAAGAACATTCCTTTGCAAAGAGTCCTACATTGTAAATATATCATCTGTTGGTTATGTTTATACTTTACATTATATTACATTTATGCATTATGTTTATGCTTTATGCTTATGATTTGAAATGTTTGTAGCTGCAGCTCAGTAATAACTGGCAACCTGGATGCCCAAAAGCAACTACCTTTGTGAGTGGGACATCAGTGGAGGGTCGTGCAACAGACCAAAGAATACTTTCAGTTTACAATTTATGTAAATTGGGGGGCTGGAGCCTATCGTAGCTGTCTTCGCTTGAGAAGCTAGGTACATGGCATGAGGAAATTAAGACACTTAAGAAAAAATACAGGCCCAATGCTCAATCAAGGCTTTCATTTTAGAACATTTGCAGTAGGCAAATGCAACAAATCAGAGTATATTGTTCTTCAGGGTGCACGGCAATAGCTTGAAACAACAGCTTGTTGTGTGACTACGGTCAGGCTTTAGGTTGGTGAAAATGCATTAGTCTCAAATGCATCACTCTCATTTTGTGGCTTTGGTCAGAAATAACATGATTGATTTGTCACCTCACTGTCTGCTGAGATAAAGTTAAATGCATGAGGACAGCAGAATGAGGAGAGGTGTTTCCTCTTTTTGGGACGGTCCTTAAACACACAGGGCTGGCCTTGGCTGCAGCCCAGCTGGGTATCTGATAAATTCTGCTCTGCAAATGACGATCATGAGGGGTAACTGGGGCAGGGAAAGTGGGGGGTAGAAGAGAAAGAAGAGAAAGGGTACAGGAAAGGCAATTTAACAGCATCTGTGACTCCAGAGGAAGGGGTAGATGTATGGCACCCAGCCAGCAGAGCAGTGGGAAATAGTGGTCCAAACTAATGATCCACAGCCTGATCATTACAGCCCCCACAGAAATGATGGGCACAAGGCGCAGTTTGTGGAAATCAATTCCCTGGAAGCACATGAGTACTAGCTGTAAATCACAGCAGTAACGGAAGGATAAATGGAAGGCATTGATGACAGAAGTAGAGGATAGCAACAGAAGTAAGGAACGGGTGGAGAGGGACCTTTCCATGCTGGATAGAGGATGAAGGGGGAAGGATTTTGCCTACCCTAACCCAGCAAAAGTAAACCGGTGATGCAGCTAATCCATGTGGTTCTGCTGCAGTTGGAAGCTGAAGTTCAGAAAAGTGTTTTCAGGTTCATTGATGAACCTCAGAACCTCACCATCAATCCTAATATGAAACTCATGAAATCAGTGGTTGGTTAAGATGGGTTTTAGACAATTAAGTGCTTATGTGGGTGTTGGGGGCACAAGTTACTTGTGAAATGTGTGATAAAGCAGAACTTGATCAAGGAATGACAGAATGTGAGATAAACAACCTGTGTGTGTGTTCAGCCACAAAGTCTAAGGGGCTTCTTTCAGTAATTGTTGTAGTCTCTTGTAGCTTTTACACTTATTTTGATTCAGATTAAAAATATCTAAGATTATCCTACTGAAATTTAGGGACCCCACCTAAAAATAAGTATGATGATGCAGTTTTCGAAATATGTGGGTGTATAAAAGCAAGAAGAAATGCATATTCATGCCTCACTTTTTTCAGACGATGTGCTCAGAGTTCTGCTGCTTTTCAGACCGCAGTGATTTTTGGATGTTTATCCCCTCTCACCCACCCAGTATCTTTTCCTTCACTTCATTATGTAGACAGCCTGATGCTATTTGACAGAATGTGCTATCTGCAGCCCCAGCTGCAGTCCTCCTTTGCTATCACTGCATCAGTGGCCGCTTAACCACATTGCTGCCTGCCACCATGAAGCTTAGAGGAAATGATGACTGCTGTCTGAAGTGAAGAGGTAGCCAGGCCCCACACAACATACAGTTTGTGTTCATTCTGTTGATATTTTGACAAAACACAAGTTTAACTATGTTAAAGCCTAGATGCATCATCAGTCATACAGTTCTGTTTTACATATACTGTACATATTGTAATTTATTTAAATACATAAATAGAGTCACATGGTAAAATAGTAGGGGGAAATAACAATGTTATACCTAATTAAACATAATTCTTATAGCAGATGGATGGACATCTCACCAATCACCTGAAAGCATGACTATAACTATAATAGTAAAGCAGGTAACAATGAATTCATTTAAAAGATTTGGCCATAGATAGTAGGAAGGAAAGTTACTAGCGATCCCTAATGCATAAGACAGGCTCGTCATCAGGGCTACCAGTAACTCTGAGGCAAGCTGGGTGCGAAATGAGCCACAGAGAAGCTGTCCTGCTCAGACACCATGCTAATTGCCCCTACCTGCCCCCAGAACAGAAATGCTCCAAAGGCTACTCAGCCAGGGTGTCTGCAGCTACCCCAGGGCATCGACAGCACACTGTAGTTAGCAGCTGTCTAACCATGCTGAGAGCAGACCAGAATGGGTCGAACCATTAACGCTGTAGATAAAAATGTTTCTGAACCTGATTGTTCATGTCATATCTCTTCCTGAACCACAAACACAAATTAAACATTTGCGATATTAAAAATCACGGGTAACTATTTGCTGTGATGTCAATGTTTCTCCTTTTTTCTACGAGATCATATTTTCAAAGTTGCTCCATGCCACTTTTGAAGTGACCTCACTCGTCACACAACTTCAGAGGCCTCATCAGCAACGTCAGACACAGAGTTTAATTGGACAATGTAGCCTTTGAGAACATTTGTCCTGTAAGCTAATAGGACAGCTAATAGGACCAACAGTGCTGAACCAACACTGCTGAAGTACCATCAGCATGTATTAGCCCATCACACCAGTATTTTGAATAAATGCTGGGACATTGGACATTGCCATATGGCACAAATTAGCGTGTCTTCTTAATAACATTTGCTGTAGTTTACACATTTGATATTGTGAATACAATAAATACTGATGAGTGTGTTGTTGCAAATACACGTATACACTGCATTTTTTTGTCTGGCTACCTCCGAAATTACTGGAAGAAGACAGCACTCAGATCAGTCTCCAGAGAGCTGTAAATGAGCTTAATGAAGAAACAAACAAACATGTGGCTCATTAGAATGTCGTGGGTTTGGCGCATACAGCATATCTAATTTGTAGGTTAATGTTGGCACAGGCTTATTCACGTGGATTATAGTTTTTGTCTGATAAATAGATGTGCATATGTAGCTTCAGCGTGAATGCAAACAAATCCTCTGCTTTGTATCCTGTTTTTATGTCTGTGAGCACATTTTCAAAGGATTGTCAGTATTTTTAATATGGAGCTGCAGTCAAATGGTGGCGCTTGATGTTTGCTTTCATTGCAGTTTAAATTTATGCACACTGTCAGCACTGCTTAGATTTGTGGTAGCTGGTGCATTGTGGGTAGTGGTATAATGAGTGCAATCTGAGATTTGCTAGTGACCTGTTCTCAATCCCTGGACTTGTCTATGTTTTTTTTTACCCTGTCAGGTGTTGAGAAGCAGAATGGGGTGTTTTTTGATGCTGTGTACTTTTGATTTATTTTGCCAGAGATGCTCGATGGTTAGTGACAATCAGCCACGCTGGCCCTTTTGGGAAGAAGGCTTGATTTAATCGCTAGGCTGTCATCTATTATTCTGAAGCGGCAGCCGCCCCTATGAGACCTGGGCCTGATCATGTGCCTCAGAGTCATACCACATTCCCCCCAACCCACCCCACCCCTCCCTTATGACTAAATCCTCAATACAAATCGCAGTATTTCAGCGCTCCCAGTGGGGCCTATTATTGCCTGTGGGGCATTAAAGATCATTAATAGTGCTGTCAGACACAGAGAGGCAGAAAGAGAGCACGCACGCAGGAGACAGGGGATGGGGTGTAGCAGGCAGTGGCACTGAGTTGCTTAGCTGCTCATAAATGGAAAATTAATACATCTGCTTCATTAATGCTGTCTCGTGTTTGATGTTTGTCTGCTGGCAACTTTAATGATGTAGGTTTGAGCCAATGGGGCGCTTGACTAAATTTGATTCCAATTAAGTAGTCAGGCATATTTTCTTTCGGGAAAACAGTTAGAAAGGAAAACCTTCTGCCTAATTATATTCTCCAAACCTTCAATTTTGTTCCTGCAGGTTTTTTATGCCTTTTTTTTTCTTTCTTCTTTTGGCACTCCTCAGCCACCATTTGTCAACATTGTATTGTTTAGTATTCTCCATTTAAAGGGGAAAATACTGCTTAAAAAATAAGGTTGGGTATGCTTCTGAAAGTGAACGTATACAGTGTCCAAAAAAATTAAGAGAAATTTATATCAGTATTTATTATTCAGCAGTTACAGATTTCTTAATTCTTATTCATTAACAAAGCATGTCTTTGTTAATTTATTTATAATGCACAGTGCTGAGATTGACTTACATAAAATTACTACAAACAAAAACTACTTCATTTCTATGGCAGCCTTGGAAATAGTGGATATGGGTAATATGAAAGCCTCTGAAAGCTTTTTATTTTGCATGATTTCCATTCAGAAAACAAAAACAATCACAGTTCTTATAAAGAAGATGGTTGAAATGAAAAAAGGAAATTTCCCCCAAAGTGAGACACAGGATGAAATCTGTCCCTCATCCATCACAGAAATACACAATTGTTTTGAAAATATATACCCAAGATTAACAGCAGAAGGATGGGAACATGTGTAGGAAGAGAGAAACAGCTTATGCTCCAAATCGAACCACATGATGCATCAAAAATTGTGGAGGCAGCGTGACAACCTGGTCCCACGTGGCTGCCAATGAAAGGAGCTAATATGGTTGTATACTGCTATGTTCATGGGATAATTAGATTTTGTATGTTTTGGGATTTTTTTAAGTATTTAAAATGAATTGAGGAAAACTCAAATGTCTGTATTTCTAAATTATAAATACTTTTTTTTTAGAAAATATCTTCAGTTAAAAATGAGAGCGTATATTTAGTCATTTTTTATGATTTCACGTGTCACCATGTGCTGCTGTTTCAGGAGAAAGTGTTAAAAGTCTATCAGTGTGTGAAAGATATAAACCTTGTTAAAAAAAAGGCAAATCTCTACATTAACATCAGTTATAAACATTTACTTGATATTTAGAAATTATTTATAAGTTTTTAATGTTGATAAAATAGTAAATAGTTACTTTGTTGTAAACAAATAAACTTTAACTGTTCATTAATTACTAATAAACCATATACAGACAAATTCTTGCCATTATTAAATCATCTCATACTATTTAAAGTATTAGTAAGTAGTAGTAAGTATACTAAAGTATAGTATAAGTATTTCTAGACTTTTAGCTGTTATTATATTAACAATATACCTGATATTCTTTACTGAATATAATCACTTAACTTTCAGGATAATCAGCAATGAGCCAGTGTGGAGGGACTGTTGGAGAGAGGCTTTAACTGAAAAACATGGAAAGTAAGATGGTTCTTCATGGATTTGGGTATCTTCAACCACCCAGCAGAGGGATTAATAACTCTTTCAATCAGGAAGGGACCAAAGAGGCAAGGTGAAACGGTATGAGACCCAGTGGCCAGCAGGATATAGCAGGTGCATAGCAAGACCAATTGGATTAGTTGATAGGAAGGTGCTGGGTTTCAGTGGTGGTTGATGATTGCTACAGATTATGAGATTAGATTATTAGATTATTATTGATTTGACCTCTAACACTGACTGGTGGGCTGGGGCTGAAAAACAGAAGGCAACCTGACTAAGGCTTCCAAAGCCTTTGCAAAGGCCTTCCAGACCTGGGGGGTAAACTAGGGACCCGTGCGAGACACTATATCCACAGGAATACTGTGAAGATGAAGGTGTGTTTTGCCAGTTTAGCAGTCTCTAGAGCGGTGGGAGTTTAGGCAAGGCTAAAAAGTAAGTGGCTTTTGAGAACCAATCCACACCCATCAGAATAACCATGTTCCCTTGAGACACAGGAATGTCCGTAAAGAATTCCAATGCAATGTGGGACCAGGGTCTGTCTGGAACGTGTAAGGACTGCAATAGTCCAATTGGGGCATGACGCAGGGCTTTACCTCAGGCGCAGATCGTACAGTCTGCCACAAATTCCTGGATGTCCTTATCCAGCGTTGACTATCAAAGGTAATGCAGGAAGAGGGAGATGATTCGGTAGACTCCTGGGTGGTAAGCGAGCCGGGAGGAGTGGCCAAACTGCGGAGGACGGAGTCAAGGATGAATAGACGCTTCTGAGGTGCAATGCCTGGGTGTGTGCTACCGCTGGGATTCTCTCACCGTCCTTTCCACCTTCCATTTTAAAACTCACATTTACAGAGGTGAGTCTTGTGACAGGTGAGGCAATTTTGCTGTTGTCCTAACAATCTTGCAGTAGTTGTTGAACCCTAGAAAACACTGGTTCCCAGGACCAGCCACTCCACCACTAGTGATCCTTTCTGGGTCTGCCTTTAGGCTTCTACTACCAATGATCAATCCCAAGAAAAGAACAGAGTCAGCATGGATATTTTTTGGGTTTAACATAGCTTTTTCTCCACTAAGCTGGTTAAAACCAGTCTCCCGTGGATTACATGTTCCTGTAAATTCTGGGAATTCATTGCGTTCCCCTAAATTACCCATAGTCAATGCAAGGTCAAGGTGTCGTGACCCAGAATGACTGAACCACCACCAGGAGACAAGGCAGACCGGAGGCAGAAAGAATGTCAGTGGTGGCTTCCACTCACCACATTGCTCTGTATCCAAGGAATCTGGGGGTTATGGAGATGTAACCATGGATAGCCCAGTACCAAAGGTGTCTTGGGAGGTGAAATTACAAAATAATTATGACAATTCTGAATGATTATGAAGAGGAGAGTTTCTGGAGCTGTCCTGTTGGTGACCTGGGCGCTGATCCTCTCATCTAGATCAGTGGCTGTGATGATCAGAGGGGCTCAGCAAGCAGCCAGTCTGTGTAGTACCCTGGGTCATCCCACCCTGGGTCAGTACCCAACTATTACTGATGAGCCCGGTCTTTTGTCCACAACCAGAGAAAAAATGTCCAGAATGATCATAGTATAGGCACTGACCTGCTCGAATCCTGTGGAGTAGCTCATCCAGGGTTAGTCTGGCACACTCCAGTTGCCCCAGTCTATGGTGTGCTGAGGAGTGCCAGCCTGCTGACAGTGGATGTGGTGGGCAACAGAGCAGCGAAACCTGCTGGACCAAATCCGAGACTGCCTTTGCCACGTTCGCACTGTTGTCATCTAGGGCACATATTAGTTGCTTGCCAGTAACGATCCCTTTGGGTTTGTGTGCCACCTAGCCAATGCATTCTGTTAGGAATTACAGATGGGAATTGAACCCCAAATTCAGACACAGACAGCAGGATCAAATTAGGCTCTTTCCTGAAATTGGGCATCAATGTTACAGGGAATTCTTAGCAGGATCACAAATGAGATAGGTTTAAGGTGAGGCTGGAAACAGGCTAGAATAGGCTGAAAACAGGCTGGATGCAATGGGCAGGTGGCAGTGTCAGACCACTGCAGGTAAGGAGAGGGTTGGAAAGAGTGATGAATGTTGAAGAGCAATAATGAAACACAAATATATAGATAGATAAAGATAGATAGTAATAAGAGTCGTGCGAGCCAGGCTGTTACCACTGGAGGTTTCACAACAAATTGGTGAGGATGGATGAATGAACCAGTCTTTTACAGCAGATGGCAGGTGTATAAGACTGACCAAGAATGAACTGCAGGTGCGTGAAGAATCTAAGTTAACAACATTGATCAGAAGATTAATGTTATGTTTTGTAAGGCAGTCGTAAACAACGGGGTTACCCTGTGATATTTGGCAGATTCGTCTTGATCTTACTGCTGTACCAAAACTGTAAAGCCTTACTATGACTTTATTGTCTTATAGCTGTTAGTAAAAAAAAAGGTTTGTCTGAGCAACATATACCCAGTGATTATCAACTTGAAACAAATATTTCTTATTTATATGATCTCATACACTCACAGTGAGGGCAAATTATTGAATTTTTTTGCAATAAAGATGTTTATGGATATATAATTACATGTAGGGTAGATAAACATTAATAGATTGTGAAGCAACAATCTTTAATGTGTACATCTATCTGTACTGTATTATATACATGGTGATATTAAGATCGATGTCAGGATTATCCAAACCCCACATTTTCAAACCTTATCCAAAAATGGAGTGCAAGTCATTTGACAAATTAACTAAAGTTGTTTTTTTAAAAGTGTAGTATTCTGTTTTTGTACATTATTGTGTAGTCAGTTAGCATTAGTTTCCTTTTTGTTATGTGGGTATTTAGCAGCATCTCCTCAGCCTCCTTGTTCACACTACAGCCCTTTTCACTCTGCATTAAAATCTGGGGTTGACCCATATCAACCCGCAACAACCTGGGTTGATGTGGGTCTTTTTGGCACTCTGAAAGGGTTATTGCTGTATTTTGTCCCAAATGACCCTGCAAGCAACAGATCATGACTCGGCTCAGCTCAGCTCACCTTGAATGCAGTATTCCCATTTTGTAAATCAATCAAACAAATCAAATTTGTAGCATTATGATTTTTAATGGACACGGGTATGTGAAATATGTGAAGGAAAATCTCAAATGCTTATCTGCTTGTGCTGATATGGCACATCCTTTATATCAATTATGTCAGAACACTGGCACAATCAATATTTATTAAAATATAGCTGATCTGTAGCATATTTCATAAAGACATTAATAATAAAGACATTAATAATGAAAAATGTTATAAGTACACCAAAAGCTGTGTGAGACTATGAATTTGATCTTTTTTTTCTCTTTTTGTGGAGTGAATATTATCAAGATGATATTTTTTTTGTTTGTGGATCCACAGTGAAGCCACAAACCTTTCTGTGAAAAGCCACCAATGCATTAGTAAAAAGCCAAATTGAATGGCATAGTTTTTAATAACCATCAACACGCCACATAAGGGGCTTTTCCACTAACCGTTATCGGCTGTATGCAATTCGACTCTACAAGGTACAGTGCGGCCATATTTTACATTACACCATATTTTACATTACATTACACCATATTTTACATTACATTAGACCATGGTACCTCTTCCAAGTGGGCGGGGCAGTCCAAAATCATCGTTGTTTAAATTGTAAATTGTTCAAAACTTTGTAAAAGTGTTTCAGTGTGTTATTTTGAATTGCACTTCTCAGCCACACATAAATAATGTATATAGATGGTTTAGAAAATAATAACTATATACAACTTAATAATCAACCATTTATATTGCCAGTTCCAACATTACGTTAACTGCCTTAGTAAATAGATCAGTAACTAAATATGTTGTTTTTAAAATGTCAGGTTTTCTGGATACATATTGTTTTACAAACTGTTTATTACATACTTACAAACTGTCTATAAGTTTATACATGGTTTAAAAATACTTTTACAATTACTTTAATAATGGAAATTATAAATAGTTATTTTTAATTTATATGATTAAGCTTTAACAAACATTTATAGACTAATTATTTATGGTATAGTCACTAATTGGCAACATTATTATACTATTTATAAAGAATTTACCATTAATATATACCCCAATTCAACACATTTGGTGACATTTGTTTTTATGATTTGAAGCTGAAACCATGCTCACAGGCATTCTGAGGGAAAACATATGGAATGCGTAAGCCACATTTCTTCTTAAGCTGCTTCCTGAAGAGCTTCCAGCCTCCAGCACTTTAACTTGCCAGAAACAAACTCCTTTTCAACGCCTTGAAATCAGGAGGTAATATCAACGTGGGATAAAAAGCTCAGCATGCAGGAAGGAATGATGCTTTTTTGTTTAGCGTGAGGTAGGCCAAGGGCAATATTCAGTCTCCTATTCATCCACAGGAGAGCTCCAGCTTGGCGGCAGTGTTGATGCAGCACATTGCCTCCCACCATCATCACACATAGCGCCATCTGCTAGGACCTGTTGGCTTATTTGTTTTCCAGCATAAACAGCAAATCAGTCCTTTCCTGTTTCATCTTTTTACCATATGCCACTGCCTGTGTATCAGAGCAAGGCATGTATATTAATGAAGCTAATCAAAGACATACGCACATCCATACCTGACTGGGGAATTTTCCGAGATAACAACTGCAGGTTGATTCATGGCGTTCACTCAGGACAAAGAGAGGTCATCCAGTTATCGGAAGGTTCATGGTACAGGACCCCTCTGTCCATTTGTCAGTGATACTGACTTTTGAGTTTCAGTCCCACATCACTTAATAACTGTTTTTCCAATGAGTAAGGTGAACCACTTGGGACATCTAAGCCACCACAGTGGCAACACACCGTATGACTATGAGTAGGAACGGTTGGTGGTAGGTTTGCTTTGCATTGCTTTGTTGTTTGTCCATATTTGTTTTGATGTATTTAATTTCTCCTTACAGTTATTTTAATTGAATCTAAATATTGTAGAGCTGTGTGGGTTCTAAACTAATATGAAAAAAATAGAACATCTGACATCTAGTTTATGTAAATAACCCAAACTCTATCGCCAATACTTTAAGAAGCCCCAAAAACTCAGTGCCTGTGCTCGCTATGTCTCTTGGTCTCCGAAAATTTGTTTTCACTTCACTTTAACTATTAAAGTCATGTCAGGTTTTATGTGTAGTCTAGATATCAAACTACATAAATTGATATTATAAGCAATTTTTAAAAACCACTTAAAAAGGTTAAAAAGGTCCAACGTTTTCACTCTGAAGTCACTGTCACTGCAACTTGATGTGAAGCTTTTGAATTGAGCTTAAGTGTTCAAACTTCCTTGATTTGCTTTGGACACAATGATAGACATTTTATGAACATCAGCATTGTGGCTTTCAGCCTTAATTTTACTGATCTTGTTTTTTCTTCAGCTACCCAATAAGGGTTTCCTGTCCTGTCTGTTCCAATAAACTCTGCTCAAACACAGACATGGTTTCCAAGACCTTATGGGCTATTGCAGGGTCCATGTGTCTGGGCCTCAGGCTGTATGGCTGTGTGATTGCCTACATGATACCTGTTGATGAGGAAACACAACACAGTATATGAGTCTGGCACAGCTTTACCTCAGACCTAAAGCAATCTGAAATATGAGCAAAAAGCACCGCTCTCTGTTATAAGGTCCTCTCTGAGTCAGTAAAAGGATTGGAAGAGTTCCAGGAACCAATTTTACGATCCCTCAAGCTCCAACATAACATCTCCTAGTCTCTCACCACCAAGGTTAGCTCTTTTTAGCATTCAGTTGAATGTGCTTTAACATTCACCATATAGGGGCCCTCCTGCTGATGGCCAGGTGGGCAGAGAGGGAGGAGAAGGGGGAGGACAGGTAGAGAATAGAGATACATCGTGCAAATACGTACATTATTTACTACAAAACTAGAGCAGAGCAGGTCAGAGGTCTGCAGATAAGTGCGCAGCTATGAGGTCGGTGATACCTGTAGATGAATACAGAGCAGGAGGGAGGAGGGGAGAGTTGCAGAAAAACTACACAAGAAAATATGTTAATGACATCATCACTGACTACAAGAGATTTGAGGAGAGGAGAGGACAGGAAATGCTGCCATGAACTAGCAGGGGGACAGAGACCTATCAGATGACCATGTTCTTCCCATCTGGAACACCATGACTAATCCCACTATATAAAGAAGGAACATCATAAAAATAAGCAAACTAGTATATAAACCTGATTAATATGATCTAAAGCTGAAAGTTCATTAGTAACTTTGATGAATGCTCTTTCTCTGCTGTGATGGACTCTGCAATATATCAAACAAACTGTTCCAACTGAATCACCACTACCGTCTCAAGAACTTTATATTAGGTTAGATATAGCCCTATAATTTTCTAACACATCAGGATCCATCCATCCATCCATCCATCCATCCATCCATCCATCCATCCTCTACCGTTTATCCAGGGTCAGGTTGCGTCCATCCATCCATCCATCCATCCATCCATCTATCCATCCTCTACCGTTTATCCAGGGTCAGGTTGCGGGGGCAGCAGCCAGACTTCCCTCTCCCCAGTTACTTCTTCCAGCTCGTCCGGGAGGATCCCCAGGCGTTCCCAGACCAGTCGAGAGACATAGTCTCTCCAACGTGTCCTAGGTCTTCCTGGGGGCCTCCTACCGGGAAGGAGGTCCTTGAAGTATTCCTTCCACGATCCACAACATCCCGAGTTGAGGTCAGCAGCACACCATCGCCACTATACACAGTGCTGACAGTGCACTGCTTCCCCTTCCTCAGACGCCGGATGATGGTCCGGAACCTTTTCGAAGCTGTCCGGAAGTCGTTTTCCACTCGGACTCAATGTCCCCCGCCTTCCCCCGGATATGGTCAAAGCTCTCCCGGAGGTGTGAGTTGAAGCTCCCTCTGACAGGAGACTCTGCCAGGCGTTCCCAGCAGACCCTCACAATACGTTTGGGTCTGTTAGGTCTGTCCGGCATCTTTCCTCACCATCGGAGCCAACTCACCACCAGGTGGTGATCAGTTGACAGCTCTGCCCCTCTCTTCACCCGGGAGTCCAGAACATGCGGCCGCAAATCTAATGACACGACCACAAAGTCGGTCATCGATCTGTGGCCTAAGGCATCCTGGTACCAAGTGCACATGTGGACGCCTTTATGCCTGAACAAGGTGTTTGTTATGGACAATCTGAGACGAGCACACAAGTCCAATAACAAAACACCACTCGGGTTCAGATCAGGGGGGCTGTTCTTCCCAATCACACCACTTCAGGTCACACTGTCGCTGCCAACGTGAGCATTGAAGTCACCCAGGAGGACGTAGGAGCCCCCAGAAGGAGCACTCTCCAGCACTCCCTCTAAGGACTCCAAGAAGGGTGGAAACGCTGAACTGCTGTTTGGGCCATAGGCACAAACAACAATCAGGATCCGTACCCCCACCCAAAGGCGAAGGGAGGCTACCCTCTCATCCATCGGGGTAAACTCCAATATATAGGCACTGAGCTGGGGAGCAACGAGAATTGCCACCCCTGCCCGTCGCCTCTCACCATCGGCAACTCCAGAGTCCAACCCCTCTTGAGAAGACTAGTTCCAGAGCCCTTGCTATGCGTCGAGGTGAGGCCAAATATATCTAGTCGGAAGTTCTCAACCTCACACACCAGCTCAGGCTCCTTTCCCATCAAATAGGTGATATTCCATGTCCCTAGAGCCAGTTTCTGCAGCCGGGGATCAGACCGCCAAGGTCCCTGCCTTCGGCCGCTACCCAACACACAATACACCCGACCCCCTTGGCCCCTCCTGCAGGTGGTGAGCCCATGGGAAGGGGGTCCCATGTTGCCTCTTCGGGCTGTGCCCAGCCGGACTCTATGGGCAGAGGTCCGGCCACCAGGTGCTCGCCAACGTGCCCCGCCCCCAGGCCTGGCTCCAGGAGGGGGCACCGGTGACCTGCATCTGGGCAAGGGAAACTTAGAACCAATGTTATTTCTCGTCATTAGGGGGTCCTGGGCTATGCTTTGTCTGATCCCTCACCTAGGACCTGTTTGACATGGGTGGCCCTACCAGGGGCATAAAGCCTCAGACAACGGAGCTCCTAGGATCATTGGGACACGGAAACCCCTCCAACACGATAAGGTGGTAGCCCAGGAGGAGCTACATCAGGATCCAGTCACAATTATACAAATGAACAAACTGACCATTGTGTTCATGGTTTAACTGTTTCCTGGTGTGATTCTGGCGGTGGCTTAACTGTCCTCTCCCTTTCTCAACACTTTTTTTGTTTTTATTCAACAAGAGCAAAAAGATCATATGGAATAGACTGCAGATGATAAAACTGGTAAATATGTGTGTAGTGTAGAATGAGAACATTTATATTCCACCCATGTTCTTGGACATTAGGAGTTCATCAGGGTGCAAATATAAATGAGACAGCTCTCATAATGAAAGAATCAAGAGACATTAGGAAATAAGTGGAGGTGACCAATGAAGAAAGACATGGCCCTGCTTTGAATTCCAATTACAGCCAAAGAGAGTGCATGAGTGAGAGGCACCTCTTATGTCTCTTGAGCGTGTTAAGCGTCTTGGATGTGGAGACTCACATAAAGGTTGTGGTGGGAGGTTGGTAGGTCATACAAAATGATGTTAAGTCTGTCCATTATATCAGAATGAAGAGTTGAACTTGGCCTTACTCAGATACGGCAGATGAATGCACACTAGCTCCTCAGATCTTAGATGTCTGCACTATCTCCATGGAGTGATGGGTGATGCTTTTTGGTGTGGCAAGGAAAACTATTGTGGAGAGTGGATTATCTCATGAGGGGAATGAATTAAAAAGTTACAGTCCGCTGTGAACATTAATCCATTTACCTTGACCACTATTGAATTTCCATGATGAGCTTTAACTGTTCAGAGGGCGAGATCAGTGTACACGGTGATTATTCTGTACTCCTGCAAATGTATCGTCTGCTTTATTCAATGAAAGACTCTTCATCAAACCAGAGAGAGCCCTGTGGCCTATTGATAGATGGGCTTTGTGTGGGGCTTGAAGAAAAAAAAAAGGATAAGACAGAAGGGTTGAAGGCTTCGGGGAGAAGAGGGGTGGTGTGTGGAGGGTGGGGTGTCACAGATGTCCAGCACTTTGAGAAAAAAAAAATTAAACAAGTACCTCATTAGCCAATGCTCCAGTGCTCCCTGGAGGTGGCCGCTGAGCCAGGCTTTTTAATGAGCTGGGAACTTAAACGCTGCCAAAGTTTACACCGGCCATGCCTTTCTCTGTTAGGCCAATGGGGAGAGCCATCCCCTCCTCCTTCGGTCTCTGGTCTCCTCCACCACTTCCACTCACCCATCCCTCCTCTTTCATTGAGAGATGCTCATGCAAACGAGAGGGGGCACCATGCTGATTTTTTGCCTTTCAGCTCCAGAGAGGAGGATAATGCTGTTTTTGTGCCACGCATCCAGAGGAATTATGTCCGCTAATTTGATTAGAGGAAGATTTGATTAACTGGAAAATGAGGGCTTTGCTTAGACTTTCACACGCTTAATTTATCCCTTGCAAAGCAAATGCAACATTGAGTCATGAAACTCAGAAGGCATATCAGAAGCCCATTCACCAGTGAGATGGCCCTTTCAGATTCAAGACTATCTAGGACTGCAGTTTTTTTTCTGACATTCCTTTTAGTTCTAATGTTAGTATGATGATCTTTCTATCTTAATAAGAATACAGAGTATACAGTATATATAGAATACATGTTCAGTGCTGCATTTACAAGGGCGCAGGGTGAAAGTGCTTTAAAGCAATACAAAATTGATCCATAGCTTTCATCTTTCTCTGCAATCAGATTCACAGGTATTTGTTCTGGTTTTCTTCTGCTGCTTTTAAGCGTGATGCTCAGCCATGAGTGCCATTTCAGTGGTGAATGAAAAGCGACTTCCTCTTTGAGAGGAAACAAGCCACAGACTAACTTTTTATTTCAGTTCTAAACCACATATAATGAATAACCTTACTCGCTGTCTGGCTTTATTTCTCCTCCATTTAAAAAAAATGTTTGCCTGGATTAGATTTTATGTGGCTTCATGGACCAGTGCTGCCAATTAGTCAATCACTTGCATATTAGGAAGGTGTGAGTTCTGTCATTTCCTTGTTTTTGTCATTTGTCTCATTGCCACAGAGGATGTGTTTGAATTGGCATACTCTAGAGATCTTTGAGGAAAAGAACAGAGATTAGATGAAGGGAGGAAGGTGGAAGCCCAGACAGATGAGCTGTCTCCTGTTGGCTGTCACTCCATCTTCTCCATCTGTTCACCCCCTTTTTAATTAAATCTACTGAGATGGGGAATGCTTTTTCCTCCCATGCTATTTATATATCCCATTTCTATCTTCTCATTGTTTTCCTCTCACGTTGTACCCAAGTGCAGGTGGATTCGATGCCAGCATCTACTCATCTCCCCACGTCATTGCCAGCTGCTAATGAGAGTGAGCCAGGGTGGTGCAAGGCCTTGCCAGACATAATGAGCTGTTAATGAGGAGCGTTTGAGGAAGGCCCTGGCCTAGGCCTGCTGCCATCACCTCCTGCAGCCATTATCTCCTCAGTACAGACCATAAATATATGCTTCAGTCACTGAACTTTGAGACATATGGATACAAGCTGTGAAATTTATTTTAAGTTAAACAAAGTTGGTATTTCTTCCATCGAAGCATCCAGTGAGGCAATAGAGGTTAGGGGTAGTTTTTTTTTTAAATCC
Source organism: Takifugu flavidus (assembly GCF_003711565.1). Classification (NCBI taxonomy): domain Eukaryota; kingdom Metazoa; phylum Chordata; class Actinopteri; order Tetraodontiformes; family Tetraodontidae; genus Takifugu; species Takifugu flavidus. Next base: position 3,503,643 of record NC_079533.1, read on the forward strand.
CAAGATTTCAGGTAATTCCATTTGGGAATTCTCCATTCTTCTTGGCAGCCCATTTGCCGATCACATCATAACATCTACGCCAATGCCGTCGGCCATGCTGGGGTACTTCACCAACTATTGGTTTGAAACAGAAAGAAAAAGACCCCAATTCTCCATTTCCAAGTTGGCACATGTGGCTGAAACTCCAGCCTGACCTGATGCTTCTTTATGAATGCATTGGAGCTCCCACCACGATCAATTGCATGACTTCACCGAGGTTGCACAACAGTCTGCGTTGTGATTTTGTTGTTGTTTTTGTTACTCCGTTGTTCCAACAATGACCAATATCTGATGATTCGATCAGAAAAAAAGGCATTATAGAGCGTTAAACGTGAGAAAGTTGTGTCTCTATGCTTCCTGGAGGATTAAGGGAAGTGAATTATTTGCTTCTTTTCTCATTTTTAATTTGGAAAAGAGCACCCTCAGGTTTTCATATCCGCTTATGATGACTAAGATTAATTTACCACGGATATTACCTCATTGAAAAGGGATGTTAGATGTAATGAATAGTGACAACCAACAGTTAATGTAAGTAATAACAACTATGTGGAAAGTAATTCACATGTTCTTTGGATATGAGCACAAGCCTTATACCTTCTGCCTCTTAATTACCAAACTATTGTTGATAATAGTTATACTTTTAATGTTTCATTTCTTTGTCTCTCCACCTTTTACTTTTAGCCAAGATCTAGCAGGCTTTGTGCCCTGGGATAGATGTTCTCACTTGCTGCTGAAACTAATATGAGTCGATTTAGAAGCATGTTGAAGAACAATTATGTTACACTTCTTCTACTGTAGCTCACACTGCCTGAGAAAACACTCCTACCTAGCATCATTTTCACGTGTTACATTTGTCATCTTATCTCAGTTTGTACGGCGATGCAGTGTCTCCCTGAATTGTTCATAACTTTGTGCTAATGATTTGAACTCCTGCGTATACAGAGTTATTATTTCTGTGGAACGTTGGCCTACTGGACCGATGTCACCTTATTTAAAGTTACTATCAAGCCATTGCACATACGAATATATGAAGGTATTAAATGCATCTTTCTTAGTCCACTCAACCCCTCAAAGTGCTTCGGATGTCTGTCATCACCCATTCACACACATTAATTTACTCCTGGCATCTTCTCACCTGCTCATCTATAGAGATAACCATTCATCATTCATACACCAACGATGCAGAATGTTGAGCTTTATTTGGAGCGTTATGTATTATTAAGTAACTCAGACACTCACAAAGATACACAGAATGTTTCGCCTGAACTGGGTACTAGCAAAAATAACCCAGTTTATGTTCATTATACTGTACTGTATATGACAACTTTAGCATATATCTTCAGGTATAGTTTGGAGGTATCGTTTCTGATATTGTTGGCAAGCATAATGAGAATCAACACAATTTTGGAGCAGATATAATTCATGCAAAGGCATGTATGTTGTGATCTGGATCCAAAGGTATTTTTACCTTCAAATCACATATTTTCATTAATATTAATAATAAGAAAACACGTATTTTACAATTTGGAACAAATTTCTGTTGAAATTGTGTACATTTGTTCTGAATCTCTATGGTGGTAGCTATGTGATATAGACCAATATGTTGATATTGGTCCAAAATATGTAATCTAGATGCTAATAAGTCAGACATGTATTGAAAAGGTATGCAGTCATTTACTATTTGTGTTTTCACAAACTGTTTGAAGAGAAGGTCATAAAGACATAAAGCTTTATTCTGAAAGAAGTTTTAAAAAGTTAAGTGAAAGCGCAACTACAACAGACCATTAGTGAAAAGGCAGGATGTGCTGTATTTGCACTGAGGCTCACACCAATTTGTTTTGCTGGATAGAACAGTTAATATAGCTATGATCTTTATGCCAGACTGCCAAGGCCTTTTCAGGTGCCGCTGTTAAGAGCTTTTTCCTTGACAATAAAGGCAGCAGCTTTCTTCCATCTAAACATCAGCTCTCTTTGTTGAATGATTTCTTTCTCTCTTCAGGAGGTTTTCTAATTGACCTTGGGGAGGTAGAAATTACAACCTAAGAGTAATTTGGATTTGGACTTTTTTTTCCATCTTCACGCTGTCCAAGTCTTCTACTTGCATTCAGTAGAATATATAAATGAAAAGGGTGGGTTAAATTTGGCTTGTTCTACTTCGACACTTCAAAATGATCTTAAATGAAGGCTTCAAATGAGTCTTTCAAATCTCAATTCCTTTCACATTCTGAAAGTCATTGATTTCTTGGTTAATCGTACCATTTTTTTGGGGGGGGGGATCAAAGTTGGGACTTGGGCTTGTGTATTGTGTGTGCATGTGTCCTGAGTCCCAGCAAGATTTGCTGTTAGGCAAGCCTCAGCCCATGGCACTGCCAGAACAGGTTGAGTTTCAAAGGGGCTTATCAGGGGAATTAGACAAGCCTTTGGAGTTTGAGCATAGCGTAATTCCTGGTGACCTTTCCTTGGCTGTTGGTTTGACTTTTTGTGTTGATCAGAAAGTGCTCTAACAAGCTTCTCCATTTGTGAGACTGGGGATTATGGATCTCCTCTGCCCTCACAAGAAGCCTTCCGTGGGTGGGGAGGGAAGAACACAGAGAGAGAGAACAAGAGAGAGATAGGAAACCACCAGCTAAAAGCCTGAACGGTTATGTCTGTCTCTACTGGTGAAGAATCTATGCTTCTAAGGGTCAACTTGTTGGACACTGACAAACCTTTCAGATGATTGTTGTAATTGTTTGACATGTGTTTGTATGTTTTTTATTTTGGAAGGGATTCTCTTACTGTTTTCATGCAATATTAATTTCATCATCTCTGTCTAGTAATTAGGAATACTTGAGGATTTCATTCTAAAAGACTCACTGTTCATATCAAAGATTATTACCCCTCCTCCAAACAGATGCAAATACATGCAACTGTTTCCAAACGCATAGCAGCTTTTTTAATTGCGCTGCCTAGAAGCTGAGATCCTTTAGCATCATCACATTTTTGGACTGCATGTTTTCTTTTTGAACTTCATTACAGCTGAATGCAAAGACGAGATTACTTTATCTGATTGCATTCATTATTCTTGTGCAGATTACCTTGTTCAGAACCTCCTGCAACAGTTTGAGTGATTGCATTTAATCAGTCTTTCCTACCTTAATTATATTAACAAAAATCATTACATCACTTGTAATTACAAATGAAAAAATGTATTGAATACTTGAAAGGAGTATTAATGCTTGTTTGTTGCTTTTGATATCCCAGCCTGCAAAGGTCATTTAATATTTAAAAATATATTTGGCTTTGACTAGATCTAGCTCTTGACTAACTTTAACTGAACAAATTGCATTTTTAAACCTTTTTTTTAAAAGGAAACAAACTCCTACTCCATGCTTATCTTAAAACTAAAAATGTCCTATGTTTCCTGATGTTGTATCCCTTTAATAAATCTCCAAATCCTTGTGGTCATAATGATGGATGAGCATCATCATCATCACCATCATCATCATCATAATGCAGGAGTCATCGGGGCAACCCTTCCTTTCTCTGAACTGCATTATCATAAAAGTGATTTAGGACTGATTGATGCAAATGGCCGTCTGTCCTTTTCTATCATTAACTGGCCTTTGCTGTGGCCACAGGCACTGATTAAAGCCATCATTTTTAGCTACTTGTTAAAGCAGGGACGGATCCAGCGAGGGGGGGGGGACTTAAAGAATCTCTGCTCTTCCGATTTTTTAATTGTTGTGTCCTGACTCGGCCAGACTGAAAATAATGTGTGGTCAGAATGTTTCTCACAATAGCTTTTCAGTCCAGGCTGACTCTGAGTTTGCTGCTACAGAGATGCACCAAGAAACAGTGGGGTCTAATTTGAAGTCACTTTATTGTTTCTAGAATTTTTTTCATTTTGTCTGATAGTAGGAAACTGTTGACAGGCAAAAGAAAGAAAAATCAATAAAGCTCTCTTTTATATTTCTGTGTTGCCCATGGCTATAAATCACAAAAGAATGCTCACAAAGAAATTGAAACAGTCTCTTTTTTATAAGGGAAACTGTTGATAAAACCACCACGACCACCCCAGGTATTCATGGCTGCTCCACGACTCCTGGCAAAGATAGTACTCTGTTTGACACACACATATTGAACATAAACATGAGTGTGTTTGTATGCTAGTTGCCAACAGAACCCTTATCTTCCTTAAACTTCTCCAGCTGAGCTCTCCTCTTCCAGGGCCTGCAGAACTACCATGTTCTGGGGACCTGTGCTAATGGCCTGAGGAGAGCTTGCTGCTATGGTGCTCAGCAAGCCTACCACCCCCATGTATATAAACTCCAATCCTCTACTTCCCACTCTGCCTCTCTGTAATCTTTCAGTGTGATTCAGCCTCCCTCAGATCTCATGCTGAGAAAAACAATGAGAGGTGTAAGATGGGTTTTCTTCATAGCAAGGGACTTGGATGCTGAGCTTTATTACGAGAAGCTGGCTGACAGTCTATAGGCAGGGTTTCTTAATCTAATAAAAATACTAATTATATAATCTTGGCAATAACATGATTATAACAGAGAAAATGCTATCAGAATGTGTGTCAACACTACAGTTGGACTCTCCAAAGATAGAAGGTTCTCATGGTTCTCAGGTGTTGACATTTTCAAGGTGTATCAACTGGAATAGATCCCCTCATGAGAGTCAAATAATAAATGCTGTAATAGTTTAGAGAGAGATTGGAAATTAAATGTTGCTAATTTGCTATGATGTGTACTTTAATTGAAAGACTTCAGTTTTGCTGTAGTTCTGCCTAAAAGCTATTTGAAACGCTCTGTTTATGGTCCCACTTAATCCTTGTTAGTTTTAAAGAACACATGTTCCAGTTTGAAGTCACGTACATTTAAGATTCATAAATAATTCTTGTTTACAGGTCTTACAACATATTTTCTTACTGTCATGGCCATGTCTACTACCACAATGTACACATCAACTTCTGCTCAGACTTTCAAGCATGCACATATACATGCATATTTATCTCCTGAACTGTTATAATAAATCTTACTTCAGGCAAAATGAATACTAGCAATTTATATTTTAGTTGCTGATTCTTGCTTGTTTTAGTTTGTACATTAAACATTATGTGTGTATTACAAAATATTGCACACTTACACTCATAGTAGCTGCTTTCCAGGATAAAAAGAAAGCTATGGTCTTATGGTGACCCTAACTAGTTGATCAATACTTGAAATATTGTTAGTGTTGCGTCTTGTGTAAGTTGCATATTGGAAAGAGTCTGTAGGCAGCATGCAGCTGACACTGCTCTCATGATGTTCAGAGGTTTAATTAGTGCCGGGCTTTTTGAACAAATTTATACTGTTTAAAGGAAGAAGATCCTGTCTCAATGATTCCCTCTGTTATTCTTTTAGAATGAGGAAAACAGATAGTTTCCTCTGTGGTTGTCAAGCCTGAAGGATTAAAGTCTTTAAGGACCATTACAGACTCAACAATGATTATTGGAAATGGAAGGACACAGGCAGGCATCCATCGTCCATTTGCGGCTTTAGCCTGACCTTAACATGGATTATGTCATACATCAAGTCATGGCAGAATGCTGCTCCAACCTTATCAGCAGTGGGCTTAAGCTCTCAAGGTGCCCAGACAGCTGACGGAGACATTATCCTGAGGAGAAATGCCTGCAGGGCCAAGCTCCACAGGAAGGTTCTACCTCCATACCACGATGTCCTCGGAGAGGAGGGGTTGACAGGGTATTCATGACTAAATATTATCCCTGAACATCATTCAGGATTAAAAGATCATGGCCCAAACTCCTATGACATAATATGCTTGGTCAAAAGTGAAGCAACCCATCCCTTTGTAGAAGAGCTCAGTATAGTCTCACTTTTTTTTTGCAGCTCTAGGGGCCTGCATTAACTTGGTCCATTATGTAAAATCAGTTTGTAATAGTAGATCGTAAATCAGCAGCTGAATCATTTCAAAACAAGGTGTTGTTGTTGTTGTTAAGCTAGTACGTACAGATACTGGTTTACTTGGAAAAGTTGTATGTGTCCTCTGGAGTCATTTCTCTTTTGTTTTTTGGTGGCTGAATGTGTAGAAAAAAAGAGAAATTATGCATAAGAGCTAAGACATAGCTCAGTGTAAGGCAGAAAAAAAATCCCAGGCCAAAATACATAGCCCTCACGTAATCTACCTTCTTAACCCCAGCCTGCCTGGTCTGTTACACTGTGTCTTTGTTACAAACTGGACAGTGTTGCACACTATCTTGACCTTATTATGCCTTGATTATGTTAATCAGCAGGTATAATCACCCTTTTGTGTATGGAGGCTAGGATTATTACCATAAATATAAACTAATTTATACTTTACAAGAAAACAGAAAAGCAGCTAAATATCATCGCATTGTCATAGTAATAGCCCACAGTAGCTACTATAAAGTACAGTAGCTCATATTCAGTGTAAGGAGCTAAGGCTCAGATGAAACAGCTTTCTTTTCTCTCTAATCAATTTTGTTTCAATGTTTCCTCATTCGAGTCATACATGTACGCCAAGTTATACAGTTACAATAAAGTGCACTCACAAATTCATGGTTTCAAATCATTTTCAAAAGTAATTGTAAACTCTGCCTGGAATGTAATTGAGAAATAACTACCAGTAATTCCCATTTTTGAGTAAATTTCCCAATGCAGGTCATCCTGTATCTGTTTGACTCTCCACTGAGGTAGACTCTCTCTTTGACCTCCACCCTGTGTAAAAGAAGCAGTTTAACTTTAATCTGCTCAGGATTGTTCCAGCTGTTTCTTTGCGAGTCCAACTCCAGCTGTCAGTAATTACCAGTGTAGATGCTGCCCATGGCTTTGTCAACAGTGCCCTTTAGATTAGCAATTACTTTTTTTTTTAAGTAAAGGGGAAACTCAGACACTCGGGACAAAATGTTTTTCCACTGAGTGAAGCTCAGTCATAGAAGGTAAAGGTTGCTCTGGTTCGCTGTGGTCCACAACACTTTTTGGCTTTGATTCTTTGCCCAGCTGTTGGGATCTGCAGTACTGCATATGGTTCCACTTACTCTCTAGGGGAGGAAAATAAATGGATTGTTTTTCTATTGTGGTCTCACTCATTATGCAGTTCCAAAACCAGCTTTTGAAGATTAGAAACGTGTGCCTATGAGGTAACATATACCTATACTGTATGTTAGCATGGAATCTGCTTTTCATTTACATGGTTTTTTACTACAGGAGCACACAAGGACCAGTATTGTACATCATGTATTTGTTTTGGCTGTAGTTTGAGCTTGACAGACTTTCAAAGCCAGCTGCTTTAATCATTCTATATTTTTAAAGTGTACAATCAGGCTGCAGCTGAATCCTGATTCCCTTTTTAAAACATTGTCTTGACTGCCTTGTTTTCATTGCCAACACTTAAAATCCCCCCCCCCCCCCCCAAAAAAAGGCAGAAGTTGTTATTTCAGTAAAATGTTTACTGCCTTGATTTTTTTTTTCTTCGAAGCATCTCTGTAGATTGTGACTGACAACATTGTCTTACTGCTGACCATCCAGAACTAACACCTATGATCCAGGATTCTCAAGCACTCTGTGAAGGGTTATTTCTACTGTGTAACAAGGCTTCTATGCCTTGCCTGCCCTGAAACGTAAAGGGTTAGTCGTCTGTCAGTGCCTTTGAGGACTATAAGCCTTCTTGCTGAGAGGTCACAGACCACTTACACCGTAAAATGGAGAAAGAGGCTATAGATGACAGGGGATAAGATTGACACAGGATACCCTCCCCTCAGTGCAAAACCCTCTTCAGAATTCCTACCTTGCTTTTCTCCACAGTTCTTGAACAATGAAAGCACATGTGGCTGCTTCTCTTTGGTTTGGTCACAGTTGTCTTTCACTATTTAAAGACATTGCCTGGGAGAAGAGCAGGAGTAAGTCCGTGTTTTTCTTACCTTTGGCTGCTCTGACTAAAAACCATTTGAAATGTGGAAAATGCTCAGTATCCAACTGAAAGCGTCATTGCGTGGCTTATTGCAAGTTAAATGTGTAATTTGCTATAATGCAGATGATTATATCACAATACTTGGCATGTTGGTAACGAACATAATTGACAACCAAAGGAGATGGAGGGTCTGTAAAATACTTTATTTCAATGCAATCACTTCAAGGCAGATAGGCTGCACAACAGCACCATTCATCTGTCAGAATGTCAGCTGAATCTAAAAAATCTTTGTTGAAAAAGACACAAGGTGGCATGTTGATCTGTGTATAAATCCTTCAGATTGCTGAGGAAAGGAAATCCAGTTTTTGTAAACATAACTGTCACAAACAGCATTCAAAAGAATGTTTTGTGTGATCTTTAAGGATCTGTTGTTGCTAGTGAAGCACTGGCATGTTCTCCATATTTTGAAGGCTGTAGAGCGTCTGTTGTCATATTTAAATTTTGGAAGCAGGATTAGTCTGCAGAGTTCAGACAGCAAGGAGATGTGGATGTGTATTGGATGCAAGCTACCACAGAATCATGCGGCCTGCCCTCCTGTGATTACAAGACACTGTTGTGACCTTCCATATGTCATGGTGGGTTGATGTCAAGACAAGTTCACAGGCCTCAGTGAGACTACAATGAGCAGCTTGACAACTTTTCCACTTTTTAGTTGCTCTGTTTTCTGGACAGTAATCGTTTTCACGTTCCAGATGTAGAGACAATTCGTCCTTTCAACTAGCAACTACACTTTTTTCTACCTTAAAAAAAGGGACATTCATGGACATACAGACCAATGCAGACAAGTGATTCAAGGTTCAGATCAGATGATCATACTCAGTGATGTAGCGGTTTAACCATAAAGTGCAGTGTGAAATCAGATCTCACTCTTCCCTGTTAAACAGCTGCTTTATTGGCTGAGGTGCATGTTGTCTTCCTGTTCCCTCCGTGAGGGAGGCAGATTCCTGGTTATCATGCATTGAAAGGCAACAACAGTGCGAAACAACCCATATTAAACAAATACAGGGCTCCGCCGACTATTAGCATTAGCATGGCCTCACCGGGTGAAATAGACAGTGAGCGTGTCTGTTCAGCGTTTGAAATGTTTAGTTACTCCTCTGCCTCCTTTAGTGAACGGAACCGGTGCAGAAAGTGTAGTTTATTTACGGCTATGGAGGTGAGACTTAGCGAGCATGAGACGCGGTTCCGCAGCTTGTCGTTAGCTGGATTTGAATCAAGTAGCAAGGGGAAGCTAGCTGCTGCGGAGCTGCCTAGCGTAACTTCAGCTAGCGGTCCCCCGGCAGCAGCCGGCTAGCCAGGGCAGCTGGGTGACGGTTTGCAGGAAGCGTAGCCCAAAACAAAGGCCCACGGTGCACCACTAACCACTTCCCGTGGCTAACCGCTTTTCCCCACTCTGCGACACACCCGCTAAGAAACCGACCCTGGTAATTGGCGACTCTGTTTTGCGCTACGTGAAGCTGACTCCAGTGACCATAGTCAAGTGCATTCCGGAGGCCAGAGTGGGCGACATAGAAGCCAATTTAAAGCTGCTGGCGAGATGTAAATGGAAATTTGGTAAAGTTATTACAGAGCAAACGACACCCGGCTTCGTCAGTCGGAGTTTACCAAAATTAACATAGAGTCGGTGTGCAGCTACGCAAAAACGATGTCGGACTCCGTAGCATTCTCTGGTCCCCCCCCCCAATCTGGCCAGCGATGAAATGTTTAGCCGCATGTCGTTGCTTCGTCGCTGGCTGTCACGGTGGTGCCCCGAAAACCAGGTGGCCTTTATAGACAATTGGAGCACTTTTTGGGCAAAACCTGGTCTGATTAGGCGAGATGTGTCCATCCCACACGGGATGGTGCCTCTCTCATTTCTAGTAACTTGGCTAATTTTATTAGACCCAAAGTGACCTGACAATCCAGGGTCCAGACCAGGATGCAGAGTTGTAGTCTTACACATCTCTCTGCTGCTTCTATAGAACCCTCATCCACCAACAATAACATATTTAACACTATAGAGGTAGTCTCTGTTCCACGGTTAAAAGTTCACCAAGCACAGAGCAGGGGAGCGGTCAATCACCATAATCTTATTAAAATTAATACTAATGCACAACTTGAAGAAACTAATATCACAATTAAGTGTGGACTGTTAAATGTTAGATCTCTTTTGTGTAAATCCCTGTTGGTACACGACCTGATAGCGGATCATCACATTGATTTATTTTGTCTTACTGAGACCTGGCTTCAGGAGGAGGAGTATGTTAGCTTAAATAAATCTACTCCTCCTACCCATCTTAATTATCATATTCCTCGTGTTACTGGTCAAGGAGGGGGAGTGGCAGCAATCTATCACTCTAAGTCATTAATTAATCCTAGACCAAAACATGGCTCCAGTTCATTTGAAAGCCTGACTCTTGGCATCACCCATCTGAACTGTAAGGCAGAAAAGCCACTTCTGTTTGTAGTTGTATATTGGCCCCCTACTGGGCTCCATTCAGAGTTCCTATCTGAGTTATCTGATTTCTTATCCGACTTGGTCCTTAGAACAGACAAAGTCATTATCATTGGAGACTTTAATATCCATGTAGACGTTGTAAATGACAGCTTTAGAAATGGCTTCATTTCATTACTTGAGTCAGTTGGTTTCCCCCAGCAGATAAACCAACCAACTCATAGCTTCAACCACACCCTTGATCTAGTTCTGAGTTATGGTGTTGAGGTAGAACATGTGTCAGTGTTCCCTCAGAACCCACTCCTGTCAGATCATTCTTTGATCACTTTTACATTTATGATTAAGGATTCTTCTATGCTCAGAGCACAGTCTTACTATAGCAGATGTCTTTCAGATAATGCTGTAGCAAAGTTTAAGGAAGCGATCCCTGTGCTAATCCCAGGACCAGGGATCAATCATTATAATCTTAGCCCTGGTGAGATTGACTCTATTGCTGACGGTGTAGCAACCTCACTCAGAATCGCGCTTGATTCTGTTGCCCCCCCTAAAAAGAAAATAGTAAATCAGAGGAGGTGTGCCCCCTGGTATAATTCACATATCAGGACCCTCAAGCAGAAAGCGCGCAAACTAGAAAGGAAGTGGCATTCTTGTAAAATAGACAGCTATCATGTAGCCTGGAAAGACTGCTGGACCTCAGTGCTGCTTTTGATACAGTTGATCACAGCATCCTGTTACATAGACTGGAACATGTGATTGGCATTAAAGGGACAGCACTAGACTGGTTTAGATCATATTTATCTGATAGATACCAGTTTGATCATGTCCATGGCGATCCCTCCTCATACAGTAGGGTTAGCCATGGAGTTCCTCAAGGTTCTGTACTTGGACCAATCCTTTTCACCTTGTACATGCTTCCCTTAGGGAACATTATTCGGCAGCATGGGATAAATTTTCATTGTTATGCTGATGACACTCAGCTTTATCTATCCATGAAACCAGAGGAGACAGAGAAGTTAGTGAAGCTTCAGACCTGTCTTAAAGACATAAAGTCCTGGATGTCTTCAAATTTCCTCCTCCTTAACTCAGGAAAAACTGAGGTCATGGTGTTTGGTCCTGAACCTCTCAGGGATAGATTAGATCACATGATCACTCTAGATGGTATCTCATTAACATCTAGTCTCTCTGTGAGGAATCTTGGAGTGATCAAAATCTCTCCTTCAACTCACACATTACATTAGTCTCTAGAAGTGCCTTTTTTCACTTGAGGAACATAACAATGATCAAGAAACTACTGACGCAGCATGATGCTGAAAAGTTAGTCCATGCATTTGTTACTTCCAGGCTGGACTATTGTAATTCTTTATTATCAGGGTGTCCAAACAACTCTTTAAGAAGCCTCCAGCTGATCCAAAATGCTGCAGCCAGAGTTCTGACAGGTATTGACAAAAGAGATCACATTACTCCTGTACTGGCGTCTCCTCATTGGTTGCCCGTTAAATTTAGAATAATTTTTAAAACCCTTCTTTTGACCTACAAGGTCCTCAGAGGCCTAGCTCCATCCTACCTGGAGGACTTAGTGACACCTTACCAGCCCAATAGACTGCTCCGATCTCAGAAGGCTGGTCTACTTGTGGTCCCCAGAGTTTCTAGGAGTAGAATGGGGGGCCGAGCATTTAGCTACCAGGCCCCCCTGCTATGGAACCAGCTCCCTGTCCAGGTACGGGAGGCTGACTCCATCGCCACTTTTAAGATCAGACTTAAAACCTACCTCTTTGAAAAAGCTTAATGTTACTAATTCTGTAGTTCCAGTTATTATCATAGACAGACAAATTATCATACTTAGGGGGACGTCTAATCATTAGGTTAACATCTTAGCTATGCTGCTATAGGCCAAGGCTGCCGGGGTCCGGAAACATGATCACCTGACAGGCCTCTGTCACCCCACTGGGTCATGGTTTCCTCTCCTCTTCTCTCCTTTCCTCCTCATCAAGCAGACTAGTTATGCTGATTCCTGTGTAGTTTTTCTGCCCCCCCCTATTCATTTACAGGTATCGCCGCCTTCAGAGCTGTATACTGACCTCCGACCCCGCTGACCCACTCAACCAGCAGCTTATTCAATTCAATATAATGTATTTTTGTATGTATTTCTATGCTTTATGCCTCTCCTCCTCTCTCCTCTCCTCTCCTCTCCTCTACCTCCCCTCCCCTTCCCTCTACCTCTCCTCTCCTCTACCCCTCTCTTTTCCTCTCCTCTCCTACCTATTCTATCCTTTACCTGTCCTCCCCCTTCTCTCTACCCAGTCGGCCATCAGCATGAGGGTCCCCCTACATGAGCCTGGTCCTGCTCAAGGTTTCTTCCTGTTAAAGGGGAGTTTTTCCTTGCCACTGTTGCTTGTCTGGGATTGATTTTGTGCCTCCTCTGGTATTTAACATTGGATTTCTGAAGACAAGGGTTTGACCAAGAAAAGGGTTTGACCAAGACAGATTTGGGACCAATGAAAAGCTATTATCAAGGGGAATATTTGGTGTATGTATAAGCCCTGCACTTTTCAGCAAGTGCAGCATTGCAGGCAGGACTGACATGTAATGACATTCTTGTTTATGGACTCCAGGGCCACGTTTTTCTTGTCTCTTTGTATCACTGTCATCAGGGCAGAAGGCAGTGGAGGAGGGCTGTAAACAGTCATGACAGCGGAGCAGCGTATGCTTGTAAAGACAGCGCCAACTGCTCTCCAGGCTAGGGTATCGCTGGATTCATGAACCCTGACAGCTGTTTCAAATGGCAAGAAAAACGAGAGACACACTTTTAATTTGAGTCCTCCAGAACGTGACATCATCAAGTTCTGCTGTGCTTCCAAACCACTATTTAAAGTTGCCACTTTATGTTGTTCCCTTTTGACTATTCCTCAAAGACGTCTGTTGTATTGGAGTAAAAATAAGAAACGTTGTTCAGTTTGAGCAGTTTCAGGCCTTTGTCTTGTTAATACTTCTGTACTGAGGGCTGTATGGCCTGTCCACTGTCTAAAGAATGCTGTTTTAATTTACGGTGTGCCTTTTCTTCTATTCTGTTCGTATCTCTTTTTCACACATTATGCTGTTAAAATGGAGTTTTAAAATCATATTAAGTAGAACTTCTGGAAAGTTCACAAAAGCAAAATTAATACAAACACATCTGGTATATTTGTAACCAAAGGACCGGATGGCAGAGTCTCACAGTTAATTTGAGAAGACTAGTTCATCTAAACAAAGGACTCAAATGAACTTATAATTGCAATTGAAAATTTTACTCTCCCAAATAGTGTTGCCCATAATAAGACAAATCACAACAAATTACAAAATCTTCTTAAATATATAAACATTAGTTTACTTGAGCATGAGACCCAGATGCGTAACTGCAAGTGAAAATTGGACTCTAATGTGTTTGTATCTTGGAAGCTGAAGCCAATCAAAGAATCTGAACAACATCTGGGAATTTGTGTTGCTTTCAGACTCCTCTCTTGATGGTGGAACCCTCTCCTTGTCACATGGTCCTGATGAATCCACTGGGCATTATTTTGTCAATTTCATATTTAATACAGCCGATACATCTTAATTCGGCATTTTTTTCATCTCTGTAAAGAAACTGTAGGTGAGTAATTTAACTCTCTGCTTTTACTGCATATTTGAGCAGTGAAATTAAGTGTAAGTGGATAAGAAACTGATGCACATCAGCAGGGGTCAGCCATGATGGAGGGTTTGTAGCAAAGCGAGGAAATACTTAACTCAAAAGATGAGAATCAAGGGCTAACTGGGAATAAAAAGATATCTGATCTTGGTAGAATATATCTGGCAGCTGTGAAGGTTTTGTGGGTTTCTATAGTGGTGCAGGGGAAGAGCCACACAAAAAAATGAAAACTAGCAATGCCTTTATTTTTTTAAAGCATCATAGCACTAGAATTGCACTTTACTTTTTGTAAACACAGAATCTTGTTATCAACTGTTTTTACAAAGGATCATAAGAGGTATTCATGACAGAAATGTTTTCAAAATGATTAACAAGATTATTTCTATAACTAATGAAGTTATTAGTGTCTGTAGCTAATAGGCCATAAATTAAGTGTTACTGTTGTGTCATGGTTTTAGACACAGTTATTGGAGACATCATTAGCATCCATCATTATGTTTAAGTATAATGATGATACATTTAAGCAGATTTCATCCTTGATTTCTCCATGTATTGAACAAAAACATTACAGATTTGAAATCAGGACCAGTTTTAGCAGGGGTGCCATTCCCACAAGGCCAGTGGTTTCCTCATTCCTTTTAATCAGGTTTTTTGGGTTAACATGTCTAGGGTCTAAATCATTTTGGAAATAGGTCACAGCTGTGGTGCTCCGAATACAAATGGTTTTCTTCTTCTGTCAGCTAAGCATGAAAATATGGAAAGTCTGAAGGACAGCTTCGATCGCTTAGCCCCCTTTTACCCAAACAATTGTGTATTTAATATTTGTGTTAAATGTCAAAAGTTTGGATTGGTACAAAAATAACCGGTCTGGACCTCGCCACTTTTGGCACCCTTTCAGCCAAGCCCAGGGTAAATGGTGCCAATAAACACAATACTGTAATCTATTTTCTTTGTTTACAGTTTATTCTATATCCTGTCTCAACTAAAGTTTTCCTCTTCTTGGGTGTTGCAAAAATATTCTCTCTATTCTATCTGGATGCTTTATGCTGTGCACAAACCTTGTTAATTTAAGCAGTAAACTAAATTTTCCCCTGCCCTTCACCACGTGTTACTTTCAATTTGTCATGCACTTTTAATCCCACGGCTGACAAATTGCTTTTGAATGTAAAAGAGCATGGTGTGTTTGATAATACAGTGTGGAAAAAAGCATCAACCATATCAAGAGCAAATCAGATTCAGTGTTTTAAAGGGTACAGGAACAAAGCAACACCCTTGCAACGAGGAGTGAACCCAATATGTTGCTCTGACACATCTGTCACCTTTTTCTCAAGAGAACACCTTTAAAAGGTGGCAATTGTGTGAACATGGCTGTGCACTGGTGTGATTAATTGCATAGGTTGCATGTCAGTTGTGTGTTTTTTGTGCATATGGATTTTAGGGCAGCATGCTGTTTGATATATACAGAGGTGCTAGTTCTGTACATCTCAAAATTGAATTACCGTAATTTCTGGACTACATAGCGCACCTGATTAAAAGCCGCATAATCTAATTTTAGATAGAAAATCAATTTTGTACTTATACAAGCCGCACCGGATTTTAAGCCGCAGGTATCCCACGTAGTAATATGAAAAATTAGATCGAAAACATTCACTACCGGTATATGTTTTTATTACCGCAAGAGACAAGTCACTGACGAGTGACAAACAGACAGGTAAGAAACAACAGCCACTCTTTTCACTTGTATGTTTATACAGAGACCTTAAATCCAATTTTCATCACGTCAGGATTTTTTAAACTTTTCTTTTAATTTAATCCACTTAGCAAAATAAATATATTGTACCGGTAAATGGTTTTTTTTCTCACGGTGTCTGTAATGCAGCTACCTTGAAATATATGTTTTTATCAACTACACACAAATTACGTTGTTTATGCTTTTTTACTCAAACAATGAACAATCTAAAACTACATGATGGCCCACCTCTAAAATCTTCTATTTTCATCACGGTGGCGATTGCTTTTGCCTTCCGTCTGATTTGTACAGCGGAAACACTGCGGCCGCCTGCTCTCTGTGTGTTCACCCAGTCTTCCAGAATGTTTTTCAAGCTCGGGCCACCTGCGATGTTTACGTCTAAAAGCTTTTGTTGTCTTTTTGCTTTGGATCAGTTCTTCATGCTGGCGTCTCCACCTTCTCGCCATTGATTACCGTAATGTATGCCAAGATTACGTGCGCCAGCTTGATTTCCTTCTTCAACCGCCAGAGTGATCGCTTTAAAATTAAAAGTCGCATCATATGCTTTTCTTCTAGTACTTTCCTTGTTGATGAGGGTAAGTAAAAATGACTGATTCATAATAGTTGTGATAGTGCGCCACGGAAAAAAATAAAATAAGCCGCATCGTAGAATAAGCCGCAGTGTTTAAAGTGTAGGAAAAAAGTAGTGGCTTATAGTCCGGAAATTACGGCAATACACCTAAATATCTCCCTCTCACCTAGTTTCCTATGTGCATATATGACTGATAATCTGATTTATTTCATTTGTTTACATCGGGGCATCTGTAAAAAGGGAAGGACACTAGGACAGCAGCTGTATGTAGTCTATTTTGCAGGTGTACCAGGTCCCACATTAGGACAACTAGCACTAAGACCCTCTGGACGTTTTGTAAATAAGAGGGATTCTTACGGACAAGCATGGGTTTTCAAATACTGCATTTATGAAGAGCATGTAAATGTGTCCAGATTCAAGACTAATTACTCCCAATTATCTGATGTTCCGATCATATAAATGGGCTCAATGTGTCCGTCACAGCAGACTTAGCTGGAGCCATGTGTGAAACACGGATGCAGCACTGTTTGTGCTAATATCAGTTCAGTCCTGCGTCCTCTGTCTGTTCGCCACCATTTGAAGCTAATCAAGGTTGCCTGGAATGCAGAAATCAGGATTATTCTCACTTTCCTTCTAAATTCCATGCTCTACAGTGTCAGAAAAAGTGTGCAAATGTGAAATAAAAATCCCATTTAAGAGCGGGATGAACACATTTACATATGCATATAAAATGAAGGTGGTAGAAGGCGAATGAAAACAAAGCCTGGTCCTTAGGAAGCAGTTCCTGACATTTGCTCTTCATAAATGTGGAAATGGATACATTGTAACTAGGCATACAAATGCTTTAACATGACACAATTTCTCAAAGGTTAAATGTCGCTAACATATTGTTTAGGTTGGCTGTCTGGCTGTCTGTCTCTCATGGAGACAGTAACAGATAACACATCGCCATGGCACCACATTGCAGTCAACAGAATTCTACTGCATCAGAAAATGAAGCACAATCAGATTACAGTAATCAGACTACTGCACATTCAGACTACAGATACAGTAAGGGTGTTTGCACATGGAAATTCGACTACACTTATCGCTCGATTGCCGTGTATAGTTTATACAACTCAACTGGGCAAAGCGGTTTGCAGTAGCAGGAATATTGGGGGGGGGACAACGACTAGGTGGCAATTTCCACTGTTCTAATTTGTTATTCTTGGGTCACACAAGTTGACCTTTTACATCACACCACAACAGCCCATAAAGATGTTAGCAAGTGAGCTACCAGCCATAGCTAAATCAATAGAAGCGATGCACAAGCTTATGCTTTAATAATTGGTAAACTGTTTCAATGCTGCTCCATCACTGGCCTCTCTTCATTCAAGTCGATTGCTAGTCCCCAGTGCCAGTTCTATGTTCTTTTTCAACTGCTAGAAATGCAGAGATGTTCATTGTCAGCACACAGCAAATGCCTCACTTCATTTAATAATTGCTATTTAGGCAACTCTACTGTAACTTACCAGGCTGCAGAATATTTTAATATTTTAATATTTTCTTTTTACCTGTTGCCTTTTCTGGCCAGACAACGTTTGTCCTTTGTGAAGAGTAGAACATACTGATGAGTAGACTTGAAAAGTGAACAGCTCTGTTTCCTTCAACAGACAGTTCCTGGGAAGCACAATTTAATAATTCTATAAGTTTGAGTGATTACACACTAAGCCGGTCTGCAAGGGTTTTTCCCCTCCTCCTTTTAACTGTTCTGGTGTTACCTTTTTATTACATATTTCATTTATTTATATTGTTGAAGATGTAATGCATAAATAAAGACTGATTTCATTTGTTACATTGGTGATTCTGGGGTCTTTTTAATGCCTGGGGCACTTAGCCCAGTGTTCCACACCTGTCTTGGCAAACAAGCAACACGTTAATCCAAGAAAGTGCCAACGAGGCTAAGTCAAGCATTCATCCTGGACCTGTTTATGCTACTTTTGTGCAATATCTCTCTGGTCAGTCAAACATAAGTAAAATGTAGCACATGTGCAGATCACATAGCGGCGTATGCGATCTGCACATGCACACGCTGATGACTCAATAGTCAGCTTACAAAAAAGCTATGTGGTGGGTGGTAGTCTGGCTACATTCGGACTATTCTGAGCCGATTCTAGTTGAGCTATGGCATCCACATGCTTTTATTTTTTTTGAAATCAAACTACTGTATGAATTTGGGTTCTTCTGAGTGCATGCAAATGGTACAGATGTGTGTGCCTGTTGGTGTATAAGCTATGGTCAAGCTGTGTGGGATGCTGAAACTTTTTCGCCAGATAAGTGACACAGTCTGTTCCTATTGCCAACACAAATCCTCTTACAGGCTGAGCGTGTGTGTGTGTGTGTGTGTGTGTGTGTGTGTGTGTGTGTGAGAGAGAGAGAGAGAGAGAGAGAGAGAGAGAGAAAGAGAGATGGACAGAAAGCTTAATGTTGATAAACACACTAGATGCTAAGCCCAGCTAATAAAGCCACTGTTGATTGGAGGGTCTGACAAGTGTTGGCAACAGTGTGCCAAGATTTACTGAAGGAAACTCCACACTAGCACATGTTGTATTATCCAATGCTCCTGTTATTCTTCTAACAAAGCAAAAAAAAAGATCTCAACAGTGGATCATTTCACACAAACAATGTGGTCATTCACAGAGCATCGCACCCATCTGTGCCTAAATCCAATCAAGTAACCCTATTGTGAGTTTGGCACTATCAGGCAGCAAGTGGGACACTCTCACAATATTCACATTTATTACCCAGATCCTGTCGGCCGTGCAGAGTTGTGGAAAGTGTGGAATGTGTTGCACAGACACATGCAGGCTGCTCTCAAAGGCATCACTATCGTGAGTTGACAAATGAGCCCTTATGTCATAATCGCCCAGGTCAGATACACACCTCCAGTGATACCCCACACCATGGAATCACACACCCTTGTGTAACTGTACTCACTTACTCTGTACTTTGCGTCACGGCAGTACAACCCACATCTGTAATGATTTAGATTTAGACATTTAGGGAGCTTGTGTTTTCTGTTTTGGTACTATTTGGGATCCCTCATGGGTTTGATTAAGTAAAGTTAAATGTTAGAAGAATGATCTTGCAACAGACATGAAAGCTAATGCTCCGATTTGTGTTCAATCAGTGCTCCTTTGTTGTTAGTGACAGATAAAGCGCTCTATGAACCTTTGAAGTATCAGTGTTGGTTCCATTCCTGTTGATAAGGAGCACACTAATCATTTAAAACATTGTGTTGTGACTTTTACACTAAAGCTTATCAGTTAGTGCTGTAATTGTAATGAGCAATTAAAAAGATCATTTTTCAGATATTTTGAGTGGCAAATGTGTGAATGTGTGTATGACTTCTTCAGGTGTCACTGATGTGGGCATGGAATTAATGAAAGGCGCAAGGAAAATGCAAATCCATTAAAAGGCATTTGAGAGGAGGTTCATTAAATATTGAAAAATATGTGGCTTCAAAGCAGGAGCAGCTTCAAGTTGTGGTCAGTAGATAGACCCCCTACAGTCCAGCCGTAGCTCCTACTCTGGCCTGCAAAAACCTCCATATGTAGGTCACAAAACACCAGCTCTGGGTCGCGTCTACACTGCACACAAGAGAGCCGGACAGATCCCCAGATGAAAATGCACCTCAAAGCATAAACATAACACACAAAGACTGTTTTCCCCCTCTCGTTAAAGCAGCATTTTATTACCTAGAGCTTCACAGACATCCTCCCTTGCAGCGGGGTGACAACACTACATGTGTAAAAACAAGGACCTTGTTTGCTGATGTTTCTAGCCTCTTATTTCTCCCAGTTGAGTTCACCCTTGACGAAACATCATGATTCACTCCAGTTTAAGGTACCTTTTACTGTATTCTCCTGCCCCGAGGAGCTACTCCACAAATATGTCAAGCGTTTCCCGGTACTTTACAGAAACCCAGAGCCTGACCCCAAAAAACCCACAATGGCAAGTAAAAATATCTTACTGATTTTGCACTGGTAAGAGAGGAGAAAGGGAGATAGGATAGGGGCGAGTGCTGGCAAAATAAAAAGCAAACAGCACATTAAAATAAGCAATGCTCCTGTGTTCTATGTCTGTGTAATTGTCCATTCATAAAGGGAAACCAAAAATATAGTCAATGACTGCCATGTGAGAGAAAGAGAAGACAATCATGGTGAGTCATGGGGATTGTTTCATCTTCAGTAAATCCATCCATTTTTGGCAGTTGTTCCACATCTCTTTCTCTATACTAATGCTTTTACATTGCGAAGAGCCAGTCTCTCTCAAAGGGGTCGTCACTGTATGTGGAGTCTCAGGCCAGTTCTGTTGGTACTCCAGGTTGAGCCCCTAATGATGTAAGAAGTCCTCCCAGGAGCAAGTGTGGTCTACCAGGTGTTGCCAGAGGAAACGTATGAGCCAGTGGACGCAATACCAGGCAGGCAGGTTGGGGCATGGCCAGCACCACTCCAGGGAGGCCTGCAACAAGACCACCCTACATACAGCAGTGGTTTTGTGCTATGAATTCATCGTTATATACACATCTCTTCTTACAATGAGAAATGACAAAACCAATCCATTGAAGAAGGAAGAATTTTGGGTGTGGGTGGGGACCCTTCTCATTCTCTTGATGTTGGATGTATGTAACCCTAATTGTTCCCCCAGAGGGTCGATCAACCACACTCTGGTGTTGAGAAAACCCAGAACCTTATAGAGGCTTGTTTGTTTGGACGCAGAAGGCATGTCCCTGATGGAGCCTCATTGAATGGTTTTTGACAGCATTTTCCACAGATCTAATCCCTTTAAACACAGTTCCTCCACCTAGATGAATTACAGGGTTCTCGCAGGGGTCAGACAGGTTTTATTATATTGTCTAATGCGGGGTAGACAAATAAAGATGTTTGTTTTTGACCCAATTTCCCCCCCTTCCCAACCAAGGATGGCAAACACCTGATTATCAACCTGTAAGATTGGTCTGAGGTGTGATAAGAGTGAATTTGTCCAGTGAATGACTGTGTGTGTGTGTGTGTGTGTGTGTGTGTGTGTGTGTGTGTGTGTGTGTGTGTGTGTGTGTGTAAAACCAGGGTTGTGCCGCAGCAATGGCTTTAGCACAACTTTAGGCAAAAAGGTTTAAAATCACTGGAGGGGGTTATTCAGCAGCAGTGTGACTGGTGTTCCTAAAATGTCAACTGGATCTGATTATTGTCTACCAGGTACAAAGAACGTTTGCCATTGATCGGGACCTTTATTTGAACTCCTGAGGCCCCAGTCTGATTCCAGAGACTGTGGAGAGATCAGCAAGTCCAGATAAGCAGTTACCATGGCCTCTACAACCTCTTAGCAAGAGGAACAAATACTTTTTCTTTGCACCGAAGTGCAAATTTTACATCTGAAGTGAGTCTCCTTATCCTGCTCAGGTAGCTTTATTTGGTACAAAAAGGTTCTTGATCGTACAGTAAATTCTTGAAAAACTGTCAGATATTTTCAGAATGCAGACTGCATCACATCTGGAGAACATTTAAAACCTGTCAGACTTTTTAAGCATGGCACATCTTTTGGTATGCAGCAGAACATAGGCTTCAATCTCATTTAACCACTTTTGACTGCGATGTGATTGTCTTTGTGATTCTTTTGCATGGTTATGGGCCTCCTAATGCTACCACATTTGCTGCTTTAAAAGGTGTGTGGTTGGGGAGTGTGATCATTTGCATTTTTTTTACCCAGCATGATTACTTCAGTTGTCCTTTTTGATATTTATTGATGGCCAGCAAAAATCTTCAACAAACCTGCTCGCAAACTACTTCTGATGTGGGGTCTTGGTGTGTCTGGTTTTGAATGAAGGGTGCATTTTTTAGTCTCTGTCGCTGCATGCACATCCATATGTCATTGTCACATTCATGTGAGTGATGATTGACAGATTCATTTATGTCTGGCTCCTTGTCTGAGGAATTGGCCCTAAAGGGCCTATCACTGCTACTTGTGAGTACCTTGAGATTACAGTAAGTTGTCTTTGGCATCCCAGACACAGCCTGTGCAAGATAAGGGTGATATTGGGTCATATTTCAACATGGATTAGTGTGCCCACATGGATATTGGAATGTGTCCTTTGGGTAAGTCATCTGTTTTTTTAATCTTTCTTTATTTAAACTTGTTCTATTGTCAAGTATAATCTCACATTTTGGAAACCTATGGTTTTGTGGCATACAAACCAAGCAGAATTTTGTAGTATTGCCAAGTTATGAGAGACACTCCTTTGTGATAGGGTTTGGGTTGTTCTGTTCAGAGCACTAAAATCTGTGTCTCTTTCTGAACTACACAACTACCTGAAAAGGCTGCTATTCAAGCACTGACAATTTCTCTGTTCAGTGTCAATGAAGACATCCATTTCTTGGCTTCCTACCTTGAATCGTTATACCATTTTCATATGCAGTAAAGTGAAGACAAAGTTCCTATTTAAAGATAAATGTAATAAGAGCTTTTATCATGGCGCATTGCCTGTTGCCATGTTACACTTAGTGATATTCGAAATGATGGAAGGCTTGGAATAATGGCAGTTAGGCTTGTAAAGAGAAAAATGGCCTGCATGATTGTCAGTTACAATAGATAGTCTGTAAATTTAACCCTTGCAAGTAGAGAAGAGACAAACGTGCCTCCAGCAACATCCCAAAAAAGGAATACATTGTCAGCATGAAACTGATGGGCTGTGCCCACAGACAGAATTTGCAAGCCCAGACAGCAGTTACTGTAAATGATTTCATACAGGAGACATTGTGTTTGATCTCAACGCATCATTCTCCTGCACAGACGATGTTTCTCTTACGTGAAATAGTGTAGCTTTTGTTTTTTAAGACTAGAAGGGCTTTCATCTCCAACATCCTTCCCTTGAAACTAAAAATAATGTGCGGCAGGATATGAATATCAATTGTTCAGCTGAGTGGCTCTTAGATCTGATACTGACAATTTTAATATGGAGGACAGCATCTTGTTCATGGCTGCTGCTCGTGCACAGGCTGAGGAGTGGCCATTTTCTGCCTCCATCACCATATACGTGCATACCTTAAATGCATGTCATGCATTTGAAGACAGAACAGGTCCTGTTTCACCAGAATCGCAGTGTAAACATGACATTGTAATCTCACTTCATGTAATTACAGTTGGCACATTTACAGCTAATTTTACGCATCGTTTACTGTGTTCTGTCGTACAGACCTGCTAGGACACTTGGAGCAAAATAATTATACTGCACTTACCAAAAAATTCAATCGCTCTCAAACTACAAGCCATAAAACAAAATCTGAGGTTAATTACTCAGTTGGAAATGTCTGCATCTGTCAAACTCAAGGAACATAATGAACACATGGCTGCACATCTTTCTCCTGAATGTGAGCTTTTATTGTTTCAACCACATTGTGTCTTGATTGCAGTTTAAACATGTGGGTCATGTGGTGACTTTGAAGTACAAGGGTTTGTTTTGTTACTAGTAATCTCAAGCAACCATGCATTCCATTTCCCATGACTTCATTTTCAGTCAGTTCAAGCAGGGCCGTTCCATGGTTACATAGCCTGAAGTGGAGGACAAAACTTGTGTAATTTGGCTCTATTGTCTACTCACTGTCAGCATGTGGGTTGACGCACTGGACAAGCAAGCATATTTGTACAGAGGGAAAGTAGATGAGAATTTTCTCCAGTTGTAAGGATGAAAATGGAGATGGAGAAATGGATGACCACTTTATCCCTTACAGGGTCATGGGTGGGGGGGAGGGGGACACATTTAAAGGCAGGTCCATCCCTGGATGAGTCGTCAGTTCATTGCAGGACCCTATGTGAGCATTTGTGGGTTCGGCACCTTGCTCAATGGTACCTCAGCAGTGCTCTGAGGGTGTTCAGGCATCTTCCCCTACAACCAGAACACCCACGGCTGCTCAGCCTAGTTCCCAACAGACTGAGCTACCACCACATACTGACTTCATATGTATATAATGTATTTCTGCAGCATAAGTCTGTAGTTTGATGTCTGATATAGCTTGAGGCTCTGCAATATTCTGGGTAACTAAAAGTCGATATATCAGGGGGTGAGCAACGCTAGATATTTTTAAGTCATAATTGATGTATGTCTGCAGTGTGCGTTCTTTTCATAGTGGGTCTGGAAGTCCATATGACCCGTAAAGTTTTATTAGTTGGTAAAGTCCTTTCATGCCAGCGGTGTGACCGTTAATCCAGCAGAAGAACAGCACCTATCCGCTGCCAGGAAGCGCGGACTGCTCATAAAGGACTGTTTTGTTTTTACCTCCCTTCATGGAAGCAGCACCCTCCTGGGGAATTCATTAAGGGCTGACATCATCTCAGTCAGTTCGGAGTAAGAGAAAGAAAATATTCTGCCCGAGAACTCTCCCTCCTTCTTGTTTTCGCTCTCTGCCTCATCTTCTACCTGGTGCGCTCGAATCGTTCCCTTCGCGCGCATCTCCAGGCAAAACGCAAACGCCTCCCTGTGCGCGTTTACACTCCGGTTTTAAGCTTTTCGGATGCGCCCAAACACGAGTGTTCTGAAGGAGCGCGAGTAAGGTTGAATTCAAGTCCGCCTGGAATCGGGAAGTGGGAGGATCCGTCCATGAATGCAGCGGCGCTCCGACAGCCAGGCGGGCAGGCACCAGTCCCCGGTCAGTCGCTGGATGAGTGGGAGTTTGTCTGGTGCTTGCGGGCGGATTTAATCTATCAGAAACCGCCCGTCGGACAGGTTTTGCAGCTGTACAGCCAGTGGCCATGGGTTTCCACTGCGTTCTTTTTTGGTCGTGGTTGGTGTAATTTGCCACGTCTCGACGGATGAACGCGCTTTGTTGGATCGCTCTCCTGCTCCATCGGACGTTGCTCTCTGCGCACCAACACACCAACCATTCTGGATTCTGTTTTCTCTCTGGCGGATATTTCTAACAGGAGAATAATAAAAGGAGAATAATTGTATCCCGAGCAAGAGATGAAAGGTGGATAAAGGGAATTATCCCATTCTCTCTGTCTGTCGCCTCAGCGCTATCGCAGAAGCTCACTGTGGCAAGACACATGGTTCTCTTTGTCCGAAAAGCGCTGTAGCCTTGTGGGCGGTTGTGGATTCTTTTTTCTTGGAAAAGCTTGTTCACTCTTTGCATGGCTCTCCACGGCTGAAAGGGAGACGACCTCACGGCCCCGTGGATTATATTATTTGCAAAGCAGAATGTGAAACGAGGCCGTATTTTAGAGACCTATTGAGAAATGACTTATTTGCCTCGTTGTCAACCTTGTCACATCAAAGGTATGCGCGTCGGCTCCGTGTTGCTTATCATTTTATATTTCTTTAGCTAACAAGAGATATGAATATTATTTATAAGAAATACTACCATGTACCATTTATGACAGCTATTATTGTTTACATTCTGCCAGTGTTGCACAGCCGATAATTAAGCTGTTAATTAAAACAAACTAGTAACCTAAAAGAAAATTATTTTGTTTTACAGTACTAGATTTTTCACATTATTTGCCTTTTCTGCCGTATTAATTAACAGACAGGTCATAATTAAAGGCTGTCACCATATATATTATAACAGCCTCCATACATTTCTGGTTATTTTTAATGTATCTGCTAATAAAGTGTAATAACATCGTAGCATGTGGTTCAAATATTAGTTTCATAAACACAACTTTACAGAGTTTCTAAAAACAAGATTTCTTTGGAGAGCCGCCAGGTTTATTTGAGCACTTCAGATTTCCACTTGATCCCACTTCTTGATCCAAATGTCGTGAATAACATTGAGCCACTCGCTCTTTTTCACCCGTGCAAAACAGCTCGGGTTGGAAATGCGTCACTGGCCAGTTTAGACGCACGCAGAAGTGCTGTGACAGGAGGGCTGCGCGGTAGACGCTTGCTGTTCCACGGAACAACACTGCCACCAATGGGCCAGAATGCCAAGAGAGTCATGTTTTTAAGAGATTCAAACATGACGATTGTCGCTCTATTCAGTCAGAATTGGTGACAGTCTCTAAATACAGATATGTGCAGACTGTCTCATTTATCAGTGGTCAGTTATGTTCTTTAACTTTGGTTTATTCTGTTGGAAGATAATTGACATTCCATGTATGAGCTGTGATCCATTTGTGCTATTTTTCTCATCTCTTTCTCCTTTTCCAGGTTTCTGATGCCTGTTCAGAGAGATTTTTCAGCACTGTTGCAGTTAAAGGTACAGACATTCCTATCTACCTTGCTAAAACAGTAATTGGTGATACTGGATTACTACCAGTTGTCCCGTGTTGTTAATATCTGGAAATTCAGATGTGTTCTTACAACACATAGGCCATGATGTTGAAGCATGTAACACAATGGTAACTACAAACAAAGACCTCCAGCAAGCAGCTCATTTCCCCACATATTGTGACTTGCAGCCATAGTCTAGTACAAATGCAGTACAGGTAGTAGTAACAAGGTCAAACGTCATAAAAATTGAATGGGATCTTCCTTGTCCCAATATCATTGTTTATTGGACATGTCATTAAACTCCCTTCATAACTTTTAGAATGATTTTGCTAACAGAAAGACAAACAAACACCGGCTATCATATAACCTTGCTGCAGGTGAACATCCTTGGTGGAGGTAATAATGGAAGAAAGCGAAATAAGTCCTGTGGGTTTCTCATCGTGAGATGAAAAGCCTATTATCTGCATTTCTTGAACTGTCCTGTCAGATGGTGAGATGTGAAAGGCTGCAGAGAGTGTTACTGATGTTACTGATGACTGAGCACACTGTACCCAGGGTGCAGGAATGACTTAAAGGTTCACGAGGCATGTTTATATAGCCTCTGTATTGTGATACCACATGTGGTCTCATTATCAAGTGACTCATTTGGCATTAATTAGGATTTTGGTAGGGCCATTACAGATTGCTAATGATAGGCTGTTTTGAGTGCACCAGATACACAGCCCCATAACTTTTATAATGCAGCCCCTCACTTGATAATGAGTTATAGTGAAACCTGGCCTTCAGCCCGAGTGTTCCTTTAAATCACTCCACATGTGGCCCAGGCTCAGAGCCACGGTGAATGTTTTGGGTTGATCACTATTCTAGCGACTTTGAAAATGAACATTGGCAGGTGTTTTGGGCTGATCAGACTCTTGATGTACAAGGGATAACCATTCCTTAAGTCTTGATGTCACTGGCTAAAGTTGACAAGAGCCACAGGCAGTTTCAGTGAAGAGAGGCTGGTAATGTCTTTGTTGGAGATGCCAACTGCGATGTCATGTTGGAGGAATCTAATCTGATGTGGCAGTATGCAAGGAGGCAGCTTGAGTCTGAGATCCCTGCTCTGATTCATTCTCCCTCAATCTGGCCACAAAGCCCAGGATTCCAAATGAATCTCCACCTTTGATTCCCTCCCAAACTTAATTTGCGGTCTCCATTCGAGTGGCTGCACTTGACAGTGTCTCAGTGGATAGATTTGGTTCCCTCAAAAGGCTTAAGACCCTCTTTGTGCTGCCAAAATCAACAGTCTTCCACCCCTTCTTCTCAGTGAAAGGTCAGAATATGAAAACAGTCTGCACTGTCGCCCTTTTTTCTCCTGCAGTCGTAGTCCATTTAAATATGTCTTCTTTTATTTCTTTTTACCACTCGTGTCCCCTCCTCTTCTCTGGCCATATGCTAGTGGCTCCTGCCATCGTTAAAGTGGAGGACAAGAATTCAGGTGCAGGGAATGCCGAAAGCACAAGTATTGTTATGGAGTTTTTATAGTTTTTGATAACCATTATTCTAATTTACTAAAACTCTACTGGCAATGGAAAACATCAAGAGGCTCATTTGCATATGTGTAGTGACATTTGTCAAATAAAGTTGCAAGCATAAATACACAGATACTGAGATTTGAAATTGTGTCCTATGTGACACAGAGCACAAACAGTAAAACAATAAATACAATTATAAGGAGCTATTCTACGGCAATACTACAAAACTATATGTGTAATAGTATAGTATAATAATACTATAATACTGTATTACTAAATGTGCAAATATGCTATCAAAAACAATTGACAGTAACAGTATAGAAATATAGAAATAAAGTTGACACTGAAATGTATTGAATGTGTTACATGACAGTAGCACTATGGTTTGGGCAACATGGGCAGTTGTTCAGCAACCTGTCACAAACATAGATAAATATGGACCCAGACTTCAGGATCCAGACTTTGTGCATGGAGAGAGCAGCAGAGGTTTTGGGTTCAAACAGGGAGGGTGTTGAGCGCCCTGCCCGGATCAGTGAAACTGTCCCTTATTTGCCTTATCCTGGCCCAGAGACTCCGCAATCTCCTCCCTGACGGCAACAGGCTCTCGATCATGACTCTGTGATAGGGGCAAGGGCTCAAGCTCCTCTCAGCAGAGGAACTGGAGCCACTGGTAAGCTTCTTTGGCCTGTGATGTGGTGTTGATGGTCCAGGCGAGATCCTCTGTGACACAATGGCAGTTGCAAGAAAAAAAAAATTATATCTAATTTCTTTCACTTATTTTGCATCTGTTCTCTTGCTAGTTTATGTTGTATTTGGATTAAGTGCAAGGTTAAAGACCAGTAAAACTGCAGCCAAACTTATTTAGCCAATTTTGTTTGTGATAGCCGGCGTTTGTTCAATTTCAATTTCCTGTGGTTTTGAGTTGAGTTTATTTTTAAAGATAGTTTGAGCTTCTCTCAGGATTTAACTGCACAAATACTTTAAAACTAAAATTGTGATGAAAAAAATCAGCACTTGGTGAGTAAAATACATCATGTGTACAGTGTTAGGTGACTGTGCTTTGATATTCAGAACTCAACAGAGGTAGATTGTGAACGGGCCCTGATGTGTAACTGTGGTAATGACTGACTCTTGGCTGCTAGTCCTTCTGAGGCAAGGCTGGAACTCAACCTTGGTCTCTTTGACAACCAATGTGGGTCCTTTTCATCTCTCTGCCTACAGGTACTCACCTACTCAGTGATTGCAGTATTTTACTTGCTCTCTTTTCTTCTCTCCATGCTCAAGATCTTCACTGCATTTTTAAAAACTAAAATGCAGCTGACGAGGGCTCAGCTTTCACATTTCCGGATGTTTCGTTGTTTTTAAAGGCTATTGGTGTTTACAGTGCTTCATAAAGGCAGTCTCCGCTTGTTTTTTTACTCGCTCCACCTTGCATGCTTTGGTTTCAATTAACTCAGGAATCAGTGAATGCTCGCCATAATTACAGTGTTGACGATGTGTTGTGTGTGTAATGTAATGCTAAACCCAGCAGAAGAAGAGCATTTCCTTCCCATAGACATCACGATTCCTCCCGTTCATTGCGTACAACGCCATGTATGCAAGCACACAAACCATATTTATTTCATGAGTATCACAACACATGCTGTTTAGTTAATATTTAACACACTGATGCGTATAGAGATGCAGTGATCAGAACAAAATCAAAGGTCATGTGGGCAAAACTTGTGCATATGGTCTGCATACTTCACAGACGGTTCCTGTAAAGCTGACCTGCGTGAAGATTAAAGTGATAGTTTTGAACTGTGAACTGCTGTGTGTTATAAATGCAGAGCTGATAACTAATGAAACAAATCTATGATGAATGTCTCTTTTTTTGTAGTTGTAGAGTGTTTTGAGTTTTTTGTTGCTATGTTCTCTTTCTGTTCCTGCTGTTGTCTCGGTGTTCTGCTATTCAACTTACATATCTGACTAGCAGGGACAAAAAGAAGTGCCCTCCCCTTCAGTGCCACAGTGATTTCACCACACTTTAGTGGAGTTAATGTAGAAATGAAGTGGCGAGACCCCGGGCTGGTGCCAGCGTGAAGAACACGCCAGTGAAGTGTGTCAGGCTTGAGTGTGCCCGTTGCCAGGGAAGAGAATGATGTGCACAGTTGAAGGTCTAATGGTAGCAGCAATGGTAGCGTTTTAAAAAATAGTAAAAGAGAAAAGCAGAGGTGAATGTCAGTGGCAGACATCCGAGCTGAAGAGCGCCATGAATTGTCATAGACAGTGCAGTTCTGCTGGCAGCAAAATTGCCTGCAAGTGTGTTCCTGCTGTGTGGGAGGAAGCCAAGGGCTTGTTTTTCTCTCTGCCCAATTCTCCCTCAATTTCCTGAGAGGTATACTGCTGATGGAGCTGTTTTTGCTTTCAGGATGAGAAGCACAGCCTTTCACGGTTCTGGTGTTGGTTTACAGTTCAGAGCTCCCAGAGGTTCCCCAACAGTGACCCCCGCCGTCTCTATGGGTTTTGTGTTTCAAAAAGCAAGAGCTTGACCTCATGTCCACTGGAAACTTACCTTCCCTCCACTGGCCTTTGGTGTATTCTTAAAAGCAGCAGACAAGGATGGGCTCTTCTAGATGCTCTTTCACTGCCAAATGTTCCTCTCTTCAGAGAAATAACTACTCAAGTAAAGAAGGACTGTTGTTTTAGCTAAATCAAATTAAAACACTGCTTTGAGGTCATGTTTTGGGTAATAAAGCTGACGTCTCAAGGAGCTAAATCTAAAATGAGTTCTAGCCCATTTCCCAGCTGTCTTTGCTTCTATTGGATACCCATGCCACGATTAAGGTATCTCTTAAGGGTAAAGCAAGCTTAATATCCTGTCCTGCACAAGGAGAATCAGTCCCCTCTCTATCCTTCTTCCATTCCAGAAGCTCAGTTAAAAAAACAGTATGACCATGAAAGAGGCCTCGCAAGGCATTCATCATTTGTTGACGGGGCCAAATAAAGGCTAACAACTGAAATGAAGCAAGGGCCCTGTCTGTCTCATTGCTACAAATAGGAGCCCAATCCCTGCATCTTCACTTCACTATCTGGACTGTCTGCCACTGGTGGAAAATGGTTAGGATTTTAATAAATGTATCTCTGACTTATTTCAATATTGCCATTCAGTCTCTGGCTGTCAATGTAGGAAGGAGGCTAACGCAAACAATCTAGTATCGCTGAGAAGATGGCAGCAATGTCATTGTTAGTCATATTAAGAGTTTTATCTCACAGGTTTGTGGCTAACAGGCATATTTCAGACTCACCTGCTTCACACTTTTATACTCATTTAAAAACAGTAAAGAGCACTTGCATATCCAGAAGTAGAGTGAGAGAGTCCCTTCAGCATTACAAAGAGGTCATTCAGAGTTAGCTGTGTCTGTGGGGGTCTAAGTCTAAGTAAATCCATCCAAGTTAATGTATTTATTTCAGCACCAGGAGAGCTGGGGAGAAGTTGTGTGTCCACATCAAAGCCAAAAGAAATCATCAGGTCAAAATGAAAGGTCTGCAATTACAAATATAAACATTTCTATGGGCTGCTCTCCACAGATCAAAGTTGTAAACCATAGATTTCACATTGGTCCCTTTATGATATGGCTCATAACAATATGCCATAAATGACTGGTTCTCACAGCCCACTTGTGTAACAATCATCTGATTAGTGTTTTTATAGCAATAATTATAGCTACAATAGCCAAAATTAATTATTGGGACCTCAGATAAGTCCTTTTTATTTTCACTGTAGTTTGATTAATTTGCAGTCAACTCCTCAATGGCTTGTGCTGAAAGAGAATTGAAAAGAGAACTGGATCGTTCAAGTTGAAAGATCCAGTCTCCTGAGTTGTTCCCCATTGGCAGCATCCACTGACATCTGCCACTCAAGTGCCAGATGTACCCACACACACGAACAAATGCCACTATCACAACCCAGTAATTCACAGCTCACTGTTTAGACCTATTATGTCTGGACAACTTTGGTTCCTGCAGCAGAGGTGACTGAAACACAAAACAAACCAGCCAGTGGAGTTATGGCAACAGCGTGTGGGTTTATTCAAGATGTTTTGTTGGTTTTTAGTTAAAGAAGAAACAAAAAAAAAAAATCAGCCAGAGCAGCAAGTTGCTGCATCGGCTGTCTGCCATACGTACTTGTCTTCATTTGATCATGCAAGTTTGTCTTAAAACTTATGTCTCTACTAGCTTCAGTAGTCTGGTGTGTGGTCTCTCAGTGAGACCAAAACATCTATTTTGTGCGTTCTTATTTTCGCAGGCAACTGATTACATGTGGTGAGGTTGGGATCTGGCCGTGAGACCTGCAGCGTAACAGGGTTTTAATGAAGCTATTATCATGTTATCATGACTTGTGCATGAACACAGTTAAGTTCTGGTTTGAGTTGTGTGTTTATCCTACGTAGAGCATTGTGTAGTGTACCAAGCTTCAAAACATCAGTTCTTTCACTTTTTAAATTGTCTCTCTGTTTAACCACTGACCTCATCATGACCATCTTTGCCCCTTTTTTCTCAGGAACACTGTAAACAAACAAAAAAATCACCAAATGGTCCCTTATAAATGGACCATTGCACATCTGGCTTGGCTTTTCACATGCTACTTGGTAATCGCTACTTGGGAATTGCTCCCAAGTCAGGGAAGCTGTTGTCCAAAGGGGATATCAAATTGTTCTTGTGCAAATATCATAATCGGCGTTTAAGCAGAGTGGGGAGACAGCTGACTGTCTGAACTGCGAATCTGCTCAAATAAGAGCTCAAGTACTGGAGTCTATTGGCTGTATCTCACCACATTAACAGCTTGACTGATTTATGGTGTTCACATTAAAAAGTAGGTTGTTGAAGTGTGAGGCTGAATCCCCAGCTGTAAGGAATAAGTTGGTTTACTACTGTATCAATAGACCACACCGCCATTTCAGGGGGAGGGAGGAAAGTGCAGAAAGGCTGCCATTAACAACTCTGATTGCGCTCCAGAGTGTTTTTATAATCCAACTTCTGTGGAACCAGAGGAAGGGCCTAATGAGATGGCATGTTACACTCTCTGTCTCTGTCTCTCCCGCACAGACACACACATACACCCAGACTGATGAGTCCCTGGGGACAGATATCTCTCCTCCTCAGATATCTCTCTACCCCAGCTTCTCTCTCTGTTTCTTCATTGCTGCCATGTACTCCCATAACTTCTGACTGAACAGACAGACAAGAGGGACAGAGAGGGAGGGAGGGTGCCATAGTAATATGCCCACACACCACTAAGCATGCCAGTGGATTATCAACACCTGAAGAAAAAAAGCCAAAACTGAGACTGTCCACTAAAAGTTGAGAGCTGTACAACAAAGATCCTGTTAAGTATGTTGATTTAGTACAGTCTGCAGGATATACTGATGGGATTTCATGGCAGACAGGCCAAGTGTGTGAACAAAAGAAAAGGGGGTGTTGATGAGCAACCGTAGTGAGACGAGTTGCTTTTTTTAGGAAAAAAAAGTTGAAGTGTGAATTAGAGTTGTTTAAAATATTGTATTAGCAATGGATGTTACCATGAAACCTGATTCAATGTAGCTTAACTTTGCAACACACCATAATCCCACTGTTGATGTAAAAGACTGAGTCTCATACATATTGGGTAGCAGTGTTGGTAATTGTACACCACAGTATGTGCTTGAACTGAAAGAGGGCAGAAGTTTCATGGCTGGTCGAACAAGTGAGATACCGTCAGATATGTGAGCCTCTGTTGGCCTTTGAGCAGTTCTTACATTCACACTGTCCCTTTTGAACAGTGTTGCTGTTAAAAAAAAACAGCCTACCACTTGTCAAGTGGGTATCAGGCCCCTCAGAAGTCTCCTGTATGTGCGACATGTGTGAAGTTAAATGGTCCGCCTGGCTGCACAGCTGTCATGTGTCTTGGTGTAGTTTTACACAGCAGTAACAGTCTGCACCTAGCTGTTGCTGTGGACTATGGTACATGGATCCTTGTTACCTTGGCCCTGTTCACACTGCAGCCCCGAATGTGATTTCTTTCCTATCTGGATTGGTGAAAATCAGATTTTATGTTATGTTTTATGAAACATTCCAACCACCCGTGGAGGTGGTTTAAAATCAGATTTGAATTTTAGTGGCTTCAGTGCGGATGCGCCTGCCTGTGCGATCCGGATTTGGTGAGCCACGCCTCAAAGCTGTTGTAGAAACAGCAAAGCGAGTTGTTGTGCATTCGTTGTCCATTGTCACTACAAATACTTCTGTGTAGTTACCTCCAGCGTTGACCTTCCATGTCCCTAGGGCACATACTGAAGCTGTCATTGGTAACATGACGACCAATCTGGCTCAGGCTCTGAAGTACAGACATAACACAAGGCGGTTTGATAAATTTGCAAATGGCAGCGCAGACACTCGAGCTTCAAGATATGAGCAACAAATTGGATTTTCCCAGTGTGAATAAGGCCTATAATGGTGGGATTTCAATGCTTCACTGAGCCCCTGCATGGCAGCCAAACCTCCCCAGACACTGTCAGCCTTGAGCAACCACAGTTACCTTGAGGGCTGTGCTGCACACACCACCGCTGACAGCCAAAAATCCTGGCAATTTTGCCAGCTCTGCATCAATGCCTTCTGGTGTTCACCTGTGCAAGTATGCCTGTCACCACATCCCTGACCACTCTTCTCCTGTTACCATCCCACCACTCTGACCCCGTCCCCCTATGCTTATATAAAGAGGTTTATTTTCTAAAAAGGGGAGTTGAAAATGGTCTACAGTCTACAGCCATTTATGTCAGTGACAAATTTCACATTCATGTAAAGATGATTAGGCATTTTTAGGAAATTATTATTAAAATACTCAGGCGTTTCAGGTAATAAATGTTCCCCCTGCCAGGGAGGTGAGAAATAAGAGAAAGAACTAGTTAAAAGTCATTAGAGGATGAGTTGTCACTGGAGAGGAGAGAGTATGTTACAACAGAATGGGCCCATTTACATGACATTTTCCAAACCCATAACAAAACAGTTCCCTATACAGATGCAAACATATGACAGATGCTAAAAGGCCCTAGTACACATGTTATTCCTGACCTGCAGCTATAGTCTGCGTGCTCTGTTTTGCATTTACATAACAATTGATATCCAAACATTTTGGAAAATCTCCACTTTAGAGCCTGTTTTTCTATCCCTTTTGGTTGTCCATTGACACAGCAACACCTGGAAATTGAATGAAACCTTTGCTTTTTCACCTAAAAAACACAGGGCCTGAATGTCAGGGCAGGGTTTATTTGACAGTTAGCATCTCACATATGACATCACTGCATACACACACATATTTACATATACCCATTGTTCTGACTTCACAAGTAGGAATACGAAATGTTAGGAATGCAGCTAAAGTACGTCGCTGCTTTCCATCTTCTTTTGCATGTTTCACACTTGTAAGCGGTGTTTTCTGTTACTTTGAGGTACATTTTGCCACATTGTGGTATTCTCACTGGAAACCTACCGTACATGTCATCTGTGTAGATTCTCAATCATCCAGGTCATTGTATCCAAGGTCGTTTTCTCTGTCAACTGGACTGTGTTTCTTCTCTTGAAAACGTTTCACCTTCTATCCAGAAGGCTTCTTCAGTTCTGAAATCGCTGGGGAGAGAGCTTGAAAATATATAGCCCCTGTGGACCATTTGCATGCTAATGATCTGGGTGGTCTGAGGCGAAACGTTTTCAAGAGAAGAAACCCAGTCCAGTTGACAGAGAAAACTACCTTGGAAACCTACATGTCACACTCTTGGAGCCAGATTAGACACCACTAAGCATCTAGAATGAATAAAACGTCTTCCACGACCGTGCACAAGAGCTTATACTGCGTAACCTAACACCCCCCTTAGCTATTGATTAGCAGAGCTGCAGACATGGTGAGTCTGTGAGGTCCAGCAGGGTATTATCCATCACATCCCATAACGTGACTAACACACATGGCTGGCAGCACTGAGAATGGTGGATTCATTACTGTCAGGTGTTCCAACACCCTCGAGACATGGAGGGAGTGTGGTGTTACTCCTCACAGAGTGGTTAATCCTGTTAAAGACATTTGTACTTAAGAAGGTAATGATAGGGACCTAATAAACTGGAAGTTGCAACAGGAGAGAGCAATCCCAGTTGAATTTACTGCCATAGGGTTTCAGACACAAGACACTTTTGCTCTTCTCATCAGTAACTTGATATCTAGTTGTTAGCATACCAAAGAAAATCAGAAAGAACACACACACAGTCACTCGCGCTCTATACTCAATTACCATGAAAACCTTTTTATATCATGGACAGATTTTTGCCAATATGGACTGCCTTGTATTTAGAGACAAGAATTCAGTGTAATTAGTGTGTGGACTTTGTTGTGGTGAATCATGTCTATCAAGGCTAAAGCCTAGGAAACAGACACACACGCAAACACACACACATGACAGTCTCACTCAGCTATAGATGATACAGTCATTAGGATTGTCGCACTAAGATGACCTGAATTATGGTGTTTCATTATATCATTTTGTTGGATGTATGCAAACATCTCATATTGGTGGACCACTTTATCCTTTTAGGGGTCACGGGGAGGGTGTTGGGGCCTATCCCAGCTGCATTTGGGCGAAGGCAGGATGCCCCCCTGAATGAGTTGCCACCTCGTTGAAGGGCCCTATCTGAGCATTTTAGGGGTACTTTGCTCCCCTAGCTACCAGAACACCTCCCATGTTTTCATTGCACCAGGGCTTGACCTGAGCCCAGACTGAGCTACCAGAATCACATGAAATATGTTAATTAGTCTCCAGTCCAGTAGCAATCCAACAACTATACCACAATGCCAGATGCTGTTGCATTTTCCTGAGGGAAAGCGTAGTACACAGCAAACAGTAACATGGAAAGTACTTTTGTGAACAATGGAAATAAGGATACATGTCAAATGTTGAAGCCCACCATGAGGCAAAAAGCACTCTCACTCCATGGAAAGCCCATAATGACACATGCCCCAGAGCTTTATGCACACCAACAGGAGCAAAGTACTGCAGAACAGCACTAACTCAAAATAAGAGTTTTTCATTACAGTGCTGATGTAGACCCACATACCACCGATTTTCCACATTTATACTTAAAATAAAGACTAAACTGAAAATAACACTATCAAGACTGGAAAATTACAGAAATTCACATCTTGAGTACTCTTTGGGATTAAGTGCTTTTTTGTTTGAAGTGATAAGGGAGATTGACAAGGAAGGAGGAAAACTGGTTTTCCCTCTTCTTTTTTCCTACCATAGGGCCTTTGAGACTTCCTTATGAAGAGAAGAGACACTTCCTTTTAGATTGTTCATTTTAAAACGAGTTCTTTCTGGACTTCTGGGGTTGACAGTAGGATTTACAGCAGGAACCATGAAAGCTGATTTCACTTGTCATTTTGTGGCGGTGAAATTGTTGTTATTTTTTTCATTATTATATTATATTTGTAAGTAGCAAATATTGACATGAGTTATTGACATGAGCCTAGCATGACAACTCAGCTATGCTGCTATGCTGGCAGTTGTCTCAATATGCTCTCCCATGTTTGTAGTTGGAAAATTTCCATATCTGGCACCTGCACTTTCCAAAACCTTCCCTTATCATTAGAGATTGTTGTACTGTAGTGCAGCAGTTATTCCTGGGGGGATTTGTCTAAAGGGTGCTGTATTTCTCAGAGAGGGTTTCCATCCAGAACCACCTGCTTTCTCCATCCATTTCCACAATTTGGCAGGTGAGGTTTACTTCCCAAAGGGGGTTGAATCCTTGCTAGTGCCTCTCTATTCAATAAGGGCTTCCAACAGTGATGAAGAGAAGAAATTTACATATGTTCAGGACAAAAAAGCAGTCCAGAAATTTGACCCCTGGGCTGGTGTAAGTGCTGAATGGAGGGCTAGCTAGCACCCATGATTTTCACTTTAATGTTGACTGTTGTAGCATTTTGCTTTTGTGTTTGGCAAAGGACAACCAAATAGCGACGGAGGTGCTTGGGACAGACTGTATGGTGGAGAAGTCCGCCCATCTCGAACATCGAGATTTAGATCTCAGAAACCCAAGGGTGTCCACAGTAGACACTCATTGGGGATGGAGGGGGGCAATTTTAAGGGTTCTAATAAGGTTCCCTGACATCTCCTGTCTTGAGCATGTTCACCTCTGGAGGCAGCATAATCACTGTCCCTGGTGAGGTCATTGTTGGTTGCGTCTTCAACAAACTTCAACACTTTAATAGAAAGGAGTGTCAAGTTCAGTTGCATTCAGTGTTGAGGCTGCTGGTGGCACAGCTTCAGCATCATTGTTCCATGATCTCTTGATGTTTATTTGTTTTGTTTTAGCATGAAAACCAACATAGTTATTTTTTTTCTCAATTACACTCTCTTCCTTCTAGATTTTGGCGTTGATGTGTTTTGCACCAATGGCAGCCAGGAGCCTCATGGCCCAGGCCTACTCAAGGTGTCAGGCCTAGAGCGCAGTCAGGAGAGGAGTCAGGAGAGCTGCGGGGACCACCAACCTCCTGCATCTACCATCACTGATCCTCCACAGACCCGAGCCCCCTCTCAACAACAGCTCTTATCATCTATCCCTCTACCTGCATCTCCTTGTCAGACTCAGTCAAAGGGCAGTACCCAGGTTCTGGCTCCCACACACCTGACTATCAGATCTGAGGTTAGCCTCAGGCCGCAGGCACCCACATCTCTGCTCCTTGTCCACGACAAAGTGCCATCTCCACCTTGCCCTCCACGTCATCAACACGAGCCTGATCTGCATTGTGAAGCTCCACCAAGACCCAGCAATCATCTTTACCCACCACAGCCTCTGCTCCCCACACACCACCCTCACCAACAGCACCCTAGTCAGGCAAGGCCCCAGCGGCCCCCATCGCGTTGCCAGGTCCGGCCCTTGCCTGCGTGTAACAACTTCAAAGGTTACAGGTAAGTTTGACAAGAACAAAGATTCTTTCAAATATACAAAATGAATTTCCCAAGCAGCATTTCCATAAATGTTAGAGTAGAGATGCCGAAGAATGTTCCCAGTCATCGAGGTCAAAGAGAATTAGGGCTTAAGAACATTCAGCTGGACTTCCTTTAGTTTTTCAAAAACATTTCACCTCTTAGAGCTGAAGAAGCCTCATCGAAAATGGGTGAAACGTCTTCGAAAAACTAAAGTTTGATTGAGCTTTCACAAAAGAGAATGAGGGACAAACAGTAATGTGTTGTACAATAAGATAATATAGATACCGGTAATAAGAATGTAGTACAGGACAGGGGAATCATAACTGTACTTCCAATAGTCACATTACTGTTGTAGGTAGTTTCGGCTGAACAATTTTGACTATCAGTCAATATTGGGGATTTGGGTTTGGATTTGGATTGGGTTTGGGGATGGATAAAACCAAATCTATATGCAAGATTTTCAAGGCTGAGGTAAAATACTATGACAATGTCCATAATCATGTAACCCATCACCTCAAAACACAGTCATCAAAGATTTCAGATTAACATTAACCCTGTTAAGGAACCGCACTCAAACCAGCCTATTTCTATCATATGAGTGGCTAACTCATCTGTAATGTATATAAACAGAGGCTGAACCTAAAAATAATGCCAGGAGTTGTTAGATGCAGTGACTGGAGACACATATTTGGGTCTATATAAAAAGTTGTTGAGGCATTCTTATTAATAAATAGCTTGGGATTACATTTTATTACATTTTGTTGCAGTTACATTTACTGCATTTGCAAGTTGTATTAAAAGTATTAAGAATAGACTTAAGATTAAAAAAAAATACATTTCCGCCTATAATTTAACACTAATATGTGTTAAATTATTTTTTTATTTTAATTTTGCTCATTTCAGCATGATGGCAACTTTATTATCTCCCTCAATAATCGCTGCTGAGAAAATGTCCTGTTTATTTTTCCCTCAAGTTTGAAACGAGATATCTGCCCTTGGTGCAAAGAAAATGGGGTTTGCATCTGAAATCCTGATTCCTGTTCATGTTCTTCTGCCTTGCAGCAGGACCACCACTCCAGGCACCAAGCCACACGAGCCTACTGCTACATCCTTGCACCTTGCACACCATCCACCTCCACCCGGTGCAAACACAGTAGCAGCCTCCAACTTCTCCTTGTCCTTAGCTGCTAACAACAGCTCCCCTGCTGCCTTGCAGTTTCTGTCACATCAGCACCGCCCCAATATGTTTGCTCCTCCACCGGCCTTGCCTCCACCACCACCACTTACTTCAAGCTCCTTGCCGGTACCTGGGCATCCTTCTGGCGCTGCCTTTTCAGGTAAACACAGCAATTTGAAGTCATTCCACCCATTTTACCGACCGTAAATGGAGTAGCAGAGGTTTGCACATTTGTTTGCATAGTAAGCATGAGTGGAACACCCACAGACAATATTTCAAAGCAGATTTTAATTTAATCAGATTTTAATTTAGTTTAATCACTACTCAGTGTGCACTCCATGCATGATGTTTTATTCATAAAGTTTAAACAATGTGCAGGAGTATCCACCAGCAAGTCCAGCTGTATTTTAAAAGCATTACAGACTGTGCACACATTTACAGGCAAAGCTGAGGTATCACAGTCACTGTGAGAAGAGGAGAAGGGGTGGAAGAAGGTTCATCTTTTAACAACAT
Source organism: Takifugu flavidus (assembly GCF_003711565.1). Classification (NCBI taxonomy): domain Eukaryota; kingdom Metazoa; phylum Chordata; class Actinopteri; order Tetraodontiformes; family Tetraodontidae; genus Takifugu; species Takifugu flavidus. The sequence continues at coordinate 3,544,516 of NC_079533.1, forward strand.
GTCTGGAATGTTCACTTTGCACCTGCAGTGGTGTTTGTGTGGAATTTGGTCAAAAGGATAAAACAAATGCAAAGAACATTCTAGCAAATGGTTATCTGGAATAGGAAGGATGAGTTTAATATAGTTGAGAACTAATCTCGAGTGGTAGGTTCTTTGGTTCTGAAACAAACTTTTTAAAGATTTATTCTTTTTCCACATGCTATTCAAGGGTTATTAGAACAGCAGATGTGTTATATTGCTAACGACGTACCAAAAATTGTTGCCATTTCCTGTTTTTTGCCTGACCTCAACAAGGCTTCCCATTGAGTTACGCAGTGTGCATTGAAGTCCTTGTGCCTTAAAGAAAAGTATAAAATATTAGATAAATAGATTTACTCAATAAGTCTGTTATCGTTCATTTCTTCTCATTAACAAAAATGTGCCTTCCGGCAGAACAAGACCTGCTGCGTCAGGAGCTCAACACCCGCTTCCTGGCCTCCCAGAGTGCTGACCGTGGTGCCTCGCTGGGCCCTCCGCCCTACCTGCGCACTGAGTTCCACCAGCATCAGCACCAACATCAGCACCAACACACCCACCAGCACACCCACCAGCACACCTTCACACCCTTCCCCCACACCATCATGCCCACCCCAGCACCACCTATGGTGCGTAACCCACCCAGAAATGTGAGGATAAGTAGAACACGATTGTACCTGCATGTCTGTCAAAATTATACACAAAAATGTGGACACACATGCAAAGGTTGCATTTTTTTCATGTTACTGTGTAAACAACATAATCTCTGTCATGGCCTTACGCTGATGAACATTATTGGCCCTCCTCACCACAATGTCTCCTATTCATATTCCTCTTACCGGTACTCAAAGATGGGTCAGTTCTTGGCACTAACTTTGTCAAAGCATGGTAAAATGGGAGTCAGCGTTAGGTCATCATGCAACAAATGAATTTAAAATTTTATTACATCAAGTCATTGCTGGTGAGTGTTTTGCAAGAAGAACAAAATGGTTCATTGGGAGAAACAGCAATCTCCTAGACTCTTAATTGCCTGGCCCAGAGAGGCTTTGCTGTGACGATACCTCAAAGGCAGACTGGCAGTTATTGAGGCCATTAAAGGCCCTTTTATGGCTGCAGAGTTTAGTCTTGACAGGGAAATGTTCACCGTGAGGAAACTAAATGAAACACGGGACTCAAACTAGTTTACAATGTCCTGAGATGATCATAAAGGAAGTTAAAACCAGTGCAGGTTTGGGAAGTAGCTGATGGCCCTAGTGGATCATTCATCATTTCAGATGGTCCAAAAATTGTTGAGAGTCAAAATTAGCCTGCAGTGATGCTGACTCAACTTTGTTTTGTGTATATTGTGTATAGAGTTGTTGTGTTATCGTGGTGCCTTTTGTATTTAGCTGTGTTTTATTTCTCCTACAGTTTGACAAATACCCAACAAAAGTCGACCCCTTCTACAGGCACAGTGTGAGTTTCTGTATTTCATAGTAATTGTTCATACTCATGCTAACTGTATCATTCCACTCAATGGAAGCAAATGTGTGAGTGTGTGTGTGTGTGTGTGTGTGTGTGTGTGTGTGTGTGTGTGTGTGTGTGTGTGTGTATGTGTGTATCTCCAACGCACAAGTACAAGCATGGGGCAAAATGCACTTTTGTTACTCCACAGCAGAAATTTGATACTTGTTTATTATAAATATATAAATTTAAATGTTTCAATGTGTCCAGCAGGGGTTAGCTGTGTCTGTATGACTATGGGTGAATTTTTTAGTTTCAGTACCTAAATACAACAATAAATACAATAGCTTTACCATAGTAGTTTCCTGAATTTACATCAGTTCGAAAGGAAAAGTAGAATTTTATGCATCTGCAGTTTTGGAAATGTCATCCAAGTTGTTTTTGAAGAGCATTGTTGAGGCTCATTTATCATCATCATCGCCTGCCTGTTACATCTCTGCATTATGGGGCTCCAGCTTTGCATTTGTCCCGACCATTCTCAGACTTTGGTTCATAATTACGGTTTTATTTTGTTTACCACAGCTCTTCCACTCCTACCCATCAGCTATGTCTAGCCTCCCGCCGGTCATTCCCCCATCTGGACCCTTTAGCTCACTGCAGGGGGCCTTTCAGCCTAAAGTAAGAAGCACAAGGACAAAACCATACACACTAAAAAAAATATGCTGCCTAAAGAAAAACAGAGTAGAATCTATAGTAATTTACAAAGAAACTTGCTCTGTTGTGTTGTGTGCTTTTTAGACCCCAAACCCGCTTGATGTGTCAGGAAGACCTGGAGCCATCCCTCACACCTTCTTGCAGAAGGACCCCAGGGTAACAGCATGCACACACACCCTGAGGGGCTGTTTCACCACTCACAGTGGTCAGATTTGATCCAACATTTTCATGTTTGACTTGCTTGTTTTTAAAAATCCTATTTTATGGTTAAAAAAAGTGGACACTAGATGATTAAGGCAGAATTAAAAACAGAGGAATATTCTGTCTATATTTATGAACTAATGTAAGGGCATATATAGTATATGACAAACTGAGTCACTGTCATTAGCCCTCAGCTTAGATATCCATTAGTGAGAGAGAAACAGCTCTTTTTATGTGTCCCAGGTCTCTAACTGCAGAATGAAATGGATAAAATGTCGTTAGATTAACATCTAAATAACTGAGCTTTGTTTCCTGCAGCTAACGGATCCATTTCGGCCCATTCTCAGGGTAAGTGCCCTCACCGTCCGACCTGTAGATTCTCATCCATCCAGGTCATGTTGAGAGCCGTTGTTTTGTTTCTACAACATACAATTCTTGACTGCACTGGACCAAATACCATTGGTCTGTTTGACAAAACACCCAGGCAAAACCAGAGCAATTAAGTGTCCAGTTGACCATTTGCTAGACCTCCACGGATACATGTCCACACATTCACGCACACAGAAACACATACAGAAACACACATAATGTACAACTCAGACTGTTAGCATTAATCGCAAAACCATATTGTGTTAAAAAAAAAGCATGCATTCAGTTATCCAGTCTTTACCTCAAACAGCTAATGGTTGTCTGACATCGAACCAGTAATTTCATGAATTGTGTCCACAGAAACCAGGGAAGTGGTGTGCCATGCATGTCCACATTGCCTGGCAAACATATCACCACCAACAGAAAGTGAAGGTGAGGACTCAGCTGACTTCTTATTATTATTATCATTCCTAATTGTTCTAAATCTGTATGAAATTCAATACCATGACACTTTGACACAGATTTATGGGAAACAGCACACATGTGTTGCTCTCTGCTCTGGCTTTTTCTAGCAGCAGATGCAGGTTGACCCTCACAAGATTGACTTTGGCATAAAACCAGAGTTTCTGGGTCGACCTTCGGGGCCCAGCCTCTTCAGTGCCATCCACCATCCCAACGACCTGGCACGACCCTCCACCCTCTTTTCTGCTACAGGTGTGTTTGTGTGCATAAAACAATATTGCTGATTTAGGCGCCTGGGCATCACGGAGGCTTTTAAGCATATTCTGAGGACAACCAGCCATCAAGGTTAAATTCTGAAAATCACGAGACATTAAAATTGCTGATATTTTCCTGCTGGATGTTAATTTACTTACATTGTTACGGGAACAAGATGTCATTATTCAGTTAAAAGCTTTATTATAACATAAAAGAATACTCTATCCATCTGTCCATCCGTCTGTCCGTCTATCTATCTATCTATCTATCTATCTATCTATCTATCTATCTATCTATCTATCTATCTATCTATCTATCTATCGAGTGCCCAATAAATGTGATGCAATCACACCAGATCATAGTATCATGAAGTGCGTAAAACCCTTGATTTTGCATCACGTATTACATTTTTTCCTTCACTTCTGTCCCTCTCTACCTTTGTCCGTTCGTTATTCGTAATCATACAGAGCGCTGATGTCATGTGAAATTAAACGCTTTTTGAAGCTTTGGAAAAGGTTTTTCATCAATAAAAGGTCCAAAAGGTCTAAAAGGACTTTCCTGAGCGAGATAAAGTAATTAAAATTCTTCTTGAGGATTGTTATTGAACAGTGACTCATTTCAACACGATTATGTAATTGATGAGAACATTAATTAACTTTTAATGTAGTTAATAAAGAAAGCAGCAGTTTTACTAGTACTGGAAACGCTTTACAGAGCCACACCAACCATGGAACTTAAGTCTGCTCAAATTTTCTCCATTGTAAAATGCATTAAATGATGTATTTTGAATAGCTGGTACTGGTCATCAGAAGAATAAAACTCTTTTGTAAATATTTCTGTTAGGTTTTGTGAAATTGGGGTGTATAGGTCAAATAAGACAACAAGTGCTGACTCAGTGCAGTTTATTTTTTAACACGTTAACCTCCAAAATGAAAACAACTAACAAGTTAAAAAGTTGATAGTAAAACAGTACAACAAACAATAATTTGTGATTTTCCCCTGATTTTACAGCTTCAGTGGGAATAATCCAGTCTGTTGGCTTGAACAAGGGCATTGGAATCTGGCTGCATGTCTGAGGTGGCTATGAGAAGGACAGGATCTGTGTTTGAATGTGTTGCCTTTCATCACATACGCAGGTAGACCCACAGAGGACTGGAATCCTCTGAGCAGTTCTCCTCAGATGGAGTAAAAGTCCAGCAGTGAGACTGACCTGAAGTGTTCTGAAGGTTGTCAGACTGCAGGTCAATGAGTTCAATCAATCAATCAATCAATCTTTATTTATATAGCGTCTTTTACAATCAAAATTATTTCAAGGCGCTTTCCAGAATCCCAGGACCTGACCCCAGACAAGCAACAGTGGCAAGGAAAACTCCCCTTTAACAGGAAGAAACCTTGAGCAGGACCAGGCTCATGTAGGGGGACCCTCCCGCTGATGGCTGCTGGGTAGAGAAAGAGGAGAGGAGAGGAGAGGAGAGGAGAGGAGAGGAGAGGAGAGGAGAGGAGAGGCGTGGAGAGGCGTGGAGCATAGAAATACATACAAAAATACATTATATTGAATTAAATTGAATTAAATAAGCTGCTGGTTGAGTGGGTCAGTGGGGTCGGAGGTCAGTATACAGCTCGGAAGGCGGCGATACCTGTAAATGAATACAGAAGGGGGGGGGCAGAAAAACTACACAGGAAATAGCATCACTAGTCTACTTGATGAGGAGGAGGAGAGGAGAGGAGGAGAGGAGAGGAGAGGAGAGGAGAGGAGAGGAGAGGAGAGAGAGGAGAGGAGAGGCGTGGAGAGGCGTGGAGAGGTGTGGAGAGGCGTGGAGCATAGAAATACATACAAAAATACATTATATTGAATTAAATTGAATTAAATAAGCTGCTGGTTGAGTGGGTCAGTGGGGTCGGAGGTCAGTATACAGCTCGGAAGGCGGCGATACCTGTAAATGAATACAGAAGGGGGGGGCAGAACAACTACACAGGAAATAGCATTACTAGTCTACTTGATGAGGAGGAGGAGAGGAGAGGAGAGGAGAGGAGAGGAGAGGAGAGGAGAGGAGAGGAGAGGAGAGGAGAGGAGAGCATGACCCAGTGGGGTGACAGAGGCCTGTCAGGTGAGTTCCATCTGAACATCACTTGGTGCATTATCCTCCGTGCGGTTAAAGGGAAAAGAAACATTGACATTCCCCTCTTAAGATTTTGAAAATCTTGAAATGGCATTGAAAACTCTCCGTGTAGTGCTTCTAACGTGGTTTAGTACTTGTGGAGGTGATTGGCTGATTATGTGACCTCCTTTAATGTTGCCAACTGGGTCAGATTGTTGTCCTTCACCTGGCTTGAGAGGAGCTTAAACTTTCACATGAAAGGCTTCACTGCACTGTACAAAATGCCCCTGAACTGCAGTTTGGCATTGAGTTCCTTCATTAGTGCCGTCACATCCACTGCCAATCTGAGGTCGCCCTGCCTTCATCTGAAAGCTCTGGCATGTCATTTCCTTCCTGCTCTCTCAGGTTCCCAGTGATAGCTTATGTCACATCTTCAATCTCATTTTCCTCCAAAAGTACAACGAATTGTCTGTCATTTAATGCGCTCCCTCTGATGAAGTGAACTAAAACAGTTCAATTCAGATTTGTACGTTACACCTGTTTCTGTTGTTACACCTGCGAGCTTATGGCTGCCAGCTCCTCCTTGATTTGAAAGTCTGTAGATGAGTAGCTGGATGGTGTCACATCCATCGCAGCTCTCATCGAGAGCCAGAGAAAAACCAGCCCAATCAAAATCGGCCCCATCTTCTTCAGCTGTAGCTCTTCCTCAACTCACCTCGATACAGTGCGTCTGGAGAGTGATGCGTTCGAAAATTTGCCCTTTTCCTGTGTATATCAGTCCAATTAGCACTCCTTAATAGACTCTCCGTCAGAAAACGTCTCTGTTTTTCAGGAATTGACATAACTTGTCCTGAAGGCTGCATCTCTGGGGGTGTGAAGTTTGGCAAAAAGTCCCTGTTGGCTTTTTAGTTTTGCTATCAATGCATCAGGCACTCTTGTGCGCTCTTTATCAGACAGACTTCCATATTTGTCCTCATGCCGAGTCGTGTAGTGGCGATTCAAATTAGAATCTTTAAACACAGTGACCTGTGTACCACAAACTAAACACACAACTTTACCGTTAATTTCTGGAAAGAAATACTCGGTAGTCCTTGTTTTGAAGAAAACACAAAATTTGTTATAAACTTCTTAGCGTGAGCTGACATCTTGAGGGTAACCTGGCTAGCATCATTTTTCGCTGTTCAATTTCACATACCCAAGTAATACGAACATAAAGCTTTTTAATAAAAAACAAACTGCACAGTTGTATTGCACAACATGGATATATATATATTAATTTTATTTATTTATTTTTTAATTTTGTAATTTAGGATTGGCCTCATGGTAGCTGGACAGGGCCCCCTGTTAATAGGTTTTAGGACCCATTAATAGCCACTATGAGGGGGATTTCTAGTGCAGGAACATCGTAGTACAGTGATTTTATCATTGACATATGGGCCAAAGTCAGCTGTCTCTGGAGGCCCCTCTAGCTGAGTCCCCCAGACAATCGCCTGGGTCACCTGTCTGTTGCAGCTTCTGGCTATAACTTATCCGATTTATCGTTTTCATCTCCAGAAATAAGGAGGTGTTAACGCAACAGTCGTACCATCTTTGTTAGGTTCACTGATTCTGATAGTTCAGATCAGTTTTAATGGAGTTTTTTGGTCGCAGCGATTCATCGTTATAAACACTCAGACCAAATTAATATGGGGAGAGTGGTGCAGTGTTCATTTACTTGATTTCTAATTTGGATAAATAATTGATTTCTTTTGAATAAATAATAAATATTTTTTACATAAAAAGAACTAAATGATTTCCGGGTGAAATATATTTCTGTATTACTAATGGAGCACCTGGTCCATCCAGGTCAACAATAAATAAAGACATTTATTGAAATGACACAAAATGCATAATATTTTGTGTCTATACCAGGCTGACATGTACTGCATTAAAGGTAGCAACTACTGAAACAAGAAAGAAATATACATTGTTGGAGATGTTGGATAGCATGCTACCTTAAAAGCTGTCAAAGCAGCCGTAGCTTAAAAAGATCATGACAATTTTATCTTTCAAGTTTATCTTAAGTGAATAAAATCTAATCTAATCACAGTATTAAAATAAATCATAATCAACATGACAGATGATGTGTGGGTATAAAGATTAGCAATTAATCCCAGTTCTTTTTGCTGATACACTTATTTATACACTTATCGGGCATTTTTCTGTCCTTCTCACTGTAACAAATAAGAATAATCAATAATTATATTAATTATTTAAAACAAACCAGCTGATGCAGAAATGGATATCTCTTTAATCCATCTGTGGCATCTGTTTAATTTAACGGTGATAAGTTAATTATCTCAACTGAACGTTAATTTTGTGCAATTAGAAGCTTAATTATTAACATTTAATTCTCTTGGAGTGATGAATATCAATATATCTGGCTTTAAGCTAATTTGGTCACTGTTCAGACAGGAGTAAAAGAAGAAAGATATTCGCAGATTCGACTGGCTTAATAACTCAAAGCAGGAATATTAATTTCTAGAAAACAAAGAAAATCTAGTGACTACACTAAAGCAGTGTAAGAAACTCCATATACTAACAATCAGTCTGGAGGATTTAGAGGGCTTCATTGACATGTGTCTTCTAAACAGAGCTGACCAGAGAACTCTCTCGGGACCCTCTCACCCAGCGGCAGATTTGAGGACAGTTTAGATTTGATTCTGTCTCTCCCTAGTAGAAAAAAAGAATTTCAGGCCCTACGAGAATCCCTGGGGTTCAGCCGGTCCCAAACAGAGGCGCTCGACGTCCGAAAACAGAATCCTCTGGGAAACTGCTAAAGACCTCACCGAAGGACTTACGCGCCTCTTCAGGCACAGAGTATGAGGGACAACCTGATTATCTCTGTTATCCCAGAGCAGACAGGAGAAGACCCGGATCTTTCAAAAGCAGCTCAGACTATCAGTGGATACCGTCAAAAGCTTCAGCTTTTATCCAGCTGGGAGGGAAGAAACGGGAGGATCGCAGACCGAGGCCCATCATTGCCAAATTCAAACACTTTAAGCATAAGGAGTTTGTTAGAAGCCAAGACTGAGAGCTGAAGGGCACCAACTTCAGCATGAGTGATTGGTTCCCTAGGGAAATGCTCCAGCGTAATTCTTCAGATAATTCATTGTAGAAGGATCCCAAGCAGTCTCGGTAGATAAAGTTTAGGTTAATGGTCAACGGTTCCGCGATTGGAGTCCACACCCTGGCTCCACTGATTTCAGAAAATAGGTGAAGGTGAGGAAGTGGAGTTTTGAGCTCCGTGCCACCACGGTGCCCAGTTCTCATGGGCTAAATTATAGAATCACTAACATTATGTGTCAAGGTTGGCTAACCACGAACGTTAATGGTGCCTTTGAAGGACAGCTACCAACATCATCGAAGCTTCGAAAAATAAATAGGTTAGCCTTAAATCCAGTAAATAATACTGAAACATTGTTATCAGACACAAACTGATTTAAAAAAAAAAAAAAAGAATTAAATCTGACTGTAAGTCTGAATCAGTATCATAATAAATGCATCTTTTAAAACACATGATCGTTGGTACGGACGTTTTCCAATTGCATTTGCTTACTTTCTGAATTTGATTTTTTGGAATCCTGTTCAGGTCCCACGCACCCATCAGCTGCTCCTTTCAGCCACGCACCTCACCACCCTGGAAACTTCCTCACCCAAGCATCTAATATAGGTAAGAGCAATGCATTCATCAGTTTTGAGCTGAACTCTAAGACTTAGTCAGTAAATGCTATGGTAACATCTTGTGACTCCCTTCAGAACCTTTCGGAAGGCCCACGTGTTTTGGGGGACTGGGATCGCTCAGTTCATCAGCTTTTGGAGGACTGGGAAATCCAGCACTAAGTGAGTTTTAACTCCATGAATGTTATGGTAACCAACAAATGGACGTTTTATTCAACCAATTTGCCAATCTTAGTTGTCGAGATTTGAATTTAACTTGGGTCTGTTGTGTATTTCCGTGTGTTGAATCCCTAACAGCGGCCAATTCAGTGTTCTCACACAAGGATAGCGCCAACGTACAGCAGCACATTAACAGCAGTAGCAGCAACAGCAGTCTCCAGGAACCGTGGAATCGTTTGCATCGCACACCACCAACCTTTCCCACGCCACCGCCCTGGCTGAAGCCTGGGGACTCCGAAAGGAGCACCTCAGCAAGCTCGCTTGAGAGAGACAGAGACTCAAACAAACCAGATTCAGCCAACAAAGACGATAAAGACAGGTGGGTTTGATGGAACGTGACTCCTTCCACCCATATAAAGATAATCTGTTTTTTTACTTGGTTCCGGCTGCTTAATTATATGTATATTCTTAGTTACCCTCTAATCTTTGAATAGATTGTTGGGTTTGCCCACTCAGTAATTGAAAATTTTAAAAAGTGGGGTTGACTTTTAAATTGAGTTATGAACATCTTCCAGCTTAAACTGGTTCAGGTTCAAACCATTATATTAAAATACAATAGAAGACAAATACAAAGAAAGAGGTGTGGTACTTCATTCATTCTTCAATCCGGAGTTAACAATGGTGACAGACACTCAATTTAACCCTCTTAAATATATATACCGGTACTTTCAGAATTAGTGGCTGCTCCTCTTAAACAAAAATGTCTTGCTGCACTGGAGACGCTGTATCAACAGGACAATTTGCAGCATCAAACAGCTTAAACTGTTTCTTTTCTGTTTTTTCTTCAAGGGATTCTGTAGAGAAGCGTCATTCCAGCCATGCAGCCCCAGTTCCTGTGAATTCTGACATCCTTCTTGGTCACAGTCGGCCCCCCGATCACCATCGAAACCCTCTGCCGCCTGCTGTGGGAGAACCTCAGAGAGAGAAGGAGAACAAGGCCAAAGAGAGGGAGCACTCAAACACTTGGAAAGACAATGGCACAGAGGACCACAAGCTCAAAGACAACCAGTATGGTGGCAAGGACACTCCTGTCATCCACGACAGCAGGGTGTCAGAGGAGAAGGTGTCCAACAGGGGCTCGGCCTCACCGTACCTGCGGCAGAGCAGCCTTGAACGACCCAATGGTGGCCTTAGTCTGGAGGTCCCGGAGAGGAAGGTGCAGGTGCACCAAAAGAAGAACAGTGAGGTGACGGTTAAAGAGGAGCAGGATGGAGTAACAGAGAGGACCAGTGAGCCCCCCTTACAGGCACCCTTAACCCCAAACCTCCACCCCCCCTCCTCAATACCTGTCCCTATGGGTATGACTGGCGTCCACCCCATCAACACCGTCAGCAGTCTGGAGAGAACTCGTGTCGTGGCGCCCTTCATGGGTGTCAGCCCCATCCCAGGTGCTGACAGATTCCCCTACCCTTCGTTCCACTGGGACCCAATGAGGGACCCTTACAGGGCCCTTGATATTCACAGACGGGACCCTTTGGCAAGAGACCTGCTGCTAAGGAATGACTCTTTGCACCGAATGGCTGCGCCTCGCCTTTACGAGGTCGAGCGTTCCTTCAGGGACCGTGAACCTCATGACTTTAATCGTGACCACTCTCACCCTCTGGCACAGGAGAGAGCACAGCTAGAGGAGCGGGAGCGCCTCAGTATGCTAAGAGAGGACTTTGAGCACGGGCGACTGCACCCCACAATGCATCACCCTGCCCTTGATGGACATTTTCCCCAACCTGCTCCAGGCCTCATGGCTCCGGGGCTCCCAGGCATGCATTACTCCAGGGTCAGCCCCACAGCTGCAGCTGCTGCCACTGCAGCAGCAGCCCATGTGAATGGTCTCCTGAACAAAACACCGCCCACAGCCGCTTTAAGCGCCCCACCTCCTCTTATACCCACACTGGGGGCACGACCCAGCTCGCCCAGACGGACTACTCCTTTACCCACAGATATCAGAGACAGAGCAGGTCACAAAGACATCGAGGCCCGGTGAGCTGACCTATGCCCTGTGCCTCGTTAACACTACCACCGAGCCCTTATTTTTTGGTTTTTCTACACAAACAACAGACATTAACCATTGAAGAAATCCCGTTTTCTAATAGTGTATTTTTGTTTGTTTTATTTGGTTTTTGTGGTGATTCTCTCTTACTGTATAGTGAAGATATATGGAGTAAATATGAACAGTTTGGAAATGTACAGGTCTTTAAGCACTGTCCGAGTGTGTAAGATAGTATGTACAGTTGCTCGCTCTATGTGGATTAAAGGTCATGGCAAAAATATGCAAAGTGGTGTTTTGAAAGCTTTACTTTGAGCACTTGTAAATAGAGGCATATTGCGGCAGTGATTGTGAATGTGCTTTTAATCTCATTGTCTTCTTTCAAACATGGTTTAAAGCAGCTGATTGGCATCATCCCAGAGCTCATGTACTCGACGAGGTCTGGGCGGTATGACCTTCCATTAATATCCCAGCTTAGTTCAGGCCATATTACAATACTTGACGTACATCACAACATTTCAGCCACAAACGCAATGTAGTTGACGTCATAGCTAGTTATGTTGAACAGAAGTACACAGACAATTTCAGGAAATAACACATTTTGTCAATGCAACATTTAAAATGACAAAAAACAGTGGATATGAATGTATGGTGATTAAGTAAAATCCAAAATCGTCGATATATGAGTCGATATACTGCCCAGCCCTGTACTCAACTATGCAACAAATACCAGCCATGCGCTTGTCTAAGAGCCACCACTGACTATACCAGTAATTAAATAATCTCTCCATAACTCAGACGTTGCGTCTATTGGGTCAAAACACTGCAAGCTTTAACGGAGTGTTTTATGCAAAAAAAAAAAAAAAGAAGAAAAATCTGGATTAAACTAAAGTGGTGTGGTGATTTTCTAGAAAAAAAAGTGACAATCTTTTATGGTTTGTTTTTCAACTCAACATTTAAGATTTTTGAATTAATGTTTTGGTTAAATGTTTCACAGAGTCTGTGTTGGCGGAATTGATCCCAAAGTGTAGCATTTTGACAGATTTTTAATGGGAAATCTTTGCAGCAAAACTATTTCTTGTTTCTCTAATCTTCTTTCAATCAGTTCTGGGGAGAATGCGTCCGAAACACCTCATCAAATTCGAAAGGAATGTACATTACATGTTTTGAAAAGGATTCTCTTGGTCAAGGTGTGTATTAAAGTGCTTTCATAAGTTGTACCTACAAAATCCATAAAAAGGGAAAAAAAACACAATACGGACAGTTTATTTCTAACAACAGAGATCTATTTTAGTAGTCCACGGAAGGTTTAGTTGTGCGCTTCAAACTCTGTGATATGTTGTGCAGTGTTTTTTAAATAACATAAAATCCCCCGGCCCATTGTGCTTAGTCAATGCATATTGCAAAAAAATGTTCAAGTTTTTCGCTGTTTGCCATGTACAGCTCATGTATAAAGGTGATAAATCATGAAGCGACTGAATCTTCAGCATGCTCCTCATTTGTGTTATGTAAATGGTGCCATGTTATTAAAAAATGTGTACTAACTCTGTTTATGGGGCTTTTATTCCTCCCGACTTCCGGTCACGCTTTAATGCCCAACTTGATTTCCTCTCACCTACATTGGAATAAAAGATGTTCCAATAGCTTGTAGAAAGATAAGCTAATGATTGAAATACCAATAATTATTGTCAAAACTATACAGTACCAATAACATGAGGTCGTTGTGTTTTATTTGGATCTATGCATTTAAAAAGATTGTTTGCACATTCAGCCCAGGTAAGATAGAAGTAGCGCTGACTACACAAGCACCAAGTGCCCCAGTATCAACACTGCTGTGACAGTCGATCAGAAATCGATGAGCACAGTCAGCTGAACCAAAAAGGGTCATTCTGAGGCTTTCTAAGCACATTTTTCTTGCTCTTCCCGTGTCTCTGCAGTTTCTTTGGTTAGCCCAGGGCCTCTCTGCATCTGTCATCTGGTAACCTGACATTTCTTGGAATTCTCATTATTCTGAACAAATTCAATATTAAAATGTTGCAAATGTGCATTAAGAGCATTTCACCTTGATAGAGGTCAGTTGTGTGACACACAGCACTTAACATTCATATATGACTGCTGTTGTAGTGTTATTCTACTTGAGTATTTCTATGGATTAAAGCATTTCTGTTATTCTTTTGTTAATCACAATGTGCAGTTAAATTGTTATTTTCAGACACCTATTTGATTAATACTATAAATTATTTTATAAGAAGCAAAACCTTGAATACACAAATAATTATATTTGAATAATTTGAAGAATAAAATATATTTGAATAAAAATGATTGACCCCTCTGATTAGATGGCTAAAGCTTTCATTTTGTGCAAAGATTAGGTTTCCCCTATTTTGATTAACAATAATTATAATCATAATTATTTTTTGCATATACAACGCATTGTTGCAGTACATTAAGTGTAGTCCCCGTCATGGGACCGGCTTGGTATTTGTTTCTTACCAGTATGAACTGGAAATAGCACGTTTTAAATTCTTGTGACCAACTGGAATTCAACTATAATTCAGGCCTCAAACCAGCAGATGGAGCTAAATAGCTTGCAATAAAATCTAAAAAGGGAAAGTCCAAGTAATCTCGCCTTGTTGCGATGACGGAATCATTTAAATTTGGTTTATTTCTTCTGTAATAATAATAATAATAACATGTATGGGAAATGTAGTGATCCAAAATACTCATAAATAAGCGGCTAGGTTAGTTCCTCTTTCTTCATCTCTCTGGAGCCCATTCAGGTCGTTTCAACACAGTCACGTGATTCACCTTCCAACTCTGCATCACAGGTTTGGATTTTTTTCCCCCCCCCCACCCAGCTATTTTTAGAACTGTCTAATCTAAGCAGTGACCAGTGAAATTCCTGAAACGCCTGCGTAAACTGCATTTAGATGTTGCAACCAATCCTTCCTCCAGTGGACAGAAGCTGGTTTCTCTGCAGGTTTAGAGAAGAGTGTAGAACATCCATTACATGTTGCATCTTACACTTGCAGTCACCGCCCAGACAATTTCAGCTACATAAAAGATGATTTGTGACACCTTTCTTTTTTCCCCAGAATACCTCAATTGGGAGTGAATATTATTAAACAATGGTGGAACTAACCGTTAAGTCAAAGTGATCAATAAATAGCTGTTTTCACTGGCTGTGACTGAACAAATGATCTGATCTCATCAGAGATGTGAATGATTTGCAGTCACATCAAATTCAATGATGAAAACATATTTGTGAGTGTAATTATACTATTTACAATTTGGACTACAAACTAACCTAAATCTAGTTAGTTGCCCCCAAACTACACAATTTAAATAAATGAAAGTGTTTCCAAAGAGAACTGCAGATTTAACATTATTCTCAACATGATTACTCTGAAGAATAGTTTACTCTATCACAAAATAGCTAAATGAAAGAAATAATAACGTTATACAAAGTAAGATTTTTCCTTCACCAGGTGCAGGAATTTGAAATGGGCTGCAGAGGCTTTTTCTGCATCATATTAGCTTAAATATTTTAAAAGACAACATTTGATTTAATTCAGGTAGGTTGGTGCTGCTAATTTCATTCTGAAATTTTGATCAATACTTGTCATTTATCTAAAATACTGAACGCAAGGTGGCAGCAGTGAGAGCTGAAGGGGAGACAAAAGAGGCAACAATGACGCCTGTCATGTCACGTGATGTGAGACAGAACAACCAGTCTGGCAGGTTGACTCTGGCCAGCAACATGTGTGCAGTGTGTGATGACATTGGAAAGGATCCACTCAACATGCATGTTGTAGAACCGGAAGAGCAGCTTGGGCGTTCTCGTGTTTGAGCTCAGTTTAGAAGCGAGTGCGCCTCGGCTGCGTCAGGCTGTCTGAAGCACCTTTCATGGATGCCATCTGTGCCTCCAACTACACCTGTTGTCATTGTAAACGGGGCCTAATTAAAATGGCTCTTCAAATTCTAGTAGACATCGAATCTATCACAATGGCAACATGCTCCTGCTCTCCCATACCTTCATGTTGCCTTCCCACTATCACTGAAATCTAAATGACAGGAGTTTACAGCCTTTTCTCTCTGTTGACAACAGCTGTGATCATATTTAGACCAGCATGCACTGCTCAACCTACTGTTTAGATAGGGGAAACACCCCCAGTCATTTATTCTCCTGAGAAAAATCATACCAGCCCATAAACATCAGTTCACCATTACATCATCAGGTCTGCTGGGATTAAGCCAACGCTTTTGCCTCGTTCATTCCTGACTGACAGGATGGAGGCTAATGTTCAATTCTGCAAAGGAGATCAAAAGAGCAAGAGCTGGCCTCAGATATGAAACGCCGTATTAGAGGATCCTTCCTCCCATTGAACCCTGAGGAAATTAGCATAATGATTCAGACGAGCAGACTGCGTGCAAAAGCATCTCTAACAGTGACTTCTGAAGCTGGTCGGAATGAGACACGAGCCACCAAACAGCTCCGAAGAAAGGTCACAGGATCTGAAGTCGGCTTTAACTACATAAACATACATTAAGTTCATTTTGAAAAGCCAGGCTTCCTTTCTGACTTAGCTGTTTAGCTTCTTGACCCGAAAACAGACATCTGAAAGCTTCCTGTTATACAGAAACATGTTAGCATGATTTTAGCATAGAGAGAATAAATAAGCTCTGCCTTCTTGTATCATTTAATCAAAACTAGGACAGGATGAAGACGCTGACTCCAGGTGGATATCGTTTAGAAAGGGAGGAAATATGACAGATGTGTGACCATTTTGCCAGGAGCAGGTTGCCCTTAAAAAACTGAGCAAGAGCAGCAAAAGAAGACGAGCTAGGGAGGACGTCACTTCACTTACAATTATTCTGAGGGAGTTAAACGCTTTACCATCTGGGACAGGTTAGATTCTGCATGACAGCGGTACCATGGTGGAGGCAGCACCTCTCTCTGCACCAGTTCCTGAAGGACCTAAGAAGAAGCAGGAAAATGTGAAGAAATCCCAGAGAACAATCTGATCCATTGAAATCTTCTCTAAATGCTGACCAGGATATGTATGTGGTTTGTTTTGCCAGGATGGCCTGAGGAACCTGTCCTGCACCGAGATGCATATTAAGAATCTATTTTAAAAATGAACCTGGAACCCGCCTGCTGGGGAACCTGCAAATAGAAAACAACCCCAATAACAAGAATTAAAAAAAACAAGTGAAAACACTTACATATGGGACATATATGGATGGTATGCGGGTGTTGCAGGTGAGGTTCGGGAGTCTTCCTCCCCTCCCCTGAACGAGTCAACATGGGGGGATCCACACGCCTGCTTCTTATCCCGCTGATAATAAGAAGAGGCCAGGTGCTGCCGGGGCCTTCCATCTACCTGCACACTCCTCTGCATTAGTTTGGGGTTTCACGTGTTTGATTTGAGAATCTTTGCCTGGGCTTGACAATCACATCATCACACAAGAAGACTCCTCACCCACACAAGAAGAATCATCACCCACACAAGAAGAATCATCACCCACACCATTTTCAGCCACATCATTCCCAACTTGATTTTCTCTAGAGAGACATATATTAGAACACAATGAGGCTAAATTAAGTCTTTCAAACATTATAAAGACAGCAAAAATCAATGCGGTGAATAATGGATAAAGGTCCTGGCTTCACTGTGTGTGTGTGTGTGTGTGTGTGTGTGTGTGTGTGTGTGTATGTGTGTGTGTGTGTGTGTGAGCCACCGTTGAGCCACACTGTTAAGAGTTAATGGTGGCAACAGGTGAAGTCTGCAGATGAAGAGTTGGACAGTTTATATAACCTCTGTCACTCTTACCTGAGCACAAATAAGAAAAGAAGCAATTTTCTATTTGTTGTGTATTTAACATGGCAATGTGCAAACTCTCACTGTGTTGCGTATGTACAAACAAGTAGTTTTGTGGAATTATGGAATATCGTATTTAACAACTTTAGATCTAGCACAAAGCCAGCACAGCCAGCACAAAATGAATCAGTCAAAAACAGTCAAATTCAACGACATTAAAGAAGATTCATGCGAATATTCACGGAATAATAAATAGAATAAATCAGAGCCAACAATAAAAATAATACTCCAAATTTATGATGCTGTTAAATCTATAACTTCTGCATCTTGGTCTCTTAGGCCAGCTGGAAGTGCACAATTTAAATAGAACCAGAATTTTGTGGGCTTTTTCCTGAACATCTAAAAGGGAAGGTCACTGACAGCTGTCCCTGACATCAGTTGTGTGGCACACGCCGTAACAGGGATTACTTCATCCTGTTAAATCTGCACCCTGCCCTTTGCCCTCTATCTTGCCACTAGGGATGATACTGCAGTGCACAGGCACACACGCCCAGCACAACCCGCAAGATTTCATTGAGACAGAGAGACGCGCATGTCTGGTACATCACTGCAGGGGCGATAGAGACGACCCAATCATCTGAGGTCGTGAGATTCCATTTGCCAGGGTTACACTTTATCATTGTGACCTCCTGATGACATGACATGGCAGGTTCCAAATACAAATAACAGTGTGAAGGGCTGAGCTGGGCTGAGCCGTGTGAACGTCCAGACCCTGGGTCTGCTATCACAAAAGCACGACTCGTCTCTCTTGCTCATCATTCTGGGGTGGAGCTGCAGCATGGCCCTGACGGCGGGAGCAGCACCTGATTGCTCTCTAAGCATGCGAACCTCCGCACCCCACCGGTGTTAGAATGAGTTCCATTCACCTGTAGCGCCGTTTCTGCGGCGCAGAGCTAAGTGCTGCTGTTCCTGCCAGATGAATAAATTGTCATACAGACTAATGGGCTTTACCTCACTGGTCCATTAAGCCAGCCATACAGACCTGCCCCCACCTGAGAGGAGAATCTTGCAACAATGAAACTCAAAACGTGACGTACTCAACGCAGAACCTCTGCAAAACCTCCTTCAAGTGCGCATGGGAAGGTCAAACAGGTGGAAAAATGTGAGTGGGATCAGGTAAAAACCTGTGGGATACACAAGAGGTCAGCTGGCAATGAGGAAACTTGTATTGATAAAAAGAGAGGCGAGGTCTAGAAGGTTCCCAAAGCTCCTCTTCCTCTCAGACTGGAAGATAAGGAGAGTTTACAAATGAGCGGCGGAGCAGCTTGAGGAGCCCTAAGGAAAATGGGAGAAGCGGACAGTAATCATGGGACTGCTTCATTCCACGACATGCAGGCTGTTCCAGGCGACATACAAATGCGGTCAGCGTCTCCACGCTGACACATTGATATTTTGCCTCTCGTTCCATTCCTGTTCAGTGAACGTGGCTCAACGGCTGCACATTTAAAGTTCAGGACTGTCAAAATTCATAAGTCTCAAAAGAACTGTTTTTTCTTAGAGTAACTGTTGTTTCTTATTTTCCTGTGAACCAGAACCAACAAAGCATAAAAACATGCTGCATTAAAAGCAGCCATTTCCTTCAAATTTAAAATCTCAAGACTACATTTAAATCTGTGTTCATTTAAAGACAATCTGAAAAAAACTGCACTGCTTTCACAAGTGGCTGAAGCTGCTCAGTCATTCATCTGAGGGGGCGGTAAAAGCATACATTTATATCACAATCTGTGTAATTTTTTACATCTAAAGTGCTTAAATTGTCAAGGCAAACCATTTAATGCACTGCTGGGCCAACGGAGCTCACTCTTCATGCATATGCATATTGCTCTCTCCCCTACCCAGAATTCCCACTACAACCTTCTCCGAAACTGAAGTTTCTAAAAGCGGCGGAAAGCTTAACATCTGTGACAGCGCATCGTGCAGGAGACCCGCGCTTTTCGAGACCTCTTTTGTTGGCAAGGGGCAAATCATATTTTACAATATAAATCATCCTGCATGCAGCCAGCTTAAACTGTGTACAACCAGATAACGTTGCCAAGGAAACCCTCCTGGAAAACCAACAAAGCTTCTTTCTTTTTTTTTTCCTCCTGCTGCGAAGGCCTCCTTGATCTGTGCAAATATTAATACCTTTCCCAGGCAGAAGGGAGGGAGCTGGGGGGAGTGAGGCAGGCACAAATCCCCAGGTGCAGCGAAAAACACTACTCTCCCTTTAGCTATTTGAATGAGAACAGAGGTTAAAACAAATGTCACAAATGGATATTGAGCTGGGAGGGGGGATGTCTGATCGCACCGCACATTAATTCAGTGAGAACAGCATTCGTTCCAAAATGCTGAGAACTGCCAAACGTATTTCTAATATGCTTTTAATGAATGTGCCATCGCAGAAGCCTCATTAACGTATACATCTCTCCACGTCTATTCATAGCACAGCTTCAACTGCCAAATCACTTGAACAAACCTGGCACATGAGAACCCCCCCTCCCCCCCCCCCCCCAACCCCACCCTCCCTCCACATCCCAACATGCAGAACGGCTGAGAATTGTTTCAGCCATTGACCGAACTATGCTCGGGGGGACTTTCATTCAAAGACATCAATAATAACAACGGATATCCACTTGACACTGCAGCATCGCCGCTAAATGCTTTGGTCTTTTTATTGACCACCTGTCATCAAGTTGCAGTCAGTTGTCAGCACATGTCCAATAATCTGGTATTGATTAATGCGAGTCAAAATCATCACATTAAAGTTTATAAATGGTGTAAAGGGTGACTGGTCAGAATACAAACATGCCTCGTGGAATTTTTCCTGGGGTAATTTTGGACAAAAAGGATTCATCTTAGCTAGCGTCACAACAATTATCCTCCAAAGTAAAGGAAATGCATGTATTTAAGATTTAAAAAGGCTCAGAAAATGTTGAAAAGAATAGTCATGTCGTTCCAGACAAAGACTATAATCTGGGAGGAACTAACTGTGCTGGTTACAATAAATAAGAGTCAAAAAAGTTGGAAAGATGGAAAAAAGGGAGTTTTATCTGGGTTCAAATCAACAGCTGCTGATTCCTCCTCCAAGCTCAAACAAGGCTGCCTTTGTTCATTTCATGGACTTTTATTATTCAAAAATACACAACAAAAAATACACACTAAAAGAAAATAAATGGTTTTCACACAGTTTACAAACCATCTCAACAGAGATCTTTATACAGTATTAGTACGTGGATTTCAAAGCTACATTTAAGGTCATTAGTAGTTGAGCTCTATAGTTTTCCATCAGGTGACTACTAACTAGAAGACTACATGGCTGATCCTCATCTACAATATACGGGATTTCTCTCACCCTCTCAAACACAAGTGGAAAAAAGGGACCGACATTGTTTTTGCTGGCTCACCGAGTTCTTGGTTCCCCCCATAGTCGGGACATTGAACCTGCCAGGAGGAATGCTGGCATGATATGATATGGTATAATATCTGTGCTACTGTCACCTCCTCTCACGTCACAGATGAAAAACACAATGCCGGGAATTTGGGAGCACTTCAAGTGTAACGACCCACAGCAGTTCTCTGGTTAGAGCACAGTTATGTTATTATATGACAGAGCATCAGGTACACATATAAACAGGTTGAATATCCACTGTGTTCAGATTAGATACGTTGACAGCATTTATACGTACAGAAAAACTATTTCTTATAAAAACAAACAGAAATCAACGCACTAAAAGTTCAAGAACATGCCTTCGAAAATAATCCAACCTTTGAGACAATGATAACATCTACAGAGGGATAATTATGAGGGATGTAGGTGTTGAAAATCCTTCATTTGATCCAATAGAGGCAGCTAGAATCAGGTTTAAAAGCACACTGGTGGATGAGTTATGACAAGTCAACGGGGGTAAAAGGCACAATAGAAGTTATTCGATTCCAGCTGGGAGCTGTAAAGAGGTGAACCAAGGAAGACTAAATTCAGGAATAAGGCAATAAAAATCTTTGCTTACTTCAACATCAGAGTGTATTGTTTGTTGTCTAAAATAAAAAAAAATAGTGTTATAGAGGCTAAGAATCCTAAAATTAAGGAGTAATAAGTGCAGCTGAAGACTAACCCAACATTTCCATCCAGAGCAGACGGAGCGACAGGATGTTGCAGTTGAAGCTTCTCATGCACAGCTCTGTCTGAGCTCAATGGCCAACTGCTGATGCTCTCAGCACGCACGTCCAGTTGGAATAAAAACTGACACAAGCATCCCGAAATGGATAGAGTGACATGTTTTGGGGATTTTCAACCATCCATCCAAATGCTGGGGCCACACTCCTCATAACGATGTCAGCAAATTGATTTATAACTTTCAAGGCACGCTCTACCTTACTGGACCCTTGAACTCTTCAGACAAAACATTTACACTATTTTCTCACTGAGGGCAAAAGCACAGCAGTTGGCAAGCGAATTACGATAAACACAATCTTTTTGAGGGAACTTTCCTCATATCCTTCATTAAAAAGCTCAAATGATGCTTCAGACGTGCCACAGGACTTCATATGGAGCACAGAGAGAAGACTGACGGATGTAGTGGTTAGTCCCGAGTGAACACTAGAATGCAGCTCATCTAGCACTAGCATGCATGAGTGTTTGTAGACAGGTGTGCTTTAGTGGTAACATGGACAAGAAGCCTGTTAACAGCCACACAAAATCATAGGCAACTGTTTAGTGAACCCTACAGTACAGTTGTCCTTGGATGCCTACAAGATTGCAGAGGGAGGTTTTACACTGGTCATGACGTGATATTCCAGCCAATTACCAGTAACCTGCCCCTCAGGTCTCTACCAGCCAATATTGATCCCTTTCTCCACTCCCAGTTTAGACAGCGGTCAATTGGTAAAACAGAAAAAAGCTGAAGCACATAGATTTTTACACTCGGTCCGTTATTTCACCAGTTGTTATTGATATTGGGATTATAATTTGATCAATTGCATAAAATGCTCGATAATATGTAAAATATGATCAAATCACTACATTTGATTCATATCTGTGCCCCTATGCTCACCCACAGCTGCAATTCTATACTTACAGGCATGCATAAAGCTGGCCAATCGGGGAGGGGGGGCAGAATCTGCAGTGAACACACAGCAAGGGTCATCTAAATTATATATAAAAACTCATTCTCCAATGTACAGTATCATATGTGGTTTGACCATTCTAGTTTATATTTATGTTTCAGTGATAAAATCCAGAAAGAAAAATTCATAAAACTTTTAAATGTGTATTTGATAAAAAAGTTTATGTGCTCTGATGCAATCCCCCATATTCTCCTCTCCTCTCTCCGTAGCAGAAAGCCAAAGGAGTTAAATCCTATTGATGACAAACTAAAGTCATGTAACTGAGTCCATCCCAGCTCCGGTTCTGGCTGTGTTGGCTGTCCTGCTCCTATAATCCATTACCAGTCTTGTTTGAACAGTCTCGTCTCCAGAAGAGGACAGGCTAGACAATTGAGCCATCCCGGTTCTGTGCAGGGATCATCACGGGGACCGCACCCATGCGACTGAGGTTGGGCCCAGCCATCTTGGTAGAATTGGGTGGGGGCAAAGGAACGTGACTTGGAGGTTTCTCGTACTCCTCTGACGAAGGAATTTTGTTGTACTGGGGCTTCAGTGCATATTCGTGCAGGTTGGAGGGTGACATGGAGCCCAGGGAGGAACGCTGGCTGCCCATTGTGAAGCTGTGTGCCGTTGAAACCCGACTCTTAGGAGGAGGCACGTCCTCTCTGGAGAGAAACAGAATTTCATTCAGATAAACCATTGTTCTAAGGTGATGATGCTAAAATAAACTTTTACAGGTGCATGGTATAGGGAAACATGGAATATGTCTGCACACCTCATGACTGCAAATAAAGAGAAATAAGGTAATTGGTTGAAAGAAGAACCCATCACATTAACAACTAATACGGGCCAATAATCCACTTACATGCTCAATCACACTGAATGGGAGGGCTGGGGATTCAGAACCACAGCACTGTGATGTGGTTTTTCAGCCAATATGGGTTTCTGTGTATACGCGACAAGACTAGTGGTGCAGCTCCCTTTGTCCTATAACATGGGCTGTAAGCATGGTTGGTTTTAGACAGAACCATACTAAGCCCAGTGGTTGTACTGAGCTTGTGGACCGGATGGAATGTTGGGTCATAAAAGTCAGGTGGGGGCCAGTGAGTTGCAGACACAACATGGATCACAAAGCAAACAAAGCTTTCAAACCGATGACATCAGCTGTTTATTTTGAGAAGGAACTGCACTGATGGACAAAACCCTTTGTCATTGAGGCTGTTGGTGGTACTTTTGCCTGTGTGTGTGCGTGCGACAGCGTATAACTGCAAAAATGGGCCCTATGACTCCAAAATCTATCATTTTTTTTTCTTGATGGCATTATCTCTTTCTCTCAGGGTCACAGCACCCTCCCCGCTGCATCCCAGCTGCTTTTGGATGAAGGCAGGGCTCTATGTGAGTATTTGGGGGTCCGGTACTTTGCTCAAGGGTAACTCAGTAGTACCCTGAAGGTGTCCTGGCACCACCCCCCACTGTAAATACACATTTCTTAAAGTACTATGTATAGAATAATCAAATGACCTGCTAACCAAAAAGGATGTTTCTGTTCTGGGAAGGTTTCAAAGTTACGCTAAATGTCAAGATTCCAAGAGCACCTGATCTCGTTGCAGATTTCCTTCTCATACTTCTTCCTGTTACGTGAACGGTAACAGCAGAAGAGGATGACGGCAATAATGATGAGGATCAGGAGAACAGAAATTACAGCTGCCGCAATGACGCCGCCGTTGTTGGGGGCTGTATGACAGAGGGAAAAACAAGGATAGGAGGTCTAATAAATATGTTGCAAACAGATCAGAAAAACACATTTGGAGTCCAAATATCACAATGATACACTAATATGACTAAAAATGTCCAAAATGTACGACATAATGATTGAAGGCTTTGGTGTTTATGACTCAAGATCCAAAATGATTAGATTTTAAAATATATTTTTGAACCACTTTTAAACTGCAGAGAGACTCAAAGAAAATATGAACATGTATAGAGTATGTATAGACTGACATGTGAGCTCCACTGTTTAAACACTTGGTTGATATTAGTCCAACCACGTTGATAAAGAGGACAATAAAAAATGTAAGGACTAAAAATGGCATTTAATGTGATTAATTAATGTCTCATTTCAGTTCAACTCATCATAAATTTTGCTAGTGGATATTGGGAAAGAAGTTGAGGGAAATATGTAAAATATGTAAGTACCATACAGTTGAAAATTGGGATATGTCCGTTTGGTACTCACGAGGTGTGACTTTGAGATGCAGAATGCACTGATCACTACCAACACGGTTGGTGGCTGTACAAACGTAAGTCCCAGATGCACTGGCTGATGCGTTCTTCACGTTAATGGTGCCGCTCACAGGGTCTGCAGTAAGTACACATCATTAATAAATCGGTGACAGAAAGAAGGCCTGTGGAACATTAAAGGTCCCATATTATGGAAAATGCACTTTTATATAATTGTCACAGGTAATTAGTTAAAGGTGTTCATGGAGACTCCCTAAAGTTTATACAAATGCACCCTCTCCGTATTTCTCCTGTGGCGAAAATCAAAAGCCGTTTCAATCTATTATAAGTTGTGAATTCAAGGCAAATGCGAGCCATTTTTGCCTCTTGCCTGGGCGTTCTAATTCTTTTGTCATTCTTTTATCATTCTCTACTCTCTCACATATGCCAGTTTTAAACCATTAATCAGAACTCCGTAAAATAAATGCTGGGTTAACAAGTCTGCACATTTCTTCCATTAAGTTAAATTCATTGGGGACAATATTTGAAAACTGAAAAAAGTTATTTACAAACATATATAAATGGGTGGGTTCTGGGCTTTTTTTTAATAAGCAATTTAGGTGTCAGACAATGTGCAATGCAGGTCCAAGGAGGGCGGGTTGAATCGCTGGGTGTCTGAATGGAGTGATTTTGCTTGTAACTGCAATTTCTCAGCAACCACCTGGATGTTGAGAAGTGATAGCCACGACCTCCTGGGAAGGGTTAGACATTTGCATTCACAGCCACAGACACAAAAACAGCTTGTCCTGAGTAGGGCCAAAACAGGAGGTTTTAGGGACATGTCTGGCTAATCTGAGAGCAGAGGAAATCAAATAAATATTTCTTGGAAAAAAGTAGCATAATATGGGACTTTTAAACTTGTTGAGCGCTTGTTTTGCAGGTCTTGTGCATATTTACCCATCACAGCTGATGCCGGCAGCAGCTTGTTGTCACTGGTCTTTTCCCAAGTGTATTTCAAGGGTTGTGTGCCATCACTAGACATACACTTCAGAACAACGTCTTTACCTTCCTCTGTAGGGCCATCGGCATGGCACCTGGGCTTGGAAGGCTTCACTGTTTTGAAATAAGAAATAAATAAATAAGTAAATAAGAGACGTTGATAACAACATACGCAGGTATAAAGTCATCCTGCCGACATGTCTGTCTGGATTCAACATCCAGGTCATGTGTCAGTATTCTATGACCTAATGTTAATTTTCTACCTCGCTTATAGCAGCAGTAATTGGCATAAAGTACACAGCAATCACAGTAATTATTAAAGCTGCTGGCAGTATGGTAAGCGTCACTCAGGATAATTATAAGTAAGGTGCCACACACAACATTTGGTGAAAATAGTGCCGTCTAAGCTGTCTCAACACTGAACATGTGCAAAAAATTCCCTGTCAGAGTGTTGGCAGTAGATCTGATCTGGAATCGGAAGCAAAGAGCGGTCCAAACTAGAAGCCGAGGGACTCCAGTGAAACCCAAACACATTGTGAAATGAGGAAAGCATACTATGAGGGGTGATGTTTTGAAAAGCCCAAGTCAATGTTGCACATTCACTGACAGCTCACCAATGCAGCCTGGCAATAATTGAGTCTACAGCAAAAAGTGAATTGAAGCTCTGCAGAGCAGAACCAGTTGTGAAAGGTGGACGGTGAGGGCCAGCCGCCACAACTGCAAAGATTATTTCAAGTTCCTCCACTAATCTAATAAGTGCAAGAATTCAGCATGGAGGATGTAGAACTAGAGGAAAAACAAAACAAGTAATGATGGACAGATGGTGGAGGCCCAGACTGTTCTGAACTCATTATCCCATCATATGCTGCTACTGCTGCTGTGCTCCTACACAGACTCAGATGAGACACAGTAAATGTCAGAGCTATGACATTTTGAATGTGCCTTTTAAAGGTGAAAGTCAACTCAACTTGTCTCAGGGCTGTAGTGTATGGCTCCTTATATTAGCTGCTGACAGCTGTTGAGTTAGCAGATTTATCTGTTTGAAAGATGAGGTCAAAGATTCTGAGGTGGTAAGGGAACATGGGGAGTTAAAAAAGGAGCTACTTTTTAACTTTTTAAAAATGTATATATTTATGAGCAGAAAGGCATCTTCAAGGATACATACATACATTCACGTTAGGTGTTACACCTACAAGTGCGTAACACGTTATGCACTTGTTTAATGGCATAAATACTTTAAACACGGCAACAATAATGTTGTTGCAGATGTTTGTGGCATCTGTAGTCTAGCAGCTAGAGACAGCAAATCACTAACTTTAATCACTAACCACTAATGATGCTGAACCCAGAATCCCATTAGGGGCGCACATGGTCAACCCCTGTCAGGGGGTTTCATTTTAGGGCAATCAAATTATTTATTTACCAAGAAGCCCCCCATCCCACAGCGTGCGGGCTTGTAGCCTGTTGCTGACCACATTGGTCAGAATGAATGAGTGGTGTGTTGATCCAGGCCGCATCGCAACAATATTGGTTAATTGCATTTGTGCATCACAGATACGTTGTACATGATTCTGTACTTTGACTGAATGAAAAGGCTTCCTCTTTACAAAAACAAATTCCTCATGTGATGGTGCCTTTATAGCAATGTGTCCGATTACATTACAGAGAACTCTTGCTCTCTGTTGGAAATGCACATACACACACATGTAAATGTTTGACCGCTCAGAGACAAAATTCTTTAATTACATTGACCAATTAAAGATGAAATCCTGTGTGTAGAAATCAAAACTTTTTACTATTAAACTTAAAAATTAAATTCCATTCATGGGACAATATGTCCTCACTCACATTAATGCCATAGTAGATTGTAATAATAAAGACTAAATCCCTGCCCTATTTGTTTGACCTCTTCCTTCATTTAGACCAGTATTTTAATATACAATATAATCTAGGATAAGTCAGTAAAATAAAAGTGATTTTTTTTTTTTGGGGCACTACAATAACCCCCCAGTGTGCAAGAAAACACCCCAGAAAAAATTTATACACACACCACATGCATAACTCTGAAACAATAGTCTAAAACAAGCACAAAATATATTACTCAACTCATATTGCAAC
This sequence comes from Takifugu flavidus, assembly GCF_003711565.1. Taxonomy (NCBI): domain Eukaryota; kingdom Metazoa; phylum Chordata; class Actinopteri; order Tetraodontiformes; family Tetraodontidae; genus Takifugu; species Takifugu flavidus. Next base: position 3,572,298 of record NC_079533.1, read on the forward strand.
ATTTACTCTTCCTATATATGTAACAGATAAAAACTTTGGAAAAAGGACTTTGTTTTTGTATAATTGTTTGCCTGTGTTTTTCACCCTAGCTGCTAGGGAAGATTTTACTTATTCCACTTTCACACATTTAGTTTAATTAAAGCTATGTTTTTTATTTTTATTCATTAAGTGCATGAATGTGTGAGACACAATGCCGATGCAACTGAAGCCTTCACTGGCTTTTAAAAGGAAAGGATTCAGTTGCTTTCGACATCACATTAGAATTTAGGTGGTTATGAGGAAATTGTTTAGTTCACTGAAGGGAGTGACCAAATGTTTTAGTACGCCGAAACTGACACGTCAGCAAGTTCAAAAACATCCTCACCAATGTGGAATGTTACACTGTGGCTCAACTGGAACCAAAGCAATCTAGAGAGCTACAGCAGCTTTTTGATTCCTCTACGTTGTTGGTCAGTTTTTGTGAAAATAAAAAAATCCCCACACAGGGCTTATTGTGTTTGGCCAACCGTAGACAAAGTTAATGATCAGATTATACGTGGACATTATTAGTCTCTAATTACAGGGTTACTCTGTCACACATCAATGCAACAAGGGAGGAAATTGGTTTCTAATAGTCGTCAATTTCTGGTTAAACTAGTCGGTACAGTACTAGCACTTTTGTATATAAACAGCTTCCATTTTAGGTAGGTAAATACGATTTTTAAGGAGGCAATTTGACACCATTTAATCCGTTGCCTGCTCACCAAGGACACTGTGTGTGTGATATTCCATATGACTTACACAACTGTGATGTGTCACCCATCTCTCTGTATGCTCTATAAAACTGGGTGATTGCTCCGATTTTGGGATTTGGTCACATTTGTAAAAACATTTTATACACTCGTTCATTTTTAGGCTTCAAATGTAAATGGCATGGCTTTAATGAATGTAACATTAAAAATGGAATTATACTGATCAAGACTGACACAAGTATAAACCCCCAGTGTAGTATTATCAGTTTAGAATTACTCACACAACATGCAACACAAATGAGCCATACAGCCCCTAGGAAGGTCATGTACTATATTTTTGGAAGGGATTACATAAAAACAGGAAGCCTGGGTGAATGTGAAGTACCTCGCAATTCAATTTTAAGTCTTAAGGTCATGATTAATTTCATAAATGGGTCTCTACCATATCTAAAATAGTGTATAGTCCACTATTTCTTTCATGATTAAAGAATCAGTACGGGACAGATGGAAAGACAAAGAGCCCTCGGTTCGGATTCTTTGAAGTGATGGCAATGTCGCTAGATAAAAAGTAGATTTTGTGGTGTTATAGCTCTACTGCGTCTGCGCCTAAACTTTGGCCTTTGTATGCAATCAACTTTAAACCATTATTGCAGCAAGTTTTAATGCAGTATTACCATGTGCACTTGGCGATTTGTGTCACTCACCCATGACTATCAGCAACATCTTCCTACTGCGGATGCCAGGAGCTTTTTTCACTTTACACTGATAAGTGCCAGAGTCTGAAGACTTGAGCCCTGTCAGGTTTATGGAGGCATCACCGTTCTTGGGATCAGCAGAGTTGAAGTGGACCCGTCCCCTCATGGGTTCATAGTAGTCTTCATAAGCCCGGTCACCTGAGTACAGGATCACCTGCAATTACATTGCAGAGATGGAGTTATCTGGACAGCCCCAATTCCAAAATATAATGCACATCATACACTGTGTGAATACTAATCACTCAAAGCCCGTTCATGTCTTTATACCTTTAAATGTGTGTAAAGAGATAAACAGGTTTATAGATGTCAGTATGTTTGATAGTAAAGACTCAATGAACAAACCAAATTTTAGAAAAGATAAACTGGCCACTGGAAAGTGCTTGTTTGAGAAATGTAACTATGGAAGGGGATAAAATGTGCACCTGCTGTATTAACAAAGAGCAGTAGGAGGCAATTCTGCTTCAACGCCTCCTGTACTCACACACACACACACACACACACACACACACACACACACACACACACACACACACACACACACACACACACACAGACACACAGACACACACAGACACACACACACTCTCTTTGGTTATAAAAACAGCAAAAAAAATAAATAAAAGCTTTGAAATAAAACTCAGGTGGAGCCAACAGGAACGCTCATTAGGAGATGGGGGAAGGGGAAATTCAGGGACACAGTGAAGCACAAGGGGGGCTTAAAAATTTAAACAATGATGAATTGTCATTGTATTTTAGAGACGGTGAGGTATTTGTTCTTATTTCCATATGGACCGCCCTCAATAGACCTTTCTGTGCCACACTCAACAACCAGCCTATGCAGGCATTATCCCAGGATAAAGGAGAGACAATGAGCACATATCGAAGGAGAGGAAGAATAATTAATCCATCAGTGGCAAGAATTTTACTCTGAGAAAAACAAGGGCACTAAAACAAGGTGAATTAACCGCCAAGTTTTTAATTTGTGTTTATCAAGATAGTATTTTGCTCCATTTTAACAGCAAAGACAATATCTAGAACTGCAACTCAGCCGTGCTCTCAGCAGGCATTTATGTCATCTTGTAAACATTAAAAATATAAACAGGTAATGCCATTCCTCCTGGCTCCCAAGGGAGGAAACCCTTCTCTCTTTAGTGGGGATCATCAGGAAATTAAATTGCCCTCAGCTAACTCCGACAAGAACGTCAGTTAAACTACAACCCACGTAAACAGATAGGAGCATTAGCAGACAAATACACATTTAGCTAAAAAGAACTGCACTATAACCTTGAAAAATCATGACCCAGTGGCCTCAGGACTGAAAATGGCCTCATGACTGAAAATGAAAAGAGAAGTCATCCTGGAAAAAACAGATTATTATCTGTGGACTGCATTTCATAAAAGTAAAGACACTCAATCACGTGGTCACCACCAGACCAGGGGCCTCACGCACAAAGCCTTAAAGAAACCTGGTGTACAATCAAATCCAAAAAAGTACCTTTCAGATGTATGAAACTGTGCGCACGACTGAATCCATGCACATTTGTTTTGTACATCTCAATCAGTGCAATTTTTTTTTTTTTTTAATGCAAATGAGTGTAAACAGGGTGGGATTCCTCTGCATGAATGGATCATGGAAACAAGCCATGAGTCCCAAAGGCAAGAAGAGGAACTTTACCAAACATTGGAGATGCTCATTAATGAAGTCAAGGAACGAAAAATGATTCTTTTTGGCACGCTGTCCTCTGGTATTAATAATAAACGGAAACGAGTTATATTCGGTAATAAATTAAATCAGTTCCCATTTGGGATCATGCACTACTGTAAAGGAATAAAGCTCTGTGCCGAAAACAATCCGGCCACTTTTACACCTCATGCACTCGTTTAATGACATAAGTACTTTAAACACGGCGACGATAAGGGGCTTGTGGCATCTGTGGTATCGCAGTGAAAAACATCAAGTCACTAACTTTAACCACGGACAGTTGCTGAACACAGGATCATAAACTCTACAATGCATAGTCAACCTCTGTCAGTGCGGGCTTGTAGCCTGTTGCTGACCACATTGGTCAGAATGAATGGTATGTTGATCCAGGCCACATTGCAATAATGTTGGTTAATTGCATTCGTGCATCACAGATACGTTGTACATGATTCTGTACTTTGACTGAATAAAATGCTTCTTCTTTACATAAACAAATTCATCTCGTGATAGCACGTTTATAGCAACGTGTCCGATTACATTAGGAAAACCCGCTCTCACTGCAAACTGCGCTTCTATGTTGGCCTGTCCAACTGCAGTGTATATGGGATTTTGATACATGTTGCTGACGTTTGGATAATTCCATCCCCCTTAGCTAGTATGGCTCAGCTCAGTGTTGACTGGGTCAGTCCTGATCGGAAGGCCTGTTCTCACTGAAATGACCAAATATATGGGCACAGGTAGGGCCTGGCTCCTGGCTTTGTCACACTCCAAGTGTGGCCGTTACTCCATGCACAGTTCCACAAGGACTGTCCTTGGGAACCTAAAGCAGCTGATGAGCCAGTCCTTCTCTTTCTCTGCACAAAGCGCCATTGGCATTATCTTCTAATAGCAATATCAATGCTGCCATTGTTGTTAACTGCTTTCTGCAGCATTTCAAACATACTTTTATATCCACTCATGCAATCACAAAGACCTGGGTGTGTTCATTGTTCATCTCTTTATTGTTAATCTGACTATTGGTCTCAGGAATCCCATTTTTGACATTACTAACAGTTTCCCTGCATCATCACTTTGGATCGCCAACAGCTCCAAAGACCTAGAAATGTGCGTACACCAACCACAAATTTAGTGTGGAGCACTGCACATTTTCACGGTCAGTTCACTTAAATCTGAACGTGAGCAACATTTTTGCACGTACGCACCATTTGTTCATGAGGCTTCAATTCTTTTTTTAGGCTGTGTGAGGTTAAAGGTGTACTATGGGATCTTGGCACCTGCCAGTGATCTGCTAGTTGCCTGCCCCTGAATACGCTGTGAAAAGCCCAGTCTCTGGAGACAACAGGGGGCCATAAATGTTAAAAAAAGAAAGAAAAAAAAACAAGGGCAGGACAGGCGGTGCACCAAATATAACAAATCACATTCCAGCCAATCATGGATAAGATGGAGAGGGGTGAGGGTCAGTGTGCGTGCAGATATTTACTTCGAACCAAGTGACGTTGAGCTTGATCGTATAGTGTACCTTTAAGCAGGAAGCAGCAGTACCTCAGTTCTAAACAGGACCTCTGATGCCTTCATCGAGAAAGTTTAAAAATGTGTCACAGTTCTAAACCAAATATCTTCACTGCCTGAAAATGGTTTAAGTTTCCTTCAACACTGAGGATATAGAAATTGATTAAAATGTGGCCATGATGATTCACATTTGCAGCTAATTTGCAAACAAAAATGGCCAATTTCATCAATGGGTATTATCCTCCCAACTATGTCAGCGACCTCAAAAATTCCAGTCATAATTTTCAGTAGTGGGCCTGTAGCTCTGCTTATGAATAAAACAGGTTACAGTCTGTTTACATTATTTTCACTGCCATTGCAAAATATTAGGAAGACAACTGCCTTTCAGCTGAAATATAGCAAGGCACTGAGAGCCATATTCACATGGTAATTACTGCTGGCACTGTTTAGCCTTCATCCACTTTAGTTTTTTGCCTGCTATCAGAGCTTTATCACAATCTATAAAATCAGCCTTGTGGAATTAATATGCAGTTAATCACAAACCATTTAGTTTCAGCCTGACGACATAATGGCTAAAGGCTGTATCAATTAGTGTGTGGATAAATGTGTATTACAAGCAGATTTGGTAGGTCAAGAAGAACAAAAATGTCGAGAGGAAAGATGCCTGGTCTGATTAAAACCCAGCAATTTTTTGTGCAGATAAAAACCAGCATAATACAACCAAGCACAGGGGAAAAAAACTGAAATCTGTACTGTCTTCTAGCTTTACATTAACTATGTAAAGTACTAATAATTTACAATACTAGATCCTGTAATGCAACCATTCCCATAGACACACTCAGATTTGTGGTGGAAGAATTTAAAACTGTGCGTCCTAAAACTTGAAACGGCATTGGGTACAGATAAAACTCCCTCAGAGATTTTCAATGTGTGCCTCTTGTGGGATCAAGGGCATATGAATAGCAATCTCCTGTGTGTGTGTGTGTGTGTGTGTGTGTGTGTGTGTGTGTGTGTGTGTGTGTGTGTGTGTGTGTGTGTTGTGTGTGTGTGTGTGTGTGTGTGTGTGTCTGTCCGTTTGATTATCTGAAAATGACTGGAAACTGAGGCGCCATTTTGAAAACTGTAGGCAGATAGTCCACTGTTGGGAAAGTGTGTGTGTTGTGCACCAATCAGAGAGGAGACAAATGCGGAATGTGCTTTCATATCCCAACTTTGAAAATAACTTCAATGATATTTGCATTTTTTTTTCCAGCATCCTCAGCCTCGGCATTTTTGTTAGGTTCTACTGCTTTAGTCAGTGCTACATCCAATCATGAACTTTCGAGACTTTTTGAGTATGGTAGATTTCTTCAAAGTGAGATTTGTTGATTTAAAAAAAAGCATCTCATATGATGTGGGATAAGTGGTTATCAGTTGCCTATGGTGACAATTTTCAGGAAGATCTGTACACTTAACAATTCAGTGGCACTGCAGAGATTCTTTCCACAGAATTGATTGCTTTAATGTCTCTGCTGCCATGGACTTCTCTGACGCAGAGTCACAGACAGCTGCAGCTGGTTAGACCTAAATGTTAGCCACTAAAAGCTCAAGACCACGCTTAAGTTTTGATACCATTCATATAGTCTGCTAGAGCCTGTCAGTGAAAAGGAGAGTCAATAAAAAGGACAAATGCAAAATCAGAACAACACATACCACTTTGTCCTCTTGCTGATTGTCCGAGGCCATTAAGCTCCATTCAATATCCAGTGGTCCAGTATCTTCAGAGGCCAGGGTGAACTGGCATTCCAATTTCACACTCTGACCACTGGCCTTCTCTATAGATGATGGCCCTGTGGTTGTAATCTCAAGACCAGAGGCTAAACCTGGAAAAACACACAAACACACACAAAATTTCAAAAAACAATGTAGATGATGGATTTTTAAAAATAAATAAATAAATAGACACAAGACTGTAAATGTTTCCTTAGTTAGTTATAGTGGGTTTCCCTCTGGCAAAGAAAATACAGCAGAAATGCAAGAAATGTAAAAACCCAACAAAACACCAGAACATAATTTAACTTAATATATTATGTCCTTGGTCAAAATAAATCAATAAAATCCCTCTGTCTTTTCATCTTTACATATTTCTGACAGTGTGTCATCATCCAGCTGGCAGGTCTGACAGGAGCAACATGATTCTAAACACAAGAACATTCTACACTACACTACACTAAAGTCATGGGGGAAAATGTCAGCTAAAATGAGGCTTCCATTAAGATAACCACACAAATGCACCCATGTCAGATACATCATTTAGTTTATATGCTCATTGGCGCACATAAAACGTATTAAAGATGTGAGTGAATTTTAACTCAAACTGCATGCAGAGGATGGGCATTAAAGCTTTGGTCTTGTTTATGTGTGAGGGCTGATAGTTCATGTTCATTATGCTGGCCAAGCAGCAGAAAGCATTTGCAGTAATTATATACCAGCTTGTTCAAGTATTGTAACATGGAAAAGAAGCCACGGCTACCACCTTTTGGCACCCATTTTAGTGAATGCAATATAACACTATTTTGACTCAAACAGCTCCAAAAGCCAGTTTAACGCTTTAACTGCTGCTCATCATCATTTGTCCAATGTCTGATTACAGAACTACTGTTACATAAACACACTCGTCAATCTAAAGGGGACTGGGAATGAAATAGCTCAAATTTCCAAATAGCACACTGCAAAGCCAAAATGCCCCATTTAAAAGCACAATGATGAAACCGTACCACAATAATGGAACTGACGATACCTCTATATAAAACAAATAAATCTAGTGATTTAATTTCGTGTACTGACTGTGCAGGAATTATCGTGAGACTGCCAAAATATTGACTTGCTTTTTTAGATACATGACTACATTTGCCACTTTGCATAAATACTAACACTTGAATGTTCAATGTCAAACAGGACTGTATCAATATAGAATCTGTTCCCTGTCTTCTCCTCACCCAACAGGTTATTAGCTTAGTAATTCGACAATATGGCAAGTAAAGGAGGGCAGACTAGCATTCCAAACAAATCTGATTAACCGAAATATATATTTTGCAGTGATTTAGATGATGAAAGACAGACAGACAGAAAGAAGAGCGGGTATGAATTCACATATCAATCCCACTCTTTTTCTTCTTCAAATTTCTAGTTAAGAATAGGGTAATATGGCCAAACTAATAAAAAGCAACACTACAGAGGATTATTCACACAGGGTCTGACAGTTCACCCACACCCACTATTGTTGAAGCACAATGCCTGCAAGCACTTAATATCTGTGCAAAGCACTCGGTTTTATTCCTGGCTGCTGCTGCTGCTGCTGCTGTTGTGGCTGGTTTTTACCCCACAGATTTTGACAGATACCCTTGGAGGTTACAATTCACCATCTTCAATCAGAACAAGCTGTAAAGCAATAGGGGGAAAACTGAGATGGTGTCAATCACTGTCATAATGCATACACATTTTGGCATCTTCATGATGGAAAGCGGTGTCGATCATTCATTTAATGTACCGAGGGTATTCTTCTAAGTCGCTTAGAGCGAAGAGGAAACAGCTCTGGTAGAGAGAAAGAAAGCTATGTGGGGTGTGGGACGTCTCCTCCATTCAGAGTGAAATAAATGGAAGAAAGAGTGCCACTTCAGGATCTTGTATTTCCACTGTTGGTCAACAAACCTGCCTGTCTGGGACCAAGACTGGCAAAGCCGAAGATTATATACCCACAAATGCTCACACACAAAAAACACAATTTTGAAAAATGTGAAGTAATATCTTCTGGCATTTACACACACAGGCGATGATAATTAAAATCACTATGTTTTGTTATTTTTGTTATAATCACTGTTTTTATTGTTTCTGGATATTCTTCAGATCGATTCTCTCAACTGGTATACTTCTTTATTAGTTATCCATCTTGTCCCTTGCAATAGTGAAAAAATACCTGCTGCTGCGAGGTTCTACAGCTGTGACGTTTCATTCCCGTGTGGGATTAATCTCTTTATCTTCATCCAAGAATTGACCTCTTTATTAAGACTAATAATGATCGAAGGTAATGTAATTGGCTAAAAGAAAGACCATGACCATTCGATCTACGGAAAGGTGTAAAATAAATATACTACTCCTAAAATCAACTAGGCACATTAGTGCATTAGTGGAAGCACATGCCGCATAATTAAAGACCCGTCTCCATTCCTGATCATTCCCTGTTTGCCATCCTTATGAGAGTCTATCAGTTTGCAGTGCAGTGGCTGACACAGCACATTTAAGTATGGTTACTGGGAGACTGTGAATGAAAGAAAGGAATTCAATGTGTCAGCATATCCTGCCCAGTGCCCCTACTGCTATTCAGTCACCCCCACCCTAAATTTCTCTATTCCTCCTTGTCAATCATTCTGTCCAACATACACATGATTGTCAACCACTCTAGCCTTCAGATTCTCTGGTCCTGCTGATTATAACCCCCCCGCCCTCCACTTTTGTTAACATACAATAGGGTGTGAATCCTGTCTCCCGGCAACCAATTCCCAAGAGAAGCAGGCCATGGTACAAACGGCATGAGAAAAAAAGGAAAGGCAGAGAGAAATAAAGTAGCTGAAGACAGAAATCAGAACTGACCTAACCTGTTGTCAATAATAGCTTCAACATTGACAATATTTATGGTTCACAATCTGGATGCGTGTCATGCCATTCTGTGGCCATTCTGTGGATTGCTAGCATAACATTTCTTTACATTACCTTTATACATACAAACATATTCAAATGAACATGTTCTCAATTATAATGAAATCGAATGAAATAAGTACCAAATCTTACATCTAGGTGTTGTTGCAGTTGTCTTTGTGCACAAATGCATAGTTACTGATTCTAAAAAATAAATGATAAAGGCAGAACTAAGGAAGTTTTGTGATGGCATTTTGAGAGTGAAATAGTATTGGTATACAAAGCTGATGCACAATAGTTTAAAATTACACTCACAAACACTGGTTCAATTGTTTATGTGAAATAAATATGTTAAACACATTTCTTTGCAATCCACTTAGTTTGCATAATAGGTGATTTTTTTTTGTGCAGTAAATGCCATCACAGCTTGTGTGGTCATGTGACAGCATGGCTACGTCTGATTGGTAAAACGGAGTCACGTGATTATTGCTGGTACATCTGATGTGGTTGGTGGTCTGACAAAAGCTAAACATAACTAAGGCTGAAAAATACAGATTTTTTTATGGCCGAATCTGATTTTTTTTTTTTTTACCAAATTAACAATAAAAGTTCGATAAGAAAGTAGAAATTTTTAATATATAACAATAAAAACAACAATGAACGATTTTAACTCTTAAACATTGTAGCATGTAGTCTAGTACAAGTGACATTCCTGGGAAAAGTAATCCAAAAAATTTTAAAATTACTTTACACTTCTGTTTAAGAGCTGCGGGTTGTAATGCGAGAGATGCTCTGCATTTTCCCCTGAGATTATTCCTCTCTTTTTCAGAGATCTGGTCAATCTCACTCAATCCTGCCTCACTCAGAACAGAAAGAGGCAGGTTTAGAAAGGAATTTTCTTGCCAGTGGTGCCGAAAGGTAGAAGCCGGATGCATTTTTACCACCACTGCAGTAGCAGACCAGTCTGTCTGTCTGTCGATAAATGGCTCCCGTAGGTACTGATCCAGCTGCTAAGCGATTTGTTGCTCATCATCAATCTATTTAGCGGTTGATCAAAGAGCCCCTAAAGCATTTGCATACATTTGTCCAAGCAGGCCAGATGGAGCACGGAGTTCCGGAGTTATCGGCCGCTGATACATCAATCGAACACTAAAAACTAATGTATATCATTGTATAAGAATTATAGAGAGAAGTAACGGCTCCGGGGTAGCCCAGTGTAGCGTGGCATTTCTTCTTCACAAATCTACCCCATAAAACTAAAAAGTGCAGTGCAGTAAACCTACTCAGAAGTATTTCTTTTTTCAAAAAGAAAATCAAGTAAATGTGATGGAGTGAATATAACTCTTTTCTACCCACCTTTGATTATTATTATTATTATTCAGTAGTCATCCAGTGATATAGTTGAAAAAATACAGAAAAATGTGGAGTTAGAAGCAGATAAATATGTCAGCGCGCATTTCTAAGGTCATCACTTTTGATAAATCTGAATGTGAGCCTTACCCTTTGTTCATGAGGCCCCTGTCCTGTCAGCACTCCATGTTGTAAACACTACACATCTGTGGAAAGCAGAGAGTGGGCCCATAGAAATATACAAGTGCTGGTCGCGTCATTCAGGCTCTATGGTGCGTACTTAACGTCAACAAGAAGGCAACAAGGTTTCTAGTACCGTATATGTGAGCTGTGAGCTGGATCCTGCATATTATCAGGGCCAATGAGAGTGTGGCCATATCGTGGGATGTTTGTAGCTAGCCGACAATGGTGAAAAACTGAAATAATATTATGTCTATCGCAGATGATGCAATACCAACGCGAGCTAAACACAAGCATAACAAGGCCAAAGAGTTGCCAGATGATAATGTGGCAGGTGATTTATTGCTTTGTAAACTCTGCCAGCATTCTATTGATTGGAGATGAAAAATTCATGCAACGGCATGAGCGCTGGTTTTTAAACTAGATTTAATCTCATAAGCAGTATTATTTCTGTTGGCACTTGGAAGTGTTATGATGCATCATGCAGTATTTCCTTATGAAGGTATCGAGAAGGGTTGTTGGTGTTACCTTCATAAATTCAAGGTAATCTGTGTACAATCTGTGTACAACAGCCATTTACATTTAAAACACTGCTTTTGGTAAATTAAGAGTAAGAGTTTCAAAAATATTGGCAAAAAAAAACACCATGGATTTTATATCTGTGACCCATCAGCTGGTCAGCTGCTATGACGATATGGAATCCAGCTGCCAGCCCTAACACTCCACCACAGAAATGTCGTTTATCAGCCTCAGATATGAATAGACCTCATATGAACGGACCAAACATGACTTTCTTATGGTGTCAAAGTGCTTATTTCCATAACAGTAATTTAAAACTACTAGTTCATTGTAAATTCAACAGAGAACACAAAACAAAGAATAGCTGTGGGTATTAACTAACAGAATTTAATTTTAATTTAACAAAAATAACTTGAAATTTTATCCACAAACACAATGTGCCCAATCATGCTGGGAAACGCCTCCCTCCGACGCAACAATATTATGTACAATTCCTTATTTTTTTAACTTTGTTTGTACTTGCACAAAATACACTATAACAGAAATGTTCTGCTTTCTATTGTTTTCTGTCACTTTATACTTTTTTAAGCAGGACAGGAGTTTCTTAAACAAAGATTTCTCTTTTTTGGAAAGGTTATCTTTTATTCTGATAATGTTATTTTACACTAAAAAAAAAAGTTGAATAATGGAGAACCAAAAAGGCTAAAAACCCTTGTTAGCTTGACTACAGGAGAAATGTTAATTACACTACAGAAGCATTTCACAGATATTCCATATATAGAATATTATGTATACCACTGATTTAGTGTGAAAAAAAAATTCAGAAATTCCATCCACAGATAGAACGCACCTTCTTATCTCCCCCGCCATGTTTTTAAAACTTTGTTCGTTGTACATTATTGTTTCAAATTCATACCGCCTTCAAAACGATACCGGTATAAGCCAGGAAACCAGTATACCGCCCAGCCCTATGGTCAAACCTTTATTTGGTGCTCCAGGAAGAACACGTGCATCTCGGGTTATTTACTCACATTACTTATTTATCTCTAACTCCCACAAAACAAATTATGTGCAAAAACTCTTCAAAATAGAACCTCCTTTAACATCAACAGTTTAGTGTTGCTAGGACTGTTGGCAACACTAATTGTACTCTCCTGCAGCTCAAAGTTCTAACTGCTCCAAAGGTCTTCCATTTTTTCTAAGTGCCAATGACTTAAAGGCTGTTTTGACATACCGGTAATTGAAAATTAAATGATGAGTGTGACAGATGGCAGGGATTGCTCTTCAATGTCTAAGCAGTTGACAGAATTTAGATGAGTCTATGGGGTGACTATCTATCTATCCATCTATCTATCCATCTATCTATCCATCTATCTATCCATCTATCCATCTATCCAGAGAGAGCGAGAGAGAGAGCGAGAGAGAGAGAGAGAGAGAGAGAGAGCGAGAGCGAGAGCGAGAGAATGTCTTTTTATTGCACTGTTTTATGATATTGCAGATATATAAATTTGCAGAGCAATCATAAGGGCTTTTTAAAGGACAGAGGGAGAAGAGATGGGGAAAGTAATGACAAACCAATGTCTGCTCAATCTTTAATGGGACTTTAATTAAAAGGTCTTCATCACAGGGATCCTGGGCCATGTCCTTGGGATTAGCGCTTCTTAAATACAGAATATGTTCCTTATATAATAGAATACATTTTCATTAGAATGATCAAGTGAATAAAATTAATCGCCAGCTTCTTCCTGAATCTTTTTTGAACACTTCTCCAGTAAAAATCAACTGCAGCCAATCCAACACACACACACACACACACACACACACACACACACACACACACTCTTATCTAAAGAACCCTGAGGAGTCAGATAAGAACCTCCTATATCTCAGATCTGTCGAAACAAAGACGTGAGCACACAAACAAACAAATGTCCTTCAGGGTGTGTGACGCTCAGGCACATTGTCAGATGGGGACAATATGGGCTGGCTGTGCCATAAAACTGATTCGAGCCTGATAGTACTGCCATGGGCAGCCTCAGCAATGCAGGAGGGAAATAAAACCAACCAAGATGCAGGGAGACAGACCGTTTTAAAGACGCATTGGTGTCCTTTTTTATGCTAAAGATAAGACACTAACAATACAACTGGAGTGTGTTCTCTTTGACAGATTCCTCAATAATTAATGACACCTTCTCATTTAACAAAAGAAAAGGTTTCCCCACAAGGGATTAGTGAACACCTGACAAAGATGTGAAAGCTGCTGCGAAACCCGTATTCACATACGGTTTGTTTCTGCAAGTAAGTGGCATCTGGTGCCATGTGCCACTAAGAATGACACATGGAGCCAATCTGTGTGCACAGACCCCACTTGTGGACACAGGGACTTCATGCCCCCTTCAAGGCGTTTGCCCATTTGGAAGGAAACGGCACATTTATGGCCTGCTGAAAGTCATTTTATAGGTCTGTAGCAGTGCTCCCTCTGTCTCCTTGCACAAAGGAAAATATAACAATCACACTGCTGGGTTAGGGTCATCCTTCACCATTCCCGTTGTCCTGGCCTGTCTCATGGCATTACGAGGACACTGGTGGTAAGTGTGTGTGTTTGCGTGTATGTACAAATTAGCCAAGAAACACCCATAGAGGATATAATGAAAAAGGAAATGAAAATGGTGATCAACACCTGCAAACCCATTCCTGACTAGGGGTTGTCTCGTTAACTGCCCCTTCTTTCCAGCTGTTGTTGGTTGCATTTACACAAAAGCGGGTGAAACCAATTCAGGACTGGGGCAATAATCAATAAAACAATTAATAATGATAGATGAAAATGAACTCCATCATTTTGCCAGGCTCAGTATGCATGAATGTGCATGTGTTGGTCTCAGCCCATGAGAACAAGCTGTAAAGCGCATTTGTTTGGTTGCAGAATGAACAGTGTGAACCCGTAGGGGGGAAGGCGGGATCACTAGAACACACAGATGCACACACACACACATTCCGTGAGCCTTGGGAGGAACAATACAAGGTAGATGCAGTAGAAATTAGGAGGGAAACAATGTTGCAACGCTAACTTTGGCTTCAAATCATGTGAGCAAGGCGAACCCAAACGAGCCAAAACGGAGCAGCCAGTATGACAGATTTGTTCAAAGGTGGTGGCAACTAAAAGAATGTTGCATAATGTAGTTTTCCCAGCTGATGAGAAAAAACGCACCTTGACACGCAGAGCCTTCATTCCAACATTCCATGAAGCTTTTGGTCGACAAAGTAAATACAAATACAAAATGTTGTGCACAAGTGTAGTTCGATACAGAATAAAAGAATAAAAGCTGTCTAACAGAATTGAAAAGCCAGAAGTTCAAGAAACGCTTCAAACATTTGAAAAGGAGGAATTACCTTCAGAGAAAATGTCAGAAAGAACTTTTTGACAGAGTGAAAAATGGCATATTAAAGGAAATCAGTTTTGCTCCCAGTGGCTCTTGTGAATCCCCCTGTTGGCTCGGGCCCTTTTGGCACAATATTTTAAGACAATAGGCTCCAACTTGGGTTTTCAGGTGGAGAGTGATTTTAAATTGGATGAATATTGGTGCTTTTTTCACCTTAGGCAGCTAGTAAAGGTGAAGATCTTCCTTGCACAAAAGCACAAATATTCCACACCTTCATCCCAGCTAGGCTGGATTACTGCACTTCTGTGTCAGCCAGTCCTCCCTCACATGTCTCCAATTAGCAAAATGCTGCTGTTCACCCCTTAACTGAAGTATAAGGAAGGTATGAGGAAGCACGTTACTCCCTGGCCTCCCTTCACTAGCTCCCTGCGCATTTTAGAATTGATGCTGAAATTATTGTTTGTTAATCTTTAAATGGCGTTGCCCTGCTCTACCGCTCTGAGCCACTACATCCCTACGAGCCTGCCCGGTGCCTCAGGTCAGCTGATCAGCGGCTTCCGGAGGTACCAAAGTCGAAGTGGAAACTCAAGAGTGGATAAGATTCTGCTGCCCATCTCAGACTGTGGACGGACGTCCTATCACCTAGGAGACAAGCCTCTCACTGTCCCTTTCATAAACTCTTCTTAACTTTCATTCCCTTGCTGGTTTTAGTGCTTAATTGTTTGAATATTATTGTTTTGTTGTTATTTTCTCATTTAATCTTATTTATGTTCATTTTATATTGTGATTTTAAAAACAGGTGTAGTGAATTCACTCAAGGGTTCGAGCTCTGGAAAAAACGTTAGTTGTGGTTACACCCTAAGCAAAAACTACTCAGTTCCTGATTGTTCCTGCAACTAAGACACACTCTAGTGTGTGTAATGACAGGTGCACTTATAAATAACTGCTTTAGTGTTCTTGGATACATGCAGCTTTGGTCGTAACACTGTTTCTATTTATTTTTAATAAACTGTGCATCAGATAAGGATTGTTAAAGTTGTTTGTGTTACAACTACAATACACCCCCTCCAGCAGTAGCTCCTACATTTAGAATGATGACCGATAATGACTAAATATGCTGATAAAGGCACAATGGCTAGAATGCTAGAATGGCTTCAACGCTACAATGGAACACAACAAAAAACATTCATCTGATTGCACAAATGATCAGAGCTCCTCAAAACCAAACCCTAAAAGGCTTGTGAAGTTTTCAGGTGATCACAAATAATTTACAGGCAAAATGTTGTCACTGATAAAATGGTCGGGAACATTGTGTGGTCGCAGCAGATTTTCACGATTCTACAATACAAGCGTAACATTCGTTCTGAAACTGCGCCATACCATAATGCATCTTGCTGCTTTTGCTCTAAAGCGGTTTCAGGCCTTTTTTCACTGATCATCTGCTTATTAAAGCAGCACTTGTGATTACATTTGGGCTGTAATATGCATTTTGACAGTCATAATCCAGTCAGTCATGTAGTTATTTTCACTTCAATCTCATCTCTTTGCTGGCCAAATGGGCCAGATGCTGATTTCCTCACATGCTGGCGAGAAGCACTATAATAATTAAATGTCTCTTGCAGCTTAGAGACCATAGGGTTCAGACACTTTACACGCAACTGTAATAGATTTGCCTGTCATACCTGTTATAAAAGAATCAACATGGGAGCGCCGGCTTAATTGTGTCATGTAAAACCCCAAATGGACTAGATTAAAAAGAAAAATGCAAGAGCTATTTCAAATAAACTGAGGCTTCTAAGGTAGAGGAAAAATTAAATCTACATATATATCTATATATATATACATTTTTTTTTTATCAGGGGACTCAACGTATGTTTTCCCTTATGGATTTTGCTCGCCAACTCCTCCATTGTAGGTGTAAATGATGGTGAAGGAAGCCCTCAGGTGTTTTATCATACTAATAAATTAACTTAAATACCGTCCAACCACAGAGCACTTCTGCTAACCAACTATCTCTCTGTCTCTCTCTGCGTCACACATCCTACAGGTACCAGAACATAGGTGGATTATATGTACACAGTATATGTGGAGTGGCATTACTGTGTGTGACAGTAGGTTACTGACACCAAGAGCAGGCATGTTTATGATATAACAAGCCAGGCATTAAGAGGGCAAACATGCTCAGGCATGGTACAATAGCTTAGCGTGAGTTCTCCCCAAGTCTGACGAAGCATTATGCCAATAAATAAATAAACAGAAATTAATGAATGGTCCCCAATAGGTAGCACTTTGGACTCTTCCAGCTTGTTACTATTCCAGTCCGATTGGTCCGTACACGAGTATGGGAAAATCAACTTTTGTTCAGATTATCTGGGTGTGTTGTCCCGCTTGTAAAAGACATGCCCAAGTCCAGTTTTAGCTGGACTAACGCAACAATATTTTTTGGGGTGTTATTTTTTTTTCCCTCTCTTTTTAGATAAATGACAAATGAAAGGCAAGGTGGGCACCAAAAAGGTCTTTACGTAGTCCATTGTCACATTTGCGTACCCTAAGGTTTTAGGTACATCAGTGGCGGAAACAGATACAGACTAAATGTCCTTTATCCAGCTTCTTTTTTTTTTTTTTTAACATCAAGGCACAATTGCTCTCCATCAAATACAGACTATTCATTGGACCATAACTGTGGGTCTGGCACAGACAACCCAGAAGGCCATTTTACCTGATACCTATAAAAAAGAAATGAGCACTGAATATAGAGTAGCTGCAGAGCCATTAAGGAGACACCGAAACAAGCACTGATATTAATCATTGCTACTCATTCCCTAGTAGGCTACAATTTATTCTTTCAGTACTTTAGCTATGAAATGGAGGGAGAACAGAAGAGGGAAAAGCTGGGTTAACGTGGTATGACAAACGCTTCACAGCCACATCTTGGTGCACAGGATTGGACTCACGCAAGGCTCGTACCAAGCAGGCATACTAAAAAATCAACATCAACGGCTGTGAATATTAATATTCCATTGTCCTCTTTATCAGATTCAGCTCTCAAGTGTCATCTTTTTCTCCACGTTGCTGCTTTATTTTTCAAGACAGTGCGGGCGGCTGCTTGTTTGGAGGTTAAACTGGCTGCAACACATTTTAGTCCACAGCAGGCAAGTAATGGCCCTGGAGTCCTGGGTCATGACAATTGTTTACGACCCCAAAGGTATTTTGGTCTGCATGCAGCCAATGGTACTGGCTCTGGGTTTCCAGTACATGAGTCTAACCATGTTAATGGTTGTCATTGTTTCTTTACCGAGCTGAGATAAGGATTCAAAGCAGCCTCTGCAGGAAATTTGGGATTACATATTTGATATTCACATATTTTTGGTGTTGTTAACTTTTTGTACAGGTGATTTTTGAGCACCATACAACATGCAAAATGACTGAAATTTGTCTGGCGATGAAAAAGTGGCGGTTAGAATTCCCGGCTACCTAAAAATGAAGAATTTTAGCTGTATAAAAGCTACACAAGAGCTGGAATGGAAAACACTATGATAAATGCAGGGCACATGAGCAGGCCACATAATGCCTCTAATAAAGCGAATACAATCTATTGAACTGATGGACTATGGCAACTGATAAGTTGCAACGTCTCGTCTCGTCCAGCTTTATCCGGGAATGGGTCGCTGGGGCAGCAGCCTAAGCAGAGATGCCCAGAATTCCCTCACCCCAGACACCTCCTCCAGCTCTTGGGGGAGTATCCCGAGGCGCTCCCAGGCCAGCCGAGAGACATAATCTCTCCAGCATGTCCTGGTCTACCTCGGGGTCTACTCCCGGTGGGACATGCCTAGCACGCCTCCCTAGGGAGGCGTCCAGGGGGTATCCAAAGCAGATGCCCGAGCCAGCGCAGCTGACTCCTCTCGACCTGCAGTAACTGAGCTTCTCAACCTCTCTAAGGGAGCGCCCAGCCACTCTGCGGAGGAAACTCATTTCAGCTCATTTTCAAACTCATGTGTATCCACGATCTTGTCCGTTCGGTCACTACCCAAAGTTCATGACCATTGTGCTTGTTATAAACACTGGAGCGAAGAACAGAGTTCTGGGTAAACTAGGAAAGCTGATGCTTGTTTAATAAAAGTCTCATAAAGCACATAAATACCATATATACATGCATACATAACATCACAGCGTGCACTAAGGATTCCTGGTTTTAAATAATCTACATTTTTTACCCCATAATCCCTTGATGGTATCAGAAATGAACATGAGATACACATGTGCACATAAACGACACTCACTGTAGCTAATCCAAGTGTTTCTGCAGATGCAGTGAAGGATTAGTTAGTTCAATAATCCAGGTAAATGGACGTTTTGAGGATAGAATCACAAAAATAACTAAAAGTCACTTGTTGAACATTAAAAACAACAACGGTACTATTGACACTGTGTACGTTGATGGCGCTGAAGACAGAGATTCTTACAGAGGCTCCATGAAGGCACCAATTTCAATAAAAATAAACAACCCCCATCCATGTTTGGAAGAAGGTCTGGTATATACTGTACATTCGAGCATGGGGGAGGGTGGTGTTTCGAGAGAAACTGGAGCGCACACACACCAAGTACACTCCCTAGATCTGCTTGTCTGTTTTTTCAGTGGGTAACTAAGCAACCAAAGCCTTTGGTTAAAGACTTATCAGGGAAGTGTATTCTGCGCCTGTGTAGAGCCCCATCAGGTTTCTGTTTGTCAATGATTACTGGCTTTACTCTTGGAACACAGCCTTTATTCAAATATACTACTTGTTGACAGCAGCAGAGTCTTTAAATGGAACAATCTGGAGAGGAACCAGTCGAGAAGCAGAAGTAAAGCATCAAGAATGTGTTTATTTTTAATGATTTCAGTCAAAAGCAATGGTATTTCTGAAACATTAGCTTGCTACCAGCAAATTTATGGTAGTGCTTCAAATTCAACTATTCAGATTTTAATCAGAGAATGGCTTGTGGCCTCATAGAGTAAAGAATGCAACAGAAGGAGCCCTCATTATTTTGTCATTTTAAAGAGGACAGCACATTATTGTTTATTCTTAGCCAAGTAAAAAGACGGCTATGAGTCTGGCAGATACTGTTCCTGTCTGCTGAGGTGGAATGATACTCAAATGAGGAAGCCATGGTGCCATTAAAATGTTAATGAGCCCAAACCAGCTCTACAACCTACCCATCACGAGAGAAAAGTTGGCGTAACAGACTGTGTAAACGCTATATGGCAGTCTGTAAAGAGCAGGTTGGTCTGAAGCAAAGGATTTTTGATTAAACAAAGACATATTTTCTGCCGATCAAGGTGTCAACATCATGCCCGGTTGCAACAATAGCAGTTGATTTTCAGCGTTTTTAAGCATCATAGAAAATACTCAACTTATGTTAACCAGCCTTAAATTAGTATAGTATGTCTCAGTAAATTGACATACCTATTAAAACCCAAGCTAGCAAAGAATCTTAAATGTTCCATAATCAAAGAATTTGGTGACTAAACAGGATAAATTAGACAATACTGATAGTGAGATCCACTGTTACAGGGACACACGGCTCATCTGGAGGCGCCGCAGCTTCAATATTTGACTGCGCTTGAACACCAGGAAGGTGAATAACACTGTGTGTCTGCAAGTACAACCTATATTAAATGTGTTTTTATTTAAATGTTTAAATACTGTAGTCACGATGCACACTTCCATAAATTGGTTGCAGCTCATGGTCAGAAGCAGAAGGTGTGAAGACCTCCGACGAGCTCGATACAGAACTGGTGAGTGAAATGAGTTCCAACACGCAGGTTCTAACAAAGTGTACATCTGTGGATTCACACTCCAAACAGGATCATGGAAGCCCAGTCTTACTACTAGCAGTAAGAACCTGTTGACCAGCGACGATTTCTTTTTAAGGTTCTGCCACGATTCCTGCAGCTTTAAGTGTACCAGTTATCACTGGTGACTTAAGATTCATACCCTCATTCAGACACAAAACTGCAATCACACTGGCAACCCCGCACCTCAGATTTAAACTTAAAGGCGTGGGTTCCAGTTCCCCACGGAATAACATGGCATGGCCAGTGGGGGTAAGGGGTTTTGGGGGGATGGGGGGGGTCAGCGAGGGTGGGGGTGTCCAGCAAAACCAGCAGATGGCAGACAGAAAGAGCAGCACTTTGTAGCCCTGTGGGCGCACATTTAAATCGGATTAAGCTATCGTGATGATAGGCACAAGATATACCGTAAACACTCATCAGGCAGAAATACATACTTCAGGAGGACAGACAGACAGACAGACAGACAGACAGACAGACAGACAGACAGACAGAAATCCCAACTTGCAACCAAATAGCATGTGAATCTAACACTGTCATCATTAATTCAGAATAAAGAACGTAGGATTTTCTACTTATACTAATTACATTAGCATTTTTCCAAACTATGTGGAGTTCAGTCATGAAAGGATGTAAGAAAACTTTAATTAACCACATACGAGAGCCATTCTAATGAGCATTTCTCAAAAAAAAAAAAAATCAAAATGATTAAATACTGGAGGGGGGGGGGGGGGAGCGGCCTGAACATAGATTTCGACGTTTTTATAGTTGATCAAATTTAAATGTTTTTTTTTTGTCGGTCAGTTGGCTACCGGTGGGCTAGCTACCAATTCTGACCTTGGGTTCTAATCAAATATTTCTCTTCAAGGCATTCAGATTGCGATTAAGTCTCCACCAAACAAATAGATATGTTAGATTGTCTCGACGCTATTAAGGCGTAATCCCAGATGTCAGGCTTTAACTGTTGGGCTTGTTCTAGCCAGTTACCACCGCTGCCATTCTTTGGGAACGCGGCTGACCACTACCGTCCTCGCCGTCGATGAAGTAAAGAATTGAAGTAGTTGAGCGGTTTAGTACCGTCAAACTTACCTGCTAGGAGAGTCAAAAGAAGGCAGCAGATCCGGGCTGTCGAATGCTCCATTCCTGGCCGAAATACCGAGAGGTTTTCTTCTTAAAACTTGAAAAGTTCCGCTGCGTTCGAATGACAAGAGTCTCCCCAGCTCCACCGAAGCATCCAAACTCTCCTCCTCCTTGCAGGTGCACAGTGGAGCGCGCGGCGGGCTGACACGTGACTCACTGCCGCAGCAAACAAACGCCAATGGCGCCATCTGCTGTTTGAGATGGACACATCAAAACAAACAAACAAACAAAGAACAAACATACAAACAAAAAGCACCCAAAACAAGACACCGGAATAAAACAACTTGTGATTTGGTGGTAGGGTGGTTGGGAGGGGGAATGATAGGTCTTGGTAATAAATAAGTATATCTGACAGTGGGGAGATGAAGACGTTTACGTAATCAAGTTGTTGGATATTTTTCCACAGTAGCATGAAGTAATTCAAGTAATACATTTTTAAAAATCCTCAGACAAGTAAAACAAATTTATATTTTTCCACAACCCAACAAAACAATGAATGTGTAGCAAACAAGAGAACACAGAGAGAATGGGTTGGGAATCGTTCACCTTTTCAATTGTGCACAGGCCTAAAGAAGAAGTGGATTTGAAATTAATTTAAAGTTAGTTTAAGCAAGCAACAAGCTCCATATAAAGCAGTTTTTTTTTCCTCCAAAGTCAACTAGTGTGAGACTATACAAGTTAGAACTGTAGGGAAGCAAGGAGGATGGGGACAGGTGGGTGACATTCCAAATGAAAGCATTTATATCCGACCATTGTATTATTATTATCATTATTAATTACTCACAGCAACAGTTCTAATAATAACATTATTATTGTTATTACATGTAATTGATCTAAGACCCAAACTATTAAAGAACACAAATTATATGTTTTTTTAAACATGACTGCATGTTTGCAAGTGCTCAGTGAAGGGTCAGTATTAATTACATTCCGAATCAGCAGAGGGTGATATTGCAAGTAAAGAAGAAGAAAAAGAAGAAGAAGCGTACTGCTACTGAAGGTGGCAGTAATGCCAAACGGAGGCCAACTGCCGTTAAAATCCAAAGAAGAAGAAGAAAAACAAGCCCGCGCCCCGCGAAAATTTGAAAAACATTTAATATGGAGACCGCAGTGGAAAAAGTAGAAGCGATGGTAAGTGTGGAATATTGTTTTCTGTTTTTTTTAGTTGGTATGTTTTTTAATGAATGAGGAATTGAAGCAAAACTTAAGTTTCATTATTTGCCGTAACTCCCACAGATGTATTGTTTCTTTAGTACCGGTACGTACTATTCTCCGCGTCATTTGTGTTTATATCTTACACTGACATTTATTCAAAAAAAGAGACAATGTTTATAATCATTAACATTATTGTGACAATTATCTTTCTACGCCCATATCTGATACTCATGATTCACAAGTGGTTACATTCGGAATACTTGTTTTTATCCTTGTCGCTGCATGGTGAATTCATCCTAATTTAATCTAGGGTCCTGGCGTTTTCAGACACGTTTGCATTCTTCAGGGGGAAACATCTGGCCTTCTTTTCAACCTTTCTCTCCCTGTTGTTTAAGCAAAATATCCTGGTTTCACCGATTTCCATATTTTAATTATGACTTTCAATCATGGCTGTAATGCTGTTGTCATGGCCACGTGCAGCAGCAGTGTGTGAGTGGTGTGTACAGTTTGTCAATGAACCTGTCATTTACGTCTCACCAAAGCCTTTTAAACTCCACTTCTTAAGTGTTTATCCTCACCCTGATCTTTCTTTGCCATGGTTTGAGAACATGTGAAACCCCTGAGACTCTCAGAGCCCTCAGCAGCTCAGCTGTGTTCCCGACTGATATGCTTCTACATGCTCATTCAGAGGACACCAGATCATGTGGACAAGGAGGAGTAATGTAGAGGAGTACTCTCAAGAGGCAATGCCACCAGAGAATCTCATCACTCATCCATGCCACTGCCCACTCTCTCTGGGCCAAGATTGACATTTTGCTAGCAAATCAACTTCTTAGCAGAATCTAAAAATGCCATATTGCCCTGAAGAAGACCTGGCTAAAACGGCACCATCCACAATCTGATCTGGATTTAAATGGCTTTGGGGAGCCAGTGTGTCTTGACAGAGCCTGGATGCTGGGTGGTTGCTCTGTTAATTCAGCAATAAAAACTGGTGCAATACAGTGATAGTCCTCAGAATCCTTGTCCTTCCCCCCACCAACATTGAGCTTTTATCAGTGTCCTTTTTATTCCGCAAGGGAATTCCCTCAGCTGTTTGTCACCCTTGTAAATATCCACCCAAGGGCAAATGTGACTCAGGCGACACAGAGACTGTACACAGGTGACACAGATGGGGATCTGTTCAAAGAGCGTTGCTCTGATGTGGACCTAACATAGGCTGTGATAGGTTTTAATCATGAGGATATGATTATTTAAAGAAACCAAACAAACCCATCAACATCTTTCCCAATAATAAACCTTGCTTGTGTAAATGCCTCTAAAACATCATCAACCTGAGAAATATTAATTCCATTCGAGGTGATATAAATTTTAACAAGGAATTGCAATCGTAAGTTAAGAGGAAAATTAAAGTTGCCAGGGGAAACTTTCAATAAGTCTTAATCACATAGTGAGCTGGCAAATGATCTGAGCTCTTTTTACAGTCATACATATTGCTATTCATGATTTTGCTACTGAACTGTTCCTGTAAAAGCAAACCTGAGCTTTTTACCTTTCCTCATCTTTTAATTGTAAACAACCTCATATTACCAGCTGGTCTCATGGTCTCACCTACTTTTAAATTGACATCCAAACTAGTGAGTTAACAGTGTTTTAGCTAATGTCCTCGTATCCTCCACTCATTCACCGCGGGGATGTGTCCTCTCACCAGTTTTATTCTCCCTGTATACAAATGAGTAACAGTGTCACTCTGAGAGCAGGAGCAGTTTTTAGTTTGCAGAGGACTCCTTGTCTCACTCCTCTGATAATGATTGGCAGCGTGGCAACGTGCTGATGATTTGACCGCTCGCTGCAAACACTCCGTAACTGTCAACGTTTCTGAAACCAAAGAAATGATTATTCATTCTAGAATGAAGTCTTCTTTCTTGTCAACTCAGTAATTTTAATGTTGACCTTTTTTATGAAGGTTTATACTTTTGAGTCTATTCTAACGCTCTAATTTGTTGGTTGGGGTCCCTGAAAAACAGGATTTGGCTGGGATACATTGTAAGACTGCAGTGGAATCGCTGCCAACAAGTTTTGCAGGAAGCTTAAACAGCTCCTCATTTTTGGGTTTGATGTCCGAGCCATTTTCAGGGAGCTAATATTGAGTACTTTTTGTCATTTTATCCTTCACTTGAGAGGAGACCGTATTATCTCCACGCCATGTCCACTTCCAATGTCTTTCGCTTTACTTTCTTAATTTTTGTCCCCAAACGGTGTATTTTTTCCTTTCCGCTCACCATCTTTTTTCTGCAGTGTAGTCTGTAGTTGTTTACTTGAAGCTTTCTCCATCATTGCAGTTCCTGAAGTCAAAGGCAGACCTAGAATATATTGAGAAGCGCCTGAAATTGGACTTCATCAACAGCGGTGCAGAAAACGGCTGTCACACTCAAGCGGTAACTGAACCATGATTGCTGTTTACTTAATATTAAAGTAATCCATGTCATGTTAGTCAACGTTTATTCAGGTTAAGATGGATAAAGAAGTCCATCCATTCTGATCTAAAGTTGAGCTTTCATGTCTGATGTGACTGCAGGAAAATCCAGCAGTGATTCTCGCTGACTTGGGGGCAATTAAGGCTAAACATGCAAACTTGTTCTTTGAAATGGAGGAGATTGCAGCTGCACAGAGACAGTCAATGGGCTCTGTCAGAAGGAGCATAAACACTATAAAGGAGTTGACCCAACATTTGCAGCCAGCTGGTGATGTAGAGGTAACCTCACCCACAAAACACGCACATTAACCTGTGGCTGGACTGATGTTGAGATGGAATCAAATCAATCTTTATTTATATAGCGTCTTTTACAATCAAAATTGTTTCAAGGCGCTTTCCAGAATCCCAGGGCCTAACCCCAGACAAGCAACAGTGGCAAGGAAAAACTCCCCTTTAACAGGAAGAAACCTTGAGCAGGACCAGGCTCATGTAGAGGGATCCTCCTGCTGATGGGGGGGCTGGGTAGAAAGAGAAGGGAGGGGAGGAGAGGGGAGGCATAGAGCATAGAGCATAGAAATCGTTACAAAAATACATTATATTGAATAAGCTGCCGGTTGAGTGGGTCAGCGGGGTTGGAGGTCATTATGCAGCTCTGAAGGCGGCGATACCTCTAAATGAATATAGAAGGGAGAAGGTGGGAGCAGAAAAACTACACAAGAAATAGCATCACTAGTCTACTTGATGAGGAGGAGAGGAGAGGAAACCATGACCCAGTGGGGTGACAGAGGCCTGGCAGGTGATCATGTTTCTGGACCCCGGCAGCCTTGGCCTATAGCAGCACAGCTAAGATGTGACCTAATGATTAGACGACCCCCTAAGTATGATAATTTGTCTCTGATAATAACTGTAACTACAGAATTAGTGATAATAAGCTTTTTCAAAGAGGTAGGTTTTAAGTCTAATCTTAAAAGTGGTGATGGAGTCAGCCTCCCGTACCAGGACAGGGACCTGGTTCCATAGCAGGGGGGCCTGATAGCTAAATGCTCAGCCCCCCATTCTACTCCTATAGACTCTAAGTAGAAAGAGAAGTAGTGGGAGAAGAAATGTGTATTTTAATGCAAATTGTCATAACAGAATTTTTAAAAATGTTGCCAGAGTTGCGTAGATTACTGTACAGACTGAACTTTAAAGAGCAATGTGTTTATGGTCTGTGGACGGACATTGGAGGGTTTGCAGACTCCTCAGCTGTGATTTAAACCTGCACCACTAAGTGTGTAAATAGACTGCCTGCTATGAATCAGTCACATGTTTCGCTCAGACCACCTGCTATATGCAAAACAGTATTTTAAATATGATTTATAAACCAGGAGTTTCAGTCTCTTCACATGGTAAAGGAAAGCGTCAGGAAACTAGAAAGGGGTAAAACTACAGCACAGAGATATACATGTAATCTATCTGTTGAGGCTATAATACACTATGTGCAGCTGAGGAGCTCTACTCTCATTAAACATCTATAAGTCAGCCAAAATTTGGATTTATTTTGCCTGTGTATGGATCTGAAGTACGCCTCCTGTCTATAAGATGCCCTGAGAGGGCAGCAGGGACATTCCAGTTGATTTGTAATCTGGAGTATTGCAATATATCTCAGTAAACACAGGTTTTGATCTTGTAGGCTAATAGTTTCTCCCTGCATGTCAGATTCATCTGATTTTCTTGCTACCTAAAGAAATATTTCCTTTCAGGTGAGTTCTGTCGAAGCTTCAGGCCAACAGCAGCCAATAAGTGAGTGCGAGTTTTTTCCTCTACTCTGAACATCATTCTCAAATAGAAGTCTTGGGTATTTAGGCAGAGGACGATAGAGTGGGAACACAACAGAGCTGCAGCTGGTGGGAACACGTGCATGGATTTGAGCGTAGATGCAATACAAACACATCTGGTGTATTATATAGGAAGGGCCGGGGGAGCAGGCAGGTAAGTCAATGGCTTTTGACACAGGTTATGGAAAATGTAACCCATAATGAGAAAGGAAACATTCCCAACTACTGATTGGTCTGCCAATTATCCCCTTTTTCGACCTGTTGTCTGCGCCATTTGCATAACAGCAGGTGAGACAACATTATTTCATTTCATGACCATATGTGAATGATGAAAATGAAAGTTCTGGCCTCACAACTCTCACAGTTGTTTGATCATCATGTTGGCTGTAGTACACCTTTAATCAGGGATTCTTGGTAGTACCGGAAGTAGCCGGCAATATGAATGGATTTAATGAAATCTTCAGGAAATGCAGCTTCCTATGTAATATAACCTTGCATTAATTACTGCCTATATAGACTGTTTTAATGGGTGTATGTGGGAAATGACCTGCTTGTTGTCTATTTGTCCACAGGCTGTGGGATTAGGCAGCTGAGTGACTCGGCTTTTAAGAGTGTTCCTCTCAGCATTCGCTCCAAAGTTAAACTACCTGAACTCAACAGTTTCTATCAGCAACTGCAGGAGCATCTCTGCAAAAACAAGTAAGTGTGACGCGCATCATATTACATTCAAATGCAATTCCACACACTTTGGACATTTTTTTGCATGTCATGTCTTAAAATAGTCACCATTTTCACAGATGTATCCTGCATTAGGTGCTTTTTCAGCTCCAACCAACCTTCTTGTTTTTCCTGTGATTACAATTTTTCTCATATTATACAAAAGAAGCTGTAATTTTAATTTTTTTAAAAAGTAAAGTAAATGCAACATACTTCCGTACTTTACAGTTGAAAAAAATAGTTTTGTTTTTACAGAAAACCCCAATGTGCTTTACATTATTACTCTGTTTCAACATTTGTAGCTTTCAATATAATTTCACAAAACTCGACATATAATAATGGCAAGTTTGGCAAGAATGAACAAAATCCTAATAAAAAAATTCTGACTGTTTCTGTAGATTTTTGCATGATTGGTAGAACTGTCACAAATTTCTCCAGGCTTGTGGTGGGAAAAAATTGTACAGGACTTATACTTTTAAATGGCAAAATTACAAATAGGTGTAATATCAGTAGTTTAATTCCAATTAATGACGACTGCATGAGATGGTTTGCTGATTGATCTCACTTCTCTTTACTTCTGCAGCAGTTCCCTGAGCATGCAAAAAATGAAGCAGCTGAAGTTAAATATGAGCGAGGCGAAGCTGAAGGTCCTGCAGCATCTCACTCTAATTGAAATAGACAAGAAAGGTTCTGTTCGTCTTTTGATGTGAGGGAGATCAATAACTGGAAACTGCCGATTGTCATTTAAGGTTTTAGGTTGAACAGATGTAACGGATATAAACTAGACAAAAGATTTTCTGTGTTCTCCACCTGGTTAGCCGTCTTTCTATGTGCCTTTTTGTTACTAGTATTAGTAGCGATGGTCCCATTTCCAATGATATTTGAAATTGTATTGTTCTTTTTTAGCTACTGACCGATCTGTATTCAATGCATAAATATGTCAAGCAGTGGATCTATGTGTGCCTATTATAATGTTTGTAATAATTATTTAAGTTATTGTTCCAGCAAATTGCAATAAGCATGTCCGTGTGACTTCATTATGCTATTCTAATATGTTTAAAGATGAACCAAATCTAACATCCATCTTCTAACCATTGAGAAGTCAATATTTGTAATTAAAGTTCTTCCTTTATGAGGCCCTACACTTCACCCAAAATCTGATGATTTTTTTCTTTTCAAGGATTTCTGAGGAGAATCAAAAACCTCTTTTGTCACAATCGATGTCAAACGATTCAAATTAATCGCATATAACTTGAATACTGAAATAATTAAGTATGAATAGGCAAAGGAGACTAACTGTTAGAGCCCACTTAAAGCAACGTTAAAGTCCGTCAGTAGCAATGGGTAGTCCACCACTTTGTATGGGGGTTGGATCCTGATCAGAGTTCATTAAAGAGGGGAACAATTTTCTCCTCCCTGACCGGTTCCGTGGGGATTTCGGGTTGGTACAGTTTTGGCGTGGAGGTTATTGGATTGGTTTAAACAGGTTTTGTGTCGGGAAGGGTCCTCAATGTATTGGACATTAAATGTACTGTAGAAACTTCCAATACACGACACTCAAACTCCATGCGTGTATAATTAAGTGTAAGAATGTTGAGTTTTGGTGAGAAATGGACCTGGATCACAAATGGAGCAATCACCAGTGAGGCTGCATTAGGAAATAAAAGAATTTTGTAAAAGGAAACATCAAAAGCCATCATAGATGATGTACAAGGAGTCTCCTCATCTGGGACGTTAATACAAATTTAAAAATTGACCAAGATAAAAAAAAAATGGAATAAACAAGAAGATAAAAACAATTCTCTGTTCCACATGTGATACACGGCAGCAATCATGTTTGTCCAGTGTGATACAAAGAGGAGCTGAGACAGAAAAGTGTTGGAGGGCCAGGACACAGGAGAATCCACCTCTGAACGTTCTCCAGACTGGCAGGATCTTCACAGAGGAGCGATTCAACCCTGCCCCTGGGAGAAACATCATCTTCATGTAACCCTGTCTAGTTCACTATCAGTGGGCTGATGGGCCTCTGTTTTTAATCTGGCCTTCTTTGACCTGTTCAGAACCACCAACACATCCCCTCTGCCGACTGCCTGACCTTCCTCCTCTTCTACTAACCCCAAACAAGCAACAATGGCAAGGAAAAACTCCCCTTTAACAGGAAGAAACCTTGAGCAGGACCAGGCTCATGTAGGGGAACCCTCCTGCTGATGGCCGGCTGGGTAGAGAGAGAGGAGAGAAGAGGAGAGGACGGGCACAGAGCACAGAAACACATACAAAAATACACTATTTATACAGTGGGTCAGCGGGGCCGGAGGTCGTCATGCAACTCCGAAGGCGGCGAAACCTGTAAATGAATACAGAAGGGGGGGAGAGAAGCAGAAAAACTACACAAGAATCAGCATAACTAGTCTGCTTGATGAGGAGGAGAGGAAACCATGACCCAGTGGGGTGACAGAGGCCTGTCAGGTGATCATGTTTCCGGACCCCGGCAGCCTTGGCTTATAACAGCATAGCTAAGATGTGACCTAACGATTAGACGACCCACTAAGTACCGGTATGATAATTTGTCTGTCTATAATAGTAACTGGAACTACAGAATTAGTAACAATAAGCTTTTTCAAAGAGGTAGGTTTTAAGCCTAATCTTAAAAGTAGAGTATGTTAGCAACTCTGGCTGCAGCATTTTGGATGAGCTGGAGGCTTCTTAAAGAGTTATTTGGACACCCTGATAATAAAGAATTACAATAGTCCAGCCAATGGACTAACTTTTCAGCATCATGCCGCGTCAGTAGCTTCCTGATCTTCGTGATGTTTCTCAAGTGAAAAAAGGCACTTCTAGAGACTGTTTTAATGTGAGTTGAAGTTGTATGTTCCCACAGTCAGCACATCTGGTGATGGTCCAGTTGTTGGGATGGCCTGGTTAGCTTTTTCTCTGATAGCTAGAACTTTATCAGTGAAGAAGCTCATGAAGTCTTCACCACTAAGGGAAGAAGGGATACGTGGATCTAAAACACTGTGATTCTTGGTTAATTTGGCCACAGTGCTGAAAAGAAACCTGGGGTTGTTCTTATTTTCCTCAATTAAAGAAGAAAAATAAGCTGTTCTAGCCTTACAGAGGGCCTTTTTGTAGACTACCAGACTGTCTTTCCAGGCTGTATGATAGCTGTCTATTTTACAAGAATGCCACTTCCTTTCCAGTCTTCGCACTTTCTGCTTGAGGGTCCTGATATGTGAATTATACCAGGGGGCACACCTCCTCTGATTTACTATTTTCTTTTTCAGGGGGGCAACAGAATCAAGCATGATTCTGTTGTAGTGAGGTTGCTACACCTTCAACAATAGAGTCAACCTCAGCAGGGCTAATTATAATGATTTACCCCTGGGGAAACACACGGTGGTCCTGGGATCAGCACAGGGATCGCTTCCTTAAACTTAGCTACAGCATTATCTGAAAGACATCTGCTATAGTAAGACTTTGTTCTGAGCATAGAAGAATCCTTTATCATAAATGTAAAAGTGATCAACGAATGGTCTGACACGAGTGGGTTCTGAGGGAACACACATGTTCTACCTCAACACCATAAGTCAGAACTAGATCAAGGGTGTGGTTGAAGCTATGAGTTGGTTGGTTTATCTGCTGGAGGAAACCAACTGACTCAAGTAATGAAATGAAGCCATTTCTAAAGCTGTCATTTACAACGTCTACATGGATATTAAAGTCTCCAATGATAATGACTTTGTCCGTTCTAAGGACCAAGTCAGATAAGAAATCAGAGAACTCAGACAGGAACTCTGAATGTGGCCCAGCAGGGGGCCAATATACAACTACAAACAGAAGTGGCTTTTCTGCCTTCCAGTTCAGATGGGTGATGCCAAGAGTCAGGCTTTCAAATGAACTGGAGCCATGTTTTGGTCTAGGATTAATTAATAACTTAGAGTGATAGATTGCTGCCACTCCCCCTCCTCGACCAGTAACACGAGGAATATGATAATTAAGATGGGTAGGAGGAGTAGATTCATTTAAGCTAACATACTCCTCCTCCTGAAGCCAGGTCTCAGTGAGACAAAATAAATCAATGTGATGATCCGCTATCAGGTCGTGCACTAACAGGGATTTACACAAAAGAGATTTAATATTTAATAGTCCACACTTAATTGTGATATTAGTTTCTCCAACTTGTGCTTTAGTATTCATTTTAATAAAATAAAATTGGTGAACTTTTAACCGTAGAACAGTGACTACCTCTATAGTGTTAAATATGTTATTGTTGGTGGATGAGGGTTCTATGGAAGCAGCAGAGAGGTGTGTAAGACTAAAACTCTGCTTCCTGGTCTGGACCTTGGATTGTCAGGTCAGGTTTGATGTCTTGAGATGTGGTTTTCTAACGATAGTTAGCTTTCCACTGTTGTCAGGATGTGCTTTGACAGCCTGTAAAGGCTCTTCCTGATGTGCTGTTGGTCAGTTTATGCACAAGTTTAATCAGCTGACTCAGCTGTTCTTTGTGTCTTGTTTTTGTCTTTTTTCTTTCCATAACTCAATCCATCCATCCATCCATCCATCCATCCTCCATCCATCCATCCATCCATCCATCCATCCATTCTCTACCGCTTATCCGGGGTCGGGTCGCGGGGGCAGCAGCCTAAGGAGAGAAGCCCAGACTTCCCTCTCCCCAGCTACCTCCTCCAGCTCATCCGGAGGGATCCCCAGGCGTTCCCAGGCCAGTCGAGAGACATAGTCTCTCCAACGTGTCCTGGGTCTCCCCGGGGGTCTCCTACCGGAGGGACATGCCCTGAACACCTCACCAGGGAGGCGTCCAGGGGGCATCCTGACTAGATGCCCAAGCCACCCCATCTGGCTCCTCTCAACGCGGAGGAGCAGCGACTCTACTCCGAGCTCCTCCCGGATGGCAGAGCTTCTCACCCTATCTCTAAGGGAGAGCCCAGCCACCCTACGGAGGAAGCTCATTTCAGCCGCTTGTACCCGTGATCTTGTTCTTTCGGTCATTACCCAAAGCTCATGACCATAGGTGAGGGTAGGAACGAAGATCGACCGGTAAATCGAGAGCTTCGCCTTTCGACTCAGCTCTCTCTTCACCACAACGGACCGGTGCAGAGCATTACTGAGGACGCCGCACCGATCCGCCTGTCGATCTCCCGCTCCATTCTTCCCTCACTCGTGAACAAGACCCCGAGGTACTTAAACTCCTCCACTTGGGGCAGGATCTCCTCCTTTACCCGGAGAAGGCACTCCACCTTTTTCCGGTCGAGAACCATGGCCTCGGATTTGGAGGTGCTGATTCTCATCCCAGCCGCTTCACATGCGGCGGCGAACCAATCCAGTGATAGTTGGAGGTCACGGGCCGATGAAGCCAACAGGACCACATCATCCGCAAAAAGCAGAGACGCGATCCTGAGGTCACCAAACCGGATCCCCTCAACACCATGACTGCACCTAGAAATTCTGTCCATAAAAATTATGAACAGAATCGGTGACATAGGGCAGCCCTGGCGGAGGCCAACCCTCACCGGAAATGAGTTCGACTTACTGCCAGCAATTCGGACCAAACTCTGGCACCGATCGTACAGGGAGCGGACAGCCCGTATCAGCGGGCCCGACACCCCATACTCTCGGAGAACCCCCCACAGGACCCCCCGAGGGACACGGTCGAATGCCTTCTCCAAGTCCACAAAACACATGTGGACTGGTTGGGCAAACTCCCATGCACCCTCGAAGACCCTGCTGAGGGTGTAGAGCTGGTCCACTGTTCCACGCCCAGGACGAAAACCACATTGCTCCTCCTGAATCCGAGGTTCGACTATCCGGCGGACCCTCCTCTCCAGTACCCCTGAATAGACCTTACCAGGGAGGCTGAGGAGTGTGATCCCCCTATAGTTGGAACACACCCTCCGGTCCCCCTTCTTAAAAAGAGGGACTACCACCCCGGTCTGCCAATCCAGCGGCACTGCCCCCGATGTCCACGCGATGTTGCAGAGTCGAGTCAACCACGACAGCCCTACAACATCCAGAGCCTTAAGGGACTCTGGGCGGATCTCATCCACCCCCGGGGCCTTGCCACCGAGGAGTTTTTTGACTACCTCGGCAACTTCAGCCCCGGAGATACGAGAGCCCATCTCCAGGTCCCCAGGCCCTACTTCCTCACTGGAAGGCGTGTTGGTGGGATTGAGGAGGTCCTCGAAGTATTCCTTCCACCGATCCACAACATCCCGAGTTGAGGTCAGCAGCACACCATCACCACTATACACAGTGTTGACAGTGCACTGCTTCCCCCTCCTCAGACGCCGGATGGTGGTCCAGAACCTTTTCGAGGCCGTCCGAAAGTCGTTCTCCATGGCCTCACCGAACTCTTCCCATGCCCGAGTCTTTGCCTCGGCAACCGCCGTAGCTGCACTCCGCTTGGCACGCCGGTACCCATCTGCTGCCTCAGGAGTCCCACAGGCCAGTAAGGCCCGATACGACTCCTTCTTCAGCTTGACGGCATCCCTCACCGCTGGTGTCCACCAGCGGGTTCGGGCATTGCCGCCACGACAGGCACCAACCACCTTGCGGCCACAGCACCGGTCAGCTGCCTCAACAATGGAGGCACGGAACACGGTCCACTCGGACTCAATGTCCCCCGCCTCCCCCGGGACATGGTCAAAGCTCTCCCGGAGGCGTGAGTTGAAGCTCCTTCTGACAGGGGACTCTGCCAGGCGTTCCCAGCAGACCCTCACAACACGTTTGGGCCTGCCAGGTCTGTCCGGCATCCTTCCCCACCATCGGAGCCAACTCACCACCAGGTGGTGATCAGTTGACAGCTCCGCCCCTCTCTTCACCCGAGTGTCCAGAACATGCGGCCGCAAATCCGATGACACAACCACAAAGTCGATCATCGATCTGCGGCCTAAGGCGTCCTGGTGCCAAGTGCACATGTGGACGCCTTTATGTCTGAACAAGGTGTTCGTTATGGACAATCTGAGACGAGCACAGAAGTCCAATAACAAAACACCACTCGGGTTCAGATCAGGGGGGCCGTTCTTCCCAATCACACCTCTCCAGGTCACACTGTCATTGCCAACGTGAGCATTGAAGTCACCCAGGAGGACGAGGGAGCCCCCAGAAGGGGCACTCTCCAGCACTCCCTCTAAGGACTCCAAAAAGGGTGGATACGCTGAACTGCTGTTTGGACCATAGGCACAAACAACAGTCAGGATCCGTCCCCCCACCCGAAGGCGAAGGGAGGCTACCCTCTCATCCACCGGGGTAAACTCCAATACACAGGCACTGAGCTGGGGAGCAACCAGAATTGCCACCCCTGCTCGTCGCCTCTCACCATCGGCAACTCCAGAGTGGTAGAGAGTCCAACCCCTCTCAAGAAGACTGGTTCCAGAGCCCTTGCCGTGCGTCGAGGTGAGGCCAACTATATCTAGTCGGAACTTCTCAACCTCGCGCACCAACTCAGGCTCCTTTCCCACCAGAGAGGTGACATTCCATGTCCCTAGAGCCAGTTTGTGCAGCCGGGAATCAGACCGCCAAGGTCCCTGCCTCCGGCTGCTACCCAAAACACAATGCACCCGACCCCCTTGGCCCCTCCTGCAGGTGGTGAGCCCACGGGAAGGGGGTCCTATCTTCGGGCTGCGCCCGGCCGGACTCCATGGGCAGAGGTCCGGCCACCAGGCGCTCGCCTACGTGCCACCCCCAGGCCTGGCTCCAGGAGGGGGCCCCGGTGACCCGCATCGGGCAAGGGAAACTTGGTACCAATGTTGTTATTATCATCAGGGGGTCTGGGCTACGCTTCGTCTGATCCCTCACCTAGGACCTGTTTGCCATGGGTGGCCCTACCAGGGGCATATAGCCCCAGACAACGGAGCTCCTGGGATCATTGGGACACGCAAACCCCTCCACCACGATAAGGTGGCAGCCCAGGGAGGGGTCCATAACTCAATAAAACCTAAAATAGATCCAGATCTGCTGTGGTCTCATCGTCATCAGTGCTGCATACGGGAGCCCCAAACTAATTAGATTATGCTGATAAATGTAATAACAGCCATGTGTGCATAGAAAGATTTATGTTAGAGACCTCTTTCCTTGATGATCTGAGAGAAATAGCTGCATGTTTTCTCTGATCCCATTAAATTACGGTATGTTATGAGTTCAGAGTGGCAATAGCATTTTAGCATGTAGCATGTCAGGTGCTAAATAAATTATGATAATTATTTTATTTTTGTGTCAAAAATAAAGCACTCCTTAAATACTGTAACCCCTTTAAAGTAGTTATGTATTCCTTACATGAAAAACTGACAGAGTTCAGGGCTGATTCTGTTCAGATTTAAGTGTTCAAGATTTAAATATTTGGCGTAAACGTCAGCAGTTTTAAGTTTTGGGCCCGACCCTCATTTTGCAGTCATGAAACATTTCCTATTTCTTCATCGCTGTTCTGACTCACGCAGCGACACAGACAGATCAAGAGCACCTCTTTCATTTCCAGGCTGTCAGACTTTAAGAGCAGAAATGTGCAGTGTTGTGCTGCAAAGCCACATGTTCACACAGTTGAGACAGGACCTCCATTTATCTTCTTTCAGCTAAATCAAAGGAAAAGTTGAGTTTTCTACATTAAATTCCACTTTTTTTTCACCCTGTACATTTCTGTCACTCTGGTTGAGAGGTTAGGGTTGCAGCCCTAATCTAAAATATCAATACTGACACCCTCCTTTCAGCCCTCTACCAGTTTTTCCTTCCTTATTTTCTGTCCTATTGTGTTTTTGAGAACACACTTTCCCTTGTTATTGTTGCTTTGATGTAACTATTGCCTTATTGATTTTATTATCTTATGTTGTTAACAGCAACCTGCTGAAGGGACTAAAGATGGAAATTATGTGTTGGATATAATCTTGCATATTTGCATTTATTCGTTCATTCATATTTGTTGTCCCTATTTTAAATAAATAAACTTCCTGTATTTGTGGGGCAGCGTGCTCGCATTCCCAGACTCTTGTTTTGCAGGAGATTCATCGTGTATGAGACTCACTAACTAAATGTTCTGCACAATAGCACTGTGACAACGCCTGTAATTGCAGCAATAATTGTGTTCTCACCGTGTGGATGATCAGGGGCTGAACGCCTGCGAGCTCTGCAAGCCTGCAATTCTCACCTGCTGCTAAAAGCTATTTTTTTCCTGCTGGTCATCGGCACTAACCTGGCAGCTCTGCTCTCATCCATTCATCCAAAAACCGGATCCTGAACTCCTCTCTGACACACATTTTTTCCAGCTTTACTCAACTCTTGTTTCCTCTTTGAAGAGGTCGTTGACCCCGTCAGAATATTCATCAGAATCTGCTCAAAGTGCTGAGCTACCTGATTAAAAAGATATAAATAGTTTCAATATAACTTTTAACACTGTTAAACTGTTGAAGCTCAGTTGTGGAACACATGGATGCTGACAGTTTATTAACAGAATTTTATGGCTGGAATCTCTTGTGTCGAAAGGGGTGATTGTTTCGGAGGGGAATCTGCTGGTTTCACCTCTGATGATGGCAGAATGATTTTGTTGTCCTTTATTTTCTGTCAAAAAGGGAAAATGTCTGTTATTCTTTTCAGGGTTCTATTACTTACCCTTAAGAATGATTTGATTTTCATTAAAATATGTTTGATCAACTTGCATTTTATATTCTTATTAAGGCAGTAGCCTGACAGGACACTGAACCCACAAAGCAGACCACGACCAGAAAAGTCCTTTCCAAAAGAAGGTTTATTCGGAACAAAAAGCGCACCAAGCAAAACTTGCAGGTGAGGCCCAAACGAGAGCGGGCTGGATCCAGGAAACAAGGTTGAACGTGGCAGGTGAGGCCAGAAGCAAAAAGAAAAGGCGATCAGAGAACCAGAACTCCAAACAACTAGCTTCTTTCAATTAGAACGAGCCAGTATAGAAATACCACTCTGAGTTTAAGCGACGAACTGGCGACGCATGAGAGGATGAGCTGCAGATAAATTCTGCTGCTCCTGATGACCTGACAAGCAACAGATGAGAAATTCCAGAGGAGGGATCGGAGAAATCTGCCTGCTAAACCCAGCCTGCACAGATGAGGGAAATGAGCACAAAAAACAGGTCAGTGGAACAAAGACAAATCTGACCTCCACATCCTAACAATTCTAGCTGTTAGAGTGCAGACCAAAGTTCTATTAAAGTAAGGGCACAGAGCACACACAAAAACACACACAAAAATACACTATTTATACAGCAGGGCCGGAGGTCGTCATGCAGCTCCAAAGGCGGCGATACCTGTAAATGAATAGAGAAGGGGGGGGAGTAGTTTAGACCCAGTGCGTATATTAATAGTTTTTCTTATGACTCCTCATATAACCATCATCTACATGTGATTTATTTATGTAAACATGTACTGTTGTGTTTTGCTCAGTTAGACACTGAATGTACTCCTTATCTAATCATCATCAGTGTGCTGACTGCTCAACCCTTTGAGGACAGCAGGACAGCTTTGACCATTCTTTGAGACATACATAATCTGGGGCTTCCAGTGTCTCATGACCTTGAGGCTCCAAGCCTGTTCCAAAACATAAGATACGTGCAGGAGGCACCTGGTCATAAATTTATCTGTGATAACATTCCTGAATTGAGTATAAGAACTGGCTGTGAGCTCACGGTGGGGGCATAAGGCATCGTCCCAAGTCTGGAGAGGTACAGTTTGGTGAGCGTTTATGTACCTCAGAGACTGGAGGCAGTGCAGCGGCGACTTCTGTTCCAGTCAAATGATTTGTGATTTTCCACTATATCAACTTTGGATTTTAATCTTGGTTCATTTGGCTGATGTATTTTTGATACTTTCAATTTTAATAAAATCTGGGTGGCGTTTTAAAACGGCAACTTCTGCTACTCTGTGTCATTTTTGGTGCTAACACGAAGACAGGTACCTTCTGAACACGAGGTTTATTTTTGCTGAGGTTAAAAACTCCTGTCAACAAATTGGTGACCCCTTTGTGATAGAGGTAAAACCAGAAAAAAGGCTCTCCGCGTGGACGATGTCCAATTCCTGGACCAGGCCTTGGTTCAACAGCAAGGCCATGCCAAGCCTCAGAACCAAGCAATCCAGGAGCCTCCCATGACTACATTATTCTCAACCAAGTCCTGAGAGAGATGATGGTTAAGGAGGGACAAAGAAATATGTCAGCACAACTACACTGGACACCAGAAGCCAATCAGGCCTTCAAAAAATGTAAAAAGGCAATGGACACTACCGCCAGCCTGGCAACACCAGTACACTGACTGCATAACTGCAGAAGCTGCCACAATCCACCTGTACATCCGACATGTAAATCTCCTGACATGTAAAGCTCCATCCTTCCATCACTCATGAACATGACCCCGAGATCTGCAAAAGCAAAGATGAAATCCTGTGGTTCCCAACCAGACTCCCTCCGGCCCATGGCTACACCTAGAAATTCTGTTTATAAAGATTATGAACAGAACCGGTGACAAAGGACAGGCCTGCCAGAGTCCAACATGCACAGGAAACAGGTCTGACCAGCTGCAATGAGAAACTCCTGCTCCAGTGGTATAGAGATCGGGCGGCTCTTAACAGAGGGCCTCAGACCCCGTACTCATGGAGCATCCCCTACAGAATGCCCCGAGGGACGCATTCAAATGCCTTTCCCAGATCAACAAAACACATGTTAACCGGTTGGGCAAGCTCCCATGAACCCATGAGCAACCTGGTAGGTGTTTGCAGAAGGTATAGAGCTTGTCCAGTGTTCCACAGCCAGGACGAAAACCACATTGAATCTGAATCTGGGACTGAACTATCGGCTGAATTCTCCTCTCCAGTACCCTGAGACCTTCCCAGGGAGGATAAAAAATGTGATCCCCCTGTAGGTCGAACACACCCTCTGGTCTCCTTTTTAAAAAGAGGTACCATCACTCCAGTCTGCCATTCCGGCAGTTCCTGATTGCCAAGCGAATGTGCAGAGGGAAACACCGTGGCGGCAGGCCTGTGAAGATATTTTGACCTCTAATTAGCTCACCCAAGAAAATAGCCACCTGAGGGATTTGCTAAATTTCGGCCTTGATCAGCCTATAGTTTAGACCTTGTGTCTTATGGATCCTCATAAAATCATCTTAAATATCCACCTTAATCATTATAGCTATGATTTATGTAGACATATATCGATGTATATGTAAACCTGTATATATGAGAGAAGTGCAGCGGTCCCAGTAGACTGATTTTGGTTTGTTTGCCTTATTATAACAATAAATAATATCGTATTGACGTGAGTGGCTGCAGAAAATGGTGCCAGTAGCAAAGTTGTAGATGTTTTAAAATTAATATTCTACTAATAGGAATATTTCTGGACTGTACATTGTTGCAGATACACAGTTTAACACCCAGAATTTTGGTTATGGCGTCCTCACTCCACAGTGAGCGCAATGCATCAATGTTACATCTTGACAATATTTGACAACCCACCCCCTCAAAAATTGGCTAAAAATGTTGAGATAATAGAAATACTCTGAACAAGATTGAATCTCTGTTCATGTGTCCAACAGAACTATCGGCAGTATCATCCCTCTGTCCCCATTGACAGTTAAAAAGTGATGCTGTTACAGCCACTAATTCTCCTCTTCATCATTAAAAAGATCAATGTCTATCTCCTCATTCACATCATCCATTCCTCCTGCCAGTACCTCAGCATCAGAAGGCAGATGTTCCAGGGTTACCTTGGGGTTTGCACCCAGGAATCTATTATTGCCCACCACCTTCTTGGCCTTCAAAGCATCAACCAATTTTAGCCGATCATGGCCAGAGGATGAAAGCGTAGGACTCCATCTCCTGTGGTAGCACATCTGTGACAAGCCACAATGAACCGAGCAGGCTGGAAACCTTCTGGAACCTCGACTTTGTTTGGTTTTTGTTGAAAACTTCAGAATATTTGAATACAAACTGATTTCAATAAACAGGTAACAAAACATCAGAGCTCATTAGTTGGACACTTTACATCATGTTTAATATTTCTGATACAGCTGGACGTTGAGAGGCAATATTGCCACACCAGTCAGTTGTGCCACAAACAAATGAGGAAATTCAGCTCCAGGAAAAGTGGAAAAAAAGTAGACACTTTTAATTTTTGACGTAGAATACAGACAATGTGGTGATCACACTGCAGTTGATGTCAGAGGTGAAATAATGATCAACGACAATAAATGTTTATTATATTCTTTTGCTGAGGGAAATTTGAACAGTTTACATGAAGATCTTCTGAGTTTTGACAAGCGGCTCTGGGGCTTAATATTCTAGGATGAGCAGACAAATACCCAAATTAAAGATATTACTGAGGATGCATTTATCCTGTAAATCTGCAATTTCTGTGTTAACGAATCGCTATCAGTCCAATGTCGATCAACTTCTGAATTTTCTGTGCGATGACTGGATTCTTTAAGTGACTGTGGATAAAAAAGAAAATAAAGTTCACATTAAAGCGTGTTGCTATCAATCATTCACGCAGAAACAGAGGGAAGCCAATGCTACCAAACCTACTCGCTAAGTGCCTGAGGGTCCTTCTGCATCTGTTCAAGGATCATGCGCATGGCGGGATCGCTTATAATCTTCTGGACCTCAGGGTCAGTCATGGCCCTCCTCTTCACCTCCTCCGGACTGTCGTCCCTGGTGTTCTGACTGATCACACAACGCTGAATTCCTTCTCTGGCTTCCTGAGGGCAGAGAGCAGAGGAAATTGAGCCATCAATCTCCAGAACCAGAGCTCCTTGCAACCAGGCGGCAGCCTGAAGTCATTGTATCAACACAGAGGATTTAAGTGAGTTAAGGAGGCAACAAATTTAAACAGCTCTGTTTGGGATTTCGGAGAGTTTAAATGCTTGCTGAATTCACTAAAAAGTAGCAGCCAAAATGACAAAAACATGTTGCTATAAGCAGCCGACATGTGTCAAATACCTTTGAAGAAGAGTCCAACTCCATAGCCTTCTGGTACACATCCATAGCTTTGGAATAATCCTTTAAAGCTTCTAAGGCAGCCCCTTTGCGAGTATAACCTTTAACTGTGGAAGCAATGGTTGTAATAAAGTCCATCCAAACTACAAAAAATCTGTTTGTTAAAGTCATTAAATTCTAACTTACTGAAGGTGGGCTCCAGTCTGATGCAGTCTTCACAATCCTGTTAAAAAACAAACGCACTCCAGTTCAAATAGACTTAAATCTCAGGTTAAAAATCTCATTAGCTGTTCAGCCAAGTAGGAGAGGG
Source organism: Takifugu flavidus (assembly GCF_003711565.1). NCBI lineage: Eukaryota > Metazoa > Chordata > Actinopteri > Tetraodontiformes > Tetraodontidae > Takifugu > Takifugu flavidus. The sequence continues at coordinate 3,614,492 of NC_079533.1, forward strand.
TATAAAACACAAGTTGGAGCCTGCTCTGAATACTTTAGTCTACTGAGATTACTGGAATAAACAGAGGTGGAAATTCAAGATATTTTCAAGCATTTTGGGTCAACAAATCCCATTTATATCTTTAACACACGGGTTTAATTTCAGAGCGTCAACACACAACAGCAAAGTAACGGTGGATCAGACTGGCAGCAGCTAACAGCATTTTGTGTTCTTTACTGTCCAGACTTACAAAAGACCAGCAAGACAGTGCTACATTTCATTATCACTTGAGCTTAAAGATTATATTAATTCTAAAATACAAGTGATGCTAAAATGGAAGAGCATAGCAACAGACCTTCAGGGCCAGTTGAAACTCCAGCAGCTTTGTGTAGCAGGCAGCTCTGTTACTGAACAGTTTGGCATCATTGGGGTTCCTCTTAATGGCCTCAGAGTAATGTTTCATAGCTAAAGGGTAGTCTCCTGTTGGACAAGAAGAGCTCACATTCACGTGTGTTCATATGAAAAATAAAAACTCAAAAAATCTCAGCATTACATGAACTCAAACCTTTTTGGAAGGCATCATTGCCCTTGTTCTTCTCATCCAAGGCCAAATCAGGGTTAATGTAGGCTAGTTTCTCCTGCTCCTTTAGAATCTTCTCAGCCTATAACAATTACAGCATATTATTATTAGTCCCCTTTTTATAGACAACTCAAATCTGAACAGTGTGCAAACGCTGCTCATTGACCTAAATTACAGGAGAGAGGAGATAAAAATGCTGCCACCTACCTGCTGACACTTCTTCAAAACCTCAGGAGTGCGATGTTCTGCCAAACTTTTGTTAAAATACTGAATTGCTTCTTTGTATTTCTCCTGCTTGAAGTATGAGTTTCCAATCCTAGCCAAGGCTCTGTCCAATACAACATGACAATGTCTTGAGATTACATCATTAAACACTGAAAAAATAAAACAGTAATTGCAGGAATATTCACTTGTAAAGTGCTCTGCATTGCATTTTTTGAAATAACGGCGAAACAGCGCCACCTCGTGGGATGACACTGAGCTGACTGGTTTAGAATTTTCCACCACTAACGATTTTTTGTTTTGATTCACTCAGCCCTGGACTAAAGATTAACAAAAGAAATTCTACCCAGAACTCACTTCGAAATGGGCCTGTAGTCCTCTCTGTTCTCTCTTCCAACCTCGATGGCCTCCACACACAACTCTCGGCACTTGTCAAAATCTCCTTTCTCAAAGTACACGGCTGAAAGCAAACAGCAGAGTATGGAATAAATACAGTGGGACCTCTACTTACGAAATTAATTCGTTCCAGAAGTTGTTTCGTAACCTGAAAATTACGTAAGTAGAGACACGTTTTCCATGTAAATGCCCTAATCCTTTCCAAGCCCCCAAAAATTCGGACATAATTTTTTTAATAAATCATAAAAATGCATCAAAACATGTAACAAATACATGTTACAATTAGATTACCGCACAATAAATGTAGGAATTCAGTGCAAGGCTTCTCCAGGAACAAAATTAACTTTATTACAGGCTAATCTTACATTCGCCGTCATTACTAGCAAAGAACGTTAACACTTGTGGTAACAGCGCCATCTAATGATCAAACATTTGAACACCCACAATAAATAAAAGTGAAACGAAGGCGACGCTGGGATACACACAAACATGTACAGATTGACGTCCCTCCTAGCCAATTGGATGACAGGAAAATGCTACGCGATAGCCAATGGCAGAGCAGCTACAAGCAAGTTTGCGTTCGCTAAACTCCGCGAGCTGCGAGTAGCAGCGGTAGCGTGTTTTTGCCTTTCATATCCTGAAATTTCTTTCGTAACAAGAGAAGAAAGAAATTATTTTCCCGTTGAAACGTTTCGTAGCCTGAAAATTTCGCATGTAGAGACGTTCGTAAGTAGAGGTCCCACTGTTTATGACTGGAGGCCAGGGTTTTACATGGATGGCTGTGCTTTTACCTGCTTTATTAGAGATGTAACTCATGTTGGTGGGATCATGCCTGATCGCTTCTTCGTAATGTTTTAATGCAGCGTCAAATTTTCTGTCCTTATATGCAGTATTTCCAAGTTCTTTTTCCTTCAATGCCTGTAAAAACACAAGATGAACATGAGTATTAAAAAAAACAGTCATCAGCAAAATCCTAAATAATAAAGATTTCTGATGGAAAAAATAGATGGCATTTATTTACCAGCCTCTTATTTTCAGGAAGGTCTTCCTCTTTGGGAGGAGGTGGCTGCGCTTCTTTTGGTTTAGGAGGAGGGGCAGGTTCATCTTCTTCCCTCTCAAAGAGGTTCTGGTCCAACAGCACTGACAGTGTGGTCATCACCCTTTGATCCTGGAGCTTCCTGCACAACCATCAAATGATTGTATTACAAAATCTAATCAGAATCGCCGCGCTCTTCTCAATTAAGTCAAATATTTGTTATCCGAAAGTGAAGAAATGCTTTGCAAATGCACACACATGCCAAGCTGGGAGGGGTTGTTCCTGAGCTGCTCCAACAGTTCTCTGTAGCTGGGATCCGACAATAACTCACGGGTCTGAGGGTCGTTCTCCAGCTTCTGGTAAAGGTCGGGCATCGCAAAGGGGTTCATTATTGATTTTTCTGCCGTAAAAATAAAAACAGATAAATTCTCATGGCGTCCACCTTTCTTCTACAATTTGTGTCATCTCTCTACAGTATATAGTCCTATTCTTATATCACAACACCAAATAATACCCCATCACTCTCAACGGGGTATGCTACTTCATAGGAAACTAGGGAAAAACTGCACTCTGCGAGCACACACCTCCGCCAAGCAAGCACTTACAGAGAGATCCGAGGGATCTTTCTTTAATGGAGGGTTTCTCACCTTAATAGTAACTGTATAACTAGCACGATATATAATATAGTGCAATAGTAACACAAGGTTACATAACATAATAGGTTGCTTCACGAACAATGCCCCTTGCATTTGATCTTTGAAGGTCAAAGGTCATAAACCCTCTGGAAACAAGAACATCACCAAAATATAATCATATATTCCTGAAAATTTCATTAAAGTCCATTCAGAACAGCTATTTTTTCCAACAAAAAAGGGCTGTCACAGTACAACTTCCCTTGACGAAGGAAAAAACTAAAGCTTAACTGCCCCTACCTGCAAGCCGGGCTTCAATGTTCTGTAAACCTTCTTTCAGTTGTTGATTATTTGGCTCCAGACGAAGTCCTTCCTGGTAAGTTGCTTTCGCCTCAGCTAAACGGCTAAGAAATTCCAAAGCAGCGGCTTTGCGAGAGTAACCCTGGTTGATCAATGTAAAACAGATGTAAGTCACCTTTGCAGTTTTAAGACTGACACCTCTAATGGCTGGAGAGGTGATGGGGTTAGCTCACCTTGCCCCAGTCAGGCTTTAATTTGATGGTTTCACAGGCATCCTCAAGAGCTTTTTCATAGTTGCCTTTCTTGGCATAAGCAGCTGAGCGGTTGCTGAACAGGACATGATTTGAAGGGTCGAGGGCCAAAGCTTCAGTGTAGCAACGTACAGCTTCATCAATATTTCCTGCACTTAGTGCCTTGTTGCCCTGGTCTTTCAATGCAGAAACCTATGAGAGAATCAACAGTGACATTATGACAATATACAAAATAGTCCACTCTAAACTGTACATTGCTTATAAAAATCCAACTCCCTGTAGACTGCAGCTCTGACAACAGAGACGTGTTGAGCAGCTGCCACTGGCAGAGCTGAAGAAGTAGCAGTTTCAGCTGTTCATGTCATACAGGCCAGTCTTGGCAGAAAATTTATGTAGTTTTTCAGTAATTTATGAAGTGATCCTGAAAACTAGGTGACCAACAAGATACAAGAGTTGGACATTTAGGGAGTTTAAAATAAAGTGCGAGTAGTTTTTAGATCACATTCAAAATCTGCAGTCAGTTTCAGTAATTTAATGCAACGTCACGAACTTCTCCATAAGTGAAGAAATATTTAATACGTCACAGCAGTTTAATTCTTTATATCCTCGTTAAAGTCAAATGTACAACATGTGTACGTTCCGTACTACGGTATCACAAACAAGAAAGAAAAACAAACGTTCCGGCCTCCTGATAGGTCCAGACCGCCCGTGTGCGCCTAGAAAGTTCTTCCGGTCGCTACAAGCTAACCACTAAGCTAACCCATTCAAAAAAGATCATGTACCATGTGCCGTACACTGACTGCTGCCGGAAAATGTGTATACCATCTCATCTATCTAAGGCAAATAGATGTACAACAAAACATTTTTTATTGTCAATCAGAACATTTATCTTAACACTCGCATTTGTGCTAAAATAAGCTGTAAATGGACGACCTGCTACCTCAGCTAGCAATTCGTTCAGTTGGTTATTTATGTATTCATGGACTTTCTTATTGTATAAAGTTACATTAAAGGCAATAGTTTTATATTGTGTAATATTAGCCTAACCTTTTAGGAACCGATCAATCTCACTCAGCAGTACACAAAAAAAATGACTTAGTCTGAATAGATATGGATTTCTGGGTGAATGTTAAAGTTTATGCAAATTCACAATGTACATTTAATCACGTACTGAGTTCCTAAATTATTTTGCCATCATGAAGCTACAATATATTAGCAGACAGAGGCGGAAAGTCATCAAGCTAGCAAGCGTTAGCATTACCATACTGAACTCCGTGATAATAGCGTTCACAAGCAAACGAACACATGGTATGGTGACTATAATGTTCAGTAAATAAACCACCCCGAGGCGCACATTTACATTAAAGTATCATACATTAAGACCTATCATACATTAAGCCTATTAAGACAGTTACAGAGCACTAACCTTCTCCATGTTGCAAGCATGAGGTTCCTTCCAGAAACTACTACAGACTGGCGCCGCCCACTGAGTAACATACGGGTTGCCAGTTAGCAAAGAGGAAATCAGTATTTGGCGTCCACAATCGTGACTGCATATATATAATATATACAATACTGTATATATATATATCCCACTCCAGACACAGAGAGCAGCAGCAGAGAACACACTTCTGCTGAGCACCCCTCAGGTGGCTGCACACAAAAAAGAAAAGGTGTCTCTTTTGTCCACTCAGGGTTCTGTGGGTTGAAAAGACTGTTTATTCAACAATTAACATTTTATAGGATATATATATAAAGATTATATATAAAGATTATATATATATACAATTCCCTCACATCTATAATATATATATATATACATATACACATACATACATACACACACACACATATATATATGGGTTCTCAGAATTTTCTAGAAATTCTAGTAAACTCATGAGCCATATCGTCCAAGTGGCAAAAATGTATGTCTTGTCGTCTTCTTTTACAATGCGTTTACACTAGGTTTTGAATATTAACAATGAAAGATTATATTATGTATTTGTCGTGGTATACATCAAATTTAACAGTTCCCGAACATAAGCCTATGTGTAGTCAGATAAAGTCCTTTATAGAAAGAGTGGTGTCATCTTCACCAATTATAGAGGAGATGAAGATCAGCGCCCTCCTGGGCTGGTTTTAGCTTTTGTTTGTCTTCAGAAACAGACGCTGACCACTAAAGTGACGGGTTTTTATTCCGGTTTCTTTAGCTACCACCAGGGGCGTGAAGCACAATTTATAAAACACAAATTAACTTTATAGGCGTAATAGTATGACATGACGGGATGATTCGGGATTATTCCGGACATGTCATGAAAGTGGTTTTATAAAATACACACTTTTATTACTTGTGAGCGGCCACTTTTGTTTGATCTCCGAGGCGGGAGGGGGAACATGAAGGCTACATCGTTCCGCAGTGACGTGTGGCTTCTTCCCTCTCCGCGGTGCTGAAGTAGACGGTTCAAACCAAGTCGTGGCCAATGTAAAGCCTCACTTCTCTGTATTTTACATTCATATAAATATACATATATACGTATATACGTATAAAATGATGAAGTACGATGAAAGTATTGTTTGAATTTGTAATCGAATTTTTAGAAACTGTACTTTTGTAATTGGCCTGCTTAGCTAGCTGTACCCGTTTCTTTTAGCAACTTGACTAGCTAGTAAAAGATAATTTACCATTTAATTTAACTGTTTACATGGTTTCCCTCACATCTTTGGGATCAATTCAGGTTAATTTCTCAACCTTAAGCCAAATGAAGAGACAAGAAACCTTTACCCCCAGACCAACTGCAGGTTTGTACTGTAATATATTCTTTATTATTTGGTCACACCAAGTTTATTACTGCTTAGTTACTGTCATTTTTGCCACATTTAATGTGAAAAGTTTATTGGCGTTGTAATGGGATGATGTATTTATTACCGTTTCATAGTATATAAATGATTTCACACCTTTTTGACAAAATTAGGATATATCTTTTAAATTGTAATGAATCCTGTTAAGTGAATAAATACCATATTGGTCTTTCCCTGTTCTTTCCCCAGGCTTTGGGTCTGTGCCGCTCTTTAACCAGGGAAAAAGGAACCGAGTTCCTCTGACATCTGCTCCTTCTGAGAAAGACATTTTCTTCCACAGTGAATTTATGGAGATTATTAATCCAGCTACATCTGCTAGCACCTCAAGTGAAGCTCACAATTTTTTGTTACAATCTGTCACTGAACAAATGACAATATTAAACTGGGAACCTTTTTTAATTTCCTCAGAGTCCTATGGACGTTGCCAGGCCTCAGGTCCTAGTTCGGATGCTGCTCAAAGTAACATATGGAAGACACAGAGTATCCCAGCCTCTGGTGCGCCGCTGCATTATGGTAGTAGGAGAGCTGCTCCTGGACCTGCTGTGAGACACTGTGCACCAGGAACACACCCATACAAAGCTCGAGACACTGGGTATGTGCCCTGAACACATGTGGTTGGTGTTTGATGCATGTTGTGCTTCCCATTTAAAACCCAACATGTTAAAACAGATGTGTTTTCATTTCACAGCACTAAGATGGGAGCGCACAGCAAACCAGTAAGACACCAGGAAAACAGCTCTGTAACTAACTTCAGACAAAGTGGCTCCAGCAGTGCTCAGTGGAAGCCAATGTCCGATTCTGCCTTTTCCCAAATGAGCCAAAACTCACTCAGAGCGGCATTTTCCACACAGTCTAAGCAGTCCAGACCTGTGGCCTATCCCATCTCACCCCCTAACGGGCCCCCTGTTCATGCAGCACAGCCAGAGAAAAGCTCCTGGAGGTTTACTCATAGCTTCGGGTCACGGACTGATGAGAACAGAGGCTCATCTCATTACCAGGCTACTCGAAAAAATAAAGTTCAGGTAGATGATGTCCACTGCTGAAACATCACTGACGATAAGTGTCGTCAATGTGGGCTTCTTGTGTGTTCAGGAAACAAGCAAACCAGCCTCTGAGAACTCACTGAGGATCCTGACTGCAGTCATTGCTGGAATGAAGCACTGGAGCCAGTTAAAAGACAGAATTCCCCATTTAGTAGAGATATTTGGTCAGTTCACCAGTTGCTGCTGTTCTCTCTCATAATTAGGACAATAACAGGATGTGCTCTTCCTTCAGCTACCCTCGACTCTGCGGTCACCCTGGGTCAACACGGGGCCAAAAACTTCCTCATGAGAGACGGCAAAGATGTGATTCAGTGTGTCTTCTATGAAAACGTGAGTTACGGAGACACAAAAATGTAAAATTTTAAATAGAGAGAACAATTTGAATAAAGATTTTAACTTTAAAAAAAATAATTAAAATACACGACTGGAAATGTTTTCTCTAGAACTCGTCAAAACAATGGACCAACTGGAGTTTACGTTGTAGTTTCAAATTCCCGCCACTAGGGGACATTACCTACCTGCAATTTTTTGTATGCAGATTTTAAAAGTTCAGGGTTTTTTCCCCATAAAGCTTACACATTAATTTGGGCCACTTTGTTACCATTTATTGGCCAAACTGCCACATTTCTATAATAGATTAATATCAAGAGACGCACACATTGCGACATTTTATTATTTTGAAGTCTCGTATCATTATTAACGTTGGACTGTATTAATAATTAACAATATCTTGATTACCACTAATCAGTGATAATCCAAATTCAAATCATGCATCACAAACATTTTTGTGTGACATACCTTGAAGTCATGTGGTTGGCTGGCAGGAGCAGGCGTTGCCCCGTCTCATCCGTGGTCAGGTTCATCGCTGTGTGGGAAACTACGACTGCCGCAGAGACCTGCTGACATGTGTGTCCGTCAGGCCTGGCCAGCCCTCAGAGCTGCCGAATGCTCCAGACGCTGTGAAAGTCTGCGACACAGAAATGAGAGTGCTGCTCCAATCCTTCAGCGAAGTCTGAGCGCAGCTGGCTAAGTGGTTAAAATGGGTTTTGGTTCTAAATATTTGTAGTTTGTTGAACTAATAATACTGAGTTGTCCTATTAATGCAGTTTGTGGTTAACAGCATGTGCACGTCTGTCATTTCTTGATTTTCCTGCTCCTAATTAAATGGAAAGAAAAGCATCCCTCATTTCTAGCATTTTTATTAAAAAGAAAAATCACAGAACAGCAAACATTGTTTAGAGGTTAATTCCAGAAAAGCCAACACAATGAGGTAATATTTCAAAATAGATCTTTAAAAAATGAGACAGTTAAGAAGAAGGTGATATCAATCACAGTCAGACTATTTACAGCCGAACATCACAATAATAATTAAAAAAAAACAACAGTATTTCTATTCTACCGAAACAGTTTCACCAGTGCTGAGACTTCACACACAACAGTTCAACTAATGGGAAAAGTCCAGTGTAGTCATTTCCACACAAGCACAGTATGAGGTCCAATACAATACCAACTGTTTTCCCCGACCTTCAAATATGGCAACAGAATATTTTTTTAATTTCGGGACGTGTTATCATGGCAACTTAAATTTGGCAAATACTCAAAGATGAACCCAAAATCATATCCTAATTTAACACTTATACACGTAAACACCCACTAAAAAAGAAGTCTGGCTGGAGGAAACTGGCAGTGAACAGGGACAGAACGTGGAGGAGTTGAGATTTTGCTCTTGGAGCATGAGAGGAAGGGTGCTGACATTTAAAGAAGGAGAGGGCCAAGCAAAACACAGAAATACAGCTTCTTTTGGGAGCTAACTTTTAAACGCGACATTTTACATTTTAATGTGAGTAATATGTGTCAGCTCAGCACAGAAAACCAGAAATCAGTTTGTACAACTGCTTCAAGTAGCACTAAATTCCTACGTTACAGGGAATGAATCCTTTAGCTGCGTGTCACGACCTTTTATAATAGAATTTCATGTTAGCTTCTTTATAACAGACAGGAAATAAAAAAGTCTCAGGGCAGGAGTGAACCCAAGCGCATTTCTGTTCTTCGACTTCTCTGCTCTCTGAGATCATTTAACGCTGCAGAAACAGAAAATAAACTGAGAAACAGGTTCCACAGTTGAGCAGAAAAATCACCTGATGACTGTATCAAACACTCGTGGTAATGTTAAAAGGCACAAGTTGGTCGGATCACATTTAAAATCTAGATCAATTGTTCTACCGTTAAAAGAGCCTGTTCCTCCTGCAATTTTAGTCCCCCTTTGTTATGACAAAACGACTCCATTTCCCTGCCTTGTCCTCAAGTTTCACATTGTGTTTTAGACAGAAAACAAAGGTTGACCTTCACAAAGATTCTGGGAGGAAAAAAGGACGAGGAATAATCAGCAGAGCTGCTCTGAAACCTGCTCATAATGCTGTCCTTCCCCTTTCAATCTAAACCATCTTTTGGCCATTTGCTGCCTAAAAACGCCCTTTGAAGCCTCTGCAGTCTCCACTTTGAAACGCCAGGGCCCAACACTCCCACAATAATCCATCCAGTCCTCTTCCATCATCTCTGCAAACCACAGCTGCGTGCTTCCATCCAGGTCCTTGGTTTAGGAATGTCACACACATGTTTACTCAGGAAACAACAAATCACACTGCTTAATTTTCATGTTGGATGTGTCCTCAGTCCTGGGATCTTCTAAATCATCATCACAGAGGTTAACATGAGGAAAACACGGAAGTTAAAACTGCTGCAGCGTAACCACGGAGTTATATTAAAACATCAAACATTCCAGTTAAAGTTAAATTATCACGTAAAAGATGCAGGAAGACAGTGTGTATTTGAGTTTGGACCTTCCTCAATAGCAACGCCTGGAGCCCTGCAGGAGTCTCTTCGCCCAGGTCAGAGGGGACGAGTAAAAACGGGAGCAGCGCATCCAGCACTATAAGAGCGTGGGTAAGGGGGTGGGGGATAGCTGCTCCTTCGGTGCATATTTGGCAAAAAAGGGCAAGAAGACGGTGAGCATGACCCCGACGATAGCCAGCATATAGCCCCAGCCGATCTGACACTCGCCGGCGTAGTAGATGTCAGATTCCCCGCAGAAGGACCTGACCAGGGAGGAGTTGAGACCGAAGGGGTAGACCAGGAGCCCGGCGGCCATGATGAACACTGCAGAGGTAGAAAAGATCAAATCAGACACTCACTGAATATTCACACAAACAAACATGGCAAAATGAATTTAAAGCCTAATTTCCCCTCAGTCCTGTGGTCCGGAACAGGGACCAGACCCAGAAACCGGGCCGGTGAGCAGCCACTTGGTGTCAGCAGAGGCTTGTTTAGGGAGCTACCCTAAGGTCATATGTAACCAAGAGGAGAAAGGCAAGCCTTCTGACACAGACCTACATTTAAAAAGCACAACCAAATTCTTGGATTGTCCAATTAATGCCCCGCCCCCCAAACACATAAATTGAGTGGAGTGTCCCTGCTTGCGTTGCCAAGTGTTTATCGACTGTGCCGCTGGCTATTGTTGCTGCTCTGAGTCATTCCCAGTCCTGCCTGCCTCTCCATTACCGCGCCAAGTGTCATCGCTGTTTAGTCTGCAGAGTTACAGGAATAACCTCCTGGTGATGGCGAGCGGCCCTCGAGACAACACAACAAACACTGCCTTCTGTTACGCCGCATTGATTTTAGGAGACGTCTGTTTTTTCCTGTTTTCAAGGGCAGAGCAGCAGCGTGGTCAGAGGAGCAGCATCAAATCGATGGTTGGTGGGAGTTATGGAGGACTCTGTTCATAGAAAGGCTCACGGGCTCTGGGCCCCAAGCGCGGAAAAAAATTCTGAGTGTGTGACGGACGGATACCTCGTGTGTTTCAGCATGTGCGAAGACACCAGAGTTTAAAAACCACACAGCAATAAAAGGGTGACATACCCGAACATCATAACTGGATGACGGGAGCCTACGGACAAGTGTCTATGATCTAGAGTTACTACGGTTGACCAGGCCAGCAAAACTATTCTGCTCAGAAAACAAACACTAACCTAACCTGTCTGATGTCTCACCATCAGACTTCAGCCCAGTAACCCCAAACACCTGCCACACCTTCTGTGGAGCAGGCATCTCCAGAGTAACCAAGCTTCATCTGTTTCCAATATGCAGGTTCTATTACAATGGGTCAATATTCTATTAATACATGCTAATTAATACATGCTAATGTTAGCTTGCTAGGCTATATTTGCTACCTAATTATTAGGTCAGATGGACACAAAGGTTTGAGAAGCCTCACGTGAATGGCGCGCAATGTAAACAGGAAGTGGTTCTGTCCTGTAATCCAGTGAAGAACAGAGAGCTTGATAAAAGAGACTGACATGACCTGCCGATGCACCGCGTTCGTGTGGACAGCAGACTGGATCATCTGCGTTCACATCGGACACAGGAAGCAGATGCATCAAAGCACAAATGACAAAAACATCAACCGCAGAAGAGCTTCAGGGTAGACAAAACGGAATCACATGGGCCAGAATCAAATGTCTTATTTAAATACAGTTCTGGGCTGCAATAGAATTATTTATTAAGGAGGCGACAATGACTTTGTTGCAGAATATTCACTGTTCTTCCCACTGAAAGCTCAGGATCTGCTCTTGACTGGTGTAGTAGCTCCTGTTAGCCCATATTTGGGGACACGTCACATGCACCCAGGAGTCGTCGCATTAATACCGGTAAATAAAAATCATGACCCAATCTGATCTGTAACATTCAACAGTAATTGTGTAAATAAGGTGGCAGGAATGAGAGGAAAGCATCTCAGGCTGGATCAGATGACCACTGCTGTCAGTACAGGACCCATGAATAATGACTTAGAAATCATGAGACAGTGAGTAATGGAGTTAGCTGGGTGCTATCGTGTCCTAGTTTCAATGAAAACTTTGCACACATTGCCAAAGACATGAGTCACGATGCATGAGTGTGTGTGAGTGTGTGTGTGTGTGTGTTGTGTGTGTGTGTGTGTGTGTGTGTATGTGAGTGTGTGTGTGTGTGAGAGCTTGTTAACTTGATCAGGCATGGATTTGCATTATTCTTAATGCACCCTCACAGAATCATTCAGACGTGTAGGCTGGGTTTTAGGTTGGTAAGAACTGGTCTGGGAGCACGCTCCAGCAGGTCCTAGCTCTTAAAAATGCAAACATATTCATATTTTGTCTTTGTTTAGAAAGGCTGCAAATGCCGTGGTTCACTCTGTTGAATACCAAAGCCCTTTATGGGGCCGCTGCTCTTTTATTACATATAGTTCACACACCTGTGCCAAGATAACAGAGGAGAAACTCAGCTTTAATGTGCAGCAACTGTATGGCACCTTTTGCACACAGATGAACTAAATTAACCTTGAATCACTTTCTGGGTGATGTGGTGAGGGATGGAAAGCTGCTCCCAGATGGTTGACAGCGGCGAGAACAATAGAATGAGATTGAATGTGTGCGCGTGGGGCAAGAAGATGTGCGATGACCTGGCATCCAAGCGTGACACTGAATCAGTTTCATCAGAAAGCTCACACAAAGAACCTCGCCGGCTAACACGATCACTCGAACCCAGAAACGCACAAATCACAGGCTCACTCATGTCATATATTGATAGCTTGAGCTCAGATGTGTAAATCCAGCAATACTTTACCTTTAGAAACCATCAAAAATGCAACAAAACTGCACACTCCTGCAGTGAGTTTTAAACCTTTACTAACTATCAGGGTTCTGAACATTTGTAACAGTAGAAACTGACAGATATTGCAGTGATCATAGTGGAGACCTGTGGAAAAATGAATTAAAAAACTGTTGAAGACCTTTATTTGGAGGAAAAGTTTTTTACTGTGGCGTTTACGCTGACTTGGTTGGATCCTAACAGTTATTTCAAGTAGGAAACCCCTAAATTTAACTTATTCAACAACAAAAACAACAACCACATAACAATCTAGAAGGAGTAAAATTGCTGTCTGTGCTCCTGATGCACTGTTTCCACCGTTGGTCATAGCTGCTGGAAGCTATTAAATGCACTAAATACTGTCACTCTGATCAGCAGAGGCAGGGAGACGCCGGTGGAGTAAAGTACCCTGCGGTAGAGCCGAGTGATCTACTGTCTGAATCAGCTTATTAAACAGTTACTGACATCACTGAGAGGACTCCTTTTCCTTTCTCTCTTACAGAACAATCCTTTTAACAAGACAATATCAAATGGAGGTAGATTAAGGTCAATTAAGATCAAGATTAAGTTCAAAGGCCACTTGCTCCACCAGAACATTTAAAAACTGTTAAAAAGCTAAAGATTCACAGTGGGCTGGGGTGGGTATTAAAGCATCTCCAATACGTGCAACTATCAGCGTCCCTCCAGAAACTGACCGTTCACATCAAACACAGACTGAGGTCTGCATTCACCACAGGAGCCGTGTTTGATGCACAATTTCCTGAAGAGATCAACACACGGTGGGGGGGAAATGACTGTTTTTCTTCCCCGCTGCTTTAATAATGCCCGCCTTCTTCCAGGTAAAGTTTTGGCTGCAAAAAGTGTCTAATAAATCTTGATTTGGCAACAAGGCGCTCGTTTGTTCGCGTTTGCAGCCGAGTTTGCTATTGATGAAAAGCGCCGAGGGGAAACATATGCTGCTAGGAAAGGCTGCGAAATGTTGTTAATTACACTTCCAGGCCCAGAGCAATACATCAGAACTCCTGTTGCCGTGCTGCAACTTACGCCAACGCGTTCTTCATCAATGCGTCTCCCCTTTGGATCCTCACGAGCATCGAGCATTCCACGTGAGGAGCACGCGTGTTGATCTTATCTCGTGTAGACGATAACAACCTGGAAGTGATGAGGCAGTTTGATGTAAACGAGGTGCTGTGAGGTGATTTACAGCTGCAGCCTGGCGTCATAAACTGTAACCTACATACACTCACTTCAACTACAACACACACTATACATATGCGCGACTGTGTAGACATAGATTAGTGTTGGATAATGGCAGCATTACACACAGGCAACTCAATGACTGCAGAAGAAAAAGACAAGACTGACTGACAAAACTGCGTCTTTGGTGTTTTAGTTGCATTTGCAGGAGAATGGAGATGTTTCACTGATGTCAACCTCTTTAGTCAGCTGTAGGAAAATGGAGAAGGTCAGCGGGGTGCTGAAATATGTTCTAAAATATCTTGAGAATTCCCCAGCGTTTAATATGTAAGGTCATTAATGTTTAATAACCAGAATTCACGACTAAAAATAATGTCATTATGATGTCAGCCGTGAAACAGTCAAAGTTAATGAGAGGATGTGAAGGATAAAAGTTTCTGTGGCTGTGATACAAACAGTGGCAGTGAATGTTCAGGTAGTCAGCTGGGAGCTGCTGTTGCGTGGGCTCCAGCAGCAGGGACCCCTTCTTAATGTGTGCAGCTCTGTACACAGCCCTGTTGATAATTAAGCTCAGTGCGCCTCTGGGAAATTATGCTAATGGCAGTTCTACATTTCAAGAAACACTTGGCTTAAGGTGATGGGGAACGCAGCGGTGAGCAAAACCCGACACCCGAACAAATGTTTCCAAAAGCAGTCGAGGAACCAAATGAAAATGAGGCAAGAAAGAGGAAATGAAGTTTCCATAAGAGAGAAATGTAGAGTAGCCTGTAGAGTTGTTACACTGCTTTACTCAACTACACTGTTATATTACTACACAAGAATTAGCTGCAAATATGTTGTTTCAGTCATTCATTGTGATCATTGATCATGTATTTTGTGATTAATACAACCTGCTGTGTAGTCTGCACCTCACCTATGGTTCATATAAATGACAAACTGGTGTAAACTCAGTAAGCAAGCCAGATAAAATAGTTAGAATGATGAGAGAACCCGTAGTTACTGCCTGTGATCACAATCGTCTACAAAGATGTTTATTTTACAGCAAGGTAATTCTCGCTACGTGTCTGGAGCCACCGAGCCTGTTGACCTTCAGCAATGTATGAAAGGAGATTGAAAGAGTGAGGTAGAAGAGGGGATCCAATGTGGCAATAAAATACGGGGAGATAAGGGAGATTAGCAGGGCAATAAAATAGCTTCTGTCATCTTTGGAGTGAGCGGTATATATGGTATGTATACGTCAGCGTGTGAGCTCTTGGTTGACAGTGTGTAGCCCTCCTGAGACTGTGCTTCTCACCCAGGCAACAGCATGAATGGCACATGAATCTTACCCGCAACATCCAATTTGTCATTTAAATTACTTTCATTTCCACATCTCCATGTATTTCTTAATGCCACAAATTAATTTACACCTCAGACAAATTGCTTGTCCTTGACTTCCCGATCCCTTACCAGACAACCTCGCGAGCCACGCGGGCCTGCCTCAGCGAGCGGTCGGACTGGAACTGATCTCAATCCATCATGCGTCTCACCTTGCAGATTGGTTTACCTCGGGAGACAAAGCACCTCACGTGCATGACTGGGAGAGACAAATAATAAAGATACAAGCAAGAAGTTGGCAATTAAAGTGAAGAACATTCGTTAGCGGTGAACACTGGCGCTCAACGTGGTGACTGTGTGATGTTAAACAATGGTTTAACTGATGAAACCTGAAGGACTGTCCCTGTGCTGCACGAGGACAGCTGCTAGTGGTGTGTGTGTGCGCGTGTGTGAGTGTGTGTGCAGCCATGGGTCTTGTATTAACCCCCTGATTGCTTCGACAGCCTCTGGCCCCGAGGCTAAACCCTTAAGCTAGGAGTCCGCTGGGCTCGGTGGCTGCCTCAGGTTAGCGCGTGGAAGCCACGGCCACCTCTGTGACAATGTCTATTACTGTAAAGTCTGTCCAGCTGTGCTGCAGCATCAGAGGTCACGTCTGAGGTCGACAAAGCCGAGCGCAATATGCCACGCAGCTTTAGAGATACACAAAAACATGACCAGAGACACAACGTGAGGACATTGTTGTGGCGGCTGTGGGCAGTTGTTTTGGGAATCGTGAAGATTTAAAAGTGTATTTTTTTTCTCTCCTCTGAGTGAACATTCCTGCTAAGACATGCAGAAGATGTCTTAGATTTCACTGAATAAATATACATAATATGGCAACCATACCATCTATTTTACTTGAGTATACTCAGATATAACCTCCCACAGGTATAATGAAAAGTGCAGGATGCATGAATTCATGAGATAGACTAAAAACACGGTACTTATTTTCTGACTCTCTGCCAGGCATTTTTCAAATAGCGCCTTGTTTTGTTCTTGAATGGATTTCCTGCGTCACCAGTTCACGGCGTTTACCACTCAGCATATAGATCACCTTGAAACCCCAGAGAAGAAATGCTGAATAAAGATTAGGGACTTCATCTTTGTTGTGTAAATTAAATCGGCGTCCATATTTAGTAATTAAAGTGTCATCTGCGTAATGCACTGTTGTTTATGAAGGGGGAAAAAATAAGGCAGCAAATCATGGACAATAAATCAAGCGGCATTTATTAACCTTCACATCAATCCGTGCATGCTGGTGGTGTTTAATTGGGCAAAAATGGAGCAATATATCATGGGGAGAAAAAATATTTTTACTAACTGAGCAAAGTCAGTAAAAATAAAACTGCTCGTGCAAATGGAATAAAATATTTCAGATGTTTTACATTGTTTTGTTTATGTGTACATGCTACAGGATGGAATGCTAAAAAATGAAGGTAGTTTAGCAGCGTTTGATAGCAGATTCTCCAATGAAGAAAATCTGAAGTGATCGGGAACATCAGGAAGTTTCTTCACGTGAATTTTGATGTCTGATAACTTTGTGAACATAAAACTGTGCAGACTGATAATTCTGTATTTTCTTCAGAGGCAAAAAAAGACCTGCTCCAGTCCATGAATCCAGCTGGAAGATCATTATCTGACAATATACAGAAACCTTTCTGATGAGTGTGAGGTGTGACCAGGTTGTGTGAGTCTGTGCGCATGTGGGCTTGTGTGTGTTGGAGGGGGTGCAGCAAAATATAATGAATCCCTACAGGAGATGCTGGGTCCCCGCTGTGCTTCTGTAATGTAGCTGTGCCCTGCCATCACTCCCTGACCCACTGGCATTAAGGAGAAATGGAAACCATTACCTTCAGCCCTGCCGAGCAAGTGGGAGACCTGAATCAGGCAGCAGGTGTGTGTGTATATGTGTGTGTGTGTTTTATTAAAAGAGAGAGAAACAGACAGAGACACAGCCCAGCAGGAGTCCCACTGTATGAAGACCAGTCAGTCACAAACACTTGTGTGGGAAATGTAATATCAAACATGTCAACAACATAATTGGATTTTAATTTTAACATGTGAGACAACGACTAAGGGGGTTTAAAGAAATCTGCAACGCTCCCATCAGCTCAAGAATCTTTACAGCCTCATGCCTCTCACATTACTCCACTCTTAATCTCTTGCTTCAGTGCATCCTATAAAATGTTCATTGTTGAATAAACAGGATTTTCAACCCACAGAACCCTGAGTGGACAAAAGAGACACCTTTTCTTTTTTTGTGTGCAGCCACCTGAGGGGAGCTCAGCACAAGTGTGTTCTCTGCTGCTGCTCTCTGTGTCTGGAGTGGGAGCTTCTGGAGAGGATGGCAATAGTAAATCTCTGGGATTACATTCAACACCAGAGATGGAGCCCCACCACAGGCAGCCTCAGATGAGCCCTTTCGATAAGATGTCTTCGCTGAGCTTATTTTATCAGTCTTTTTCCCCCTCAAAAATCAGGTTTAAATGAGTTTTTGGGTTAGCTACAACATAGCGGTGGGGGAAATGAGGACTTAACACAGCATCATTAGAATATTAGTGTAGGTGCAGGGATATTTGCTTTCCCAGATGATAAATGGTGCTAAATACAGCAGCAAGTGTGATACTTCACTCTGGAAGCAACATACTGTAGATGTGTTCCAGAAGCAAATGTTGCACAACTCTCCAGCAGGAAGCACGGACAATTGTAGAAACATCCAACACAAGATCACATCTGTTCAAATTTAACAAATTAATTCTTATATCAAACAGTTAATCAGGCTCATGCAGCTGTTGAATGTCCCTTAACAGCGCCACAGTAAGAAAACAATTAGACAAAGGCGAAGGAAACAGATGGAGCTCCTGAAATTAGTCATTGATTTTGCTAAATGGGCACCTTTGACTTTGCAAAGTGAACCTTCCACCTTTTGCCAGTTAGCCAAATCAAACAAATATTGTTTTCGGGTGGGGGGACGGATCCTGACTGTTGTTTGTGCCTATGGTCCAAACAGCAGTTCAGCGTATCCACCCTTTTTGGAGTCCTTAGAGGGAGTGCTGGAGAGTGCCCCTTCTGGGGGCTCCCTCGTCCTCCTGGTGACTTCAATGCTCACGTTGGCAATGACAGTGTGACCTGGAGAGGTGTGATTGGGAAGAACGGCCCCCCTGATCTGAACCCGAGTGGTGTTTTGTTATTGGACTTCTGTGCTCGTCTCAGATTGTCCATAACGAACACCTTGTTCAGACATAAAGGCGTCCACATGTGCACTTGGCACCAGAACGCCTTAGGCCGCAGATCGATGATCGACTTTGTGGTTGTGTCATCGGATTTGCGGCCGCATGTTCTGGACACTCGGGTGAAGAGAGGGGCGGAGCTGTCAACTGATCACCACCTGGTGGTGAGTTGGCTCCGATGGTGGGGAAGGATGCCGGACAGACCTGGCAGGCCCAAACGTGTTGTGAGGGTCTGCTGGGAACGCCTGGCAGAGTCCCCTGTCAGAAGGAGCTTCAACTCACGCCTCCGGGAGAGCTTTGACCATGTCCCGGGGGAGGCGGGGGACATTGAGTCCGAGTGGACCATGTTCCGTGCCTCCATTGTCGAGGCAGCTGACCGGTGCTGTGGCCGCAAGGTGGTTGGTGCCTGTCGTGGCGGCAATGCCCGAACCCGCTGGTGGACACCAGCGGTGAGGGATGCCGTCAAGCTGAAGAAGGAGTCGTATCGGGCCTTACTGGCCTGTGGGACTCCTGAGGCAGCAGATGGGTACCGGCGTGCCAAGCGGAGTGCAGCTACGGCGGTTGCCGAGGCAAAGACTCGGGCATGGGAAGAGTTCGGTGAGGCCATGGAGAACGACTTTCGGACGGCCTCGAAAAGGTTCTGGACCACCATCCGGCGTCTGAGGAGGGGGAAGCAGTGCACTGTCAACACTGTGTATAGTGGTGATGGTGTGCTGCTGACCTCAACTCGGGATGTTGTGGATCGGTGGAAGGAATACTTCGAGGACCTCCTCAATCCCACCAACACGCCTTCCAGTGAGGAAGTAGGGCCCGGGGACCTGGAGATGGGCTCTCGTATCTCCGGGGCTGAAGTTGCCGAGGTAGTTAAAAAACTCCTCGGTGGCAAGGCCCCGGGGGTGGATGAGATCCGCCCAGAGTCCCTTAAGGCTCTGGATGTTGTAGGGCTGTCGTGGTTGACTCGACTCTGCAACATCGCGTGGACATCGGGGGCAGTGCCGCTGGATTGGCAGACCGGGGTGGTAGTCCCTCTTTTTAAGAAGGGGGACCGGAGGGTGTGTTCCAACTATAGGGGGATCACACTCCTCAGCCTCCCTGGCAAGGTCTATTCAGGGGTACTGGAGAGGAGGGTCCGCCGGATAGTCGAACCTCGGATTCAGGAGGAGCAATGTGGTTTTCGTCCTGGGCGTGGAACAGTGGACCAGCTCTACACCCTCAGCAGGGTCTTCGAGGGTACATGGGAGTTTGCCCAACCAGTCCACATGTGTTTTGTGGACTTGGAGAAAGCATTCGACCGTGTCCCCCGGGGGGTCCTGTGGGGGGTCCTCCGAGAGTATGGGGTGTCGGGCCCGCTGATACGGGCTGTCCGCTCCCTGTACGATCGGTGCCAGAGTTTGGTCCGAATTGCTGGCAGTAAGTCGAACTCGTTTCCGGTGAGGGTTGGCCTCCGCCAGGGCTGCCCTTTGTCACCGATTCTGTTCATAATTTTTATGGACAGAATTTCTAGGTGCAGTCATGGTGTTGAGGGGATCCGGTTTGGTGACCTCAGGATCGCGTCTCTGCTTTTTGCAGATGATGTGGTCCTGTTGGCTTCATCGGCCCGTGACCTCCAACTATCACTGGATCGGTTCGCCGCCGCCTGTGAAGCGGCTGGGATGAGAATCAGCACCTCCAAATCCGAGGCCATGGTTCTCAACCGGAAAAAGGTGGAGTGCCTTCTCCGGGTAAAGGAGGAGATCCTGCCCCAAGTGGAGGAGTTTAAGTACCTCGGGGTCTTGTTCACGAGTGAGGGAAGAATGGAGCGGGAGATCGACAGGCGGATCGGTGCGGCGTCCACAGTAATGCGGGCTCTGCACCGGTCCGTTGTGGTGAAGAGAGAGCTGAGCCGAAAGGCGAAGCTCTCGATTTACCGGTCGATCTTCGTTCCTACCCTCACCTATGGTCATGAGCTTTGGGTAATGACCGAAAGAACAAGATCACGGGTACAAGCGGCTGAAATGAGCTTCCTCCGTAGGGTGGCTGGGCTCTCCCTTAGAGATAGGGTGAGAAGCTCTGCCATCCGGGAGGAGCTCGGAGTAGAGTCGCTGCTCCTCCGCGTTGAGAGGAGCCAGATGGGGTGGCTTGGGCATCTAGTCAGGATGCCCCCTGGACGCCTCCCTGGTGAGGTGTTCAGGGCATGTCCCTCCGGTAAGAGACCCCCGGGGAGACCCAGGACACGTTGGAGAGACTATGTCTCTCGACTGGCCTGGGAACGCCTGGGGATCCCTCCGGATGAGCTAGAGGAAGTAGCTGGGGAGAGGGAAGTCTGGGATTCTCTCCTTAGGCTGCTGCCCCCGTGACCCGACCCCGGATAAGCGGCAGAGAATGGATGGATGGATGGATGGAATTCATTTTTAAGCTGGGACTGTGCAGACACCCTCCACACCCCCAGCCTTGAGACAAACAGTAAATACTCAATCGGTCAGGAATGAGAGGCTGGTTGCAAATGACGTCATAAGCAATAAGAAGATGGCAGCACCTTCTAGGCATCACTTTTGGAAGTAGTCATTGTTCTTCCTGCGGTTTAGACCTGTGATTATCGTGCACCTTCAGTAAACCTTGTTCTCCCTGCCAATGACTCACAGATGAGATGACACACGACAACAGTTTTCATTGATATCATAATCTGCATTTACTGTTTTGTAAGTTTCTCCTTTAAAACAAGAGCACTCATCTTGCTCTTAACTCTAATGTTTTCTTTAATCTGGAGGAGACAATTGGTAGTCTGTCCCAGCTCTCTGGAGGTGATCTATGGCTCCCGTCTGTCCTGCTATCGATCACGCGTAACTGAAAGCTTCGTCACAACAATGTCTAGCGAGGTAATCAAGACCACCGAGACACACAGGAGGCCTCGCTGATGCGGTGAGAGCATTTCCTTGGTTACAGAAGCTTTTGTGAAAGCAGTCAGAATAACACACACACACACACACACACACACACACACACACTGGCAGTGAGCGTATGACATTTGGTCTTTGGAGCAAAGCCTTGTTCTGAAACAGCAGGTCTTGATTGCCTGTATTTGATGCTTCATTCTCCCCATCACGCACGCAGAAGGTCAGCGTTCAAGGTCAAAGGGTGACATTGTTTCATTTAGGCATGAAGTATGTCTTATCAGTCAGTATGTCCTCAAAATGGAGGAAGGAAGAATAAAGAAGGTAAAGACTTTAAGTGTAAACTTTATCTTAGTTGTTTACTAAAATGAAAATGTTTACAGATTGAATGTGCTGAACTACACAATTTATGGAAAGACATTTGTGCTCATTTCTTGCCTAAAAGAATTCAGTTTCACCATGAATCATTTTGCTAACTTTATGTACACAAAGACAGACATAGAGAGAGAGAGAGAGAGACAGAGACAGAGAGAGAGAGAGAGAGGAGATGGGATTAAAATTTACTGTCATTATAAAATAGGTTTTAGTGCCCCTCCCTACAAGACACATTGAATGCAGCCACTGCAGGAGTATAATAGCAAAGTAATTAAGATGATTAGATGCAAACTCTCCTCATTTGTTGATGCAAAGCTGCTTAGTTCACTACATGCTTCCTTCGTGTCATCAGACGTATGAAGGAATTCACAAATGAACGGTGCCATTTTCAGTGTGTGTGAGTTCAGCCGCATCCTCATCCTCCAAATGTTTAGCTTCACTCTAAATATGCTAAAACGGCAGCACCTCTTATTTTGTGACGTTCCCGCCGAAGACACAGATGCCTGGCGTCCCAGCCACTGTGACCCCGGGATGCACCTGCACAACAGTCAGCAACGTTTATGTGTTATCATTAGATGATGGTGGAGCAAACAGCAGAGAGAAAATAGAGCAGTTATCTCTCACCGAAGATGGCCAGACGTGTGTACATGCACCGCAGGAGGCAGAGCGCTTTCTACCAGCATTTGTGCAGGTCAAATGACCTTTTTAACAGGAGCGATTTGGTCAGGAGATTAAACGGTAAACACATGAAGTTCTTAGTAAAATTACTGCTCCGAAACCAATTCCCACTCACTGTAAAGGAGCCTTACCACTAGACTCATGAGGATTTATCAAAAAATCAGCACAGTTCAATACAACATTCAACAATAATGCATGTGCAGCTCCAAAGGTGTAGAAGCTGAGGACGAAAGAGATCCAGACCACCTCTGAATGAGACTGAGGACGCCTGAGTGCCATCATGACACAAACTCCTCATAAGAGAAGCTAAATATGGGTAGATCTAGGTCTGTGCCACCTGAAGCCCCAGGGTTTGGCTTTTCCAAAGCTTGGGTCAAGCAAATAGGTGAGGTTGTCACGCTGTAAGTTGGAGGACGATGAGGCAGACAACAAAACCAGGTGTGCACCTGAGGAGTCAGGCTTTAAGAACCAGGTATAGTCTTTGTCATTAAGGCCTTTCAGACATTGTATCAGCCCAAATACATGACTGGAAAACCCATGATTCTCAGGACAGTGACACAAGGAGACAAGAATTTAAAGCTGTGACAGACCTGCAACACACACAAGAGTCCCATTAGCATCAGGCTGGGGTTCCCTCGTGTAAATTATCACAATAAATGTGATGTTTATCGCAGCACACAAACATAACTTCAGCGGCTAGGCTATTAACAGCTTTATCACTAAGCAACAGCATGAAACCCCCGCAACATGCAATTTCTTTCACTCACTCACGCACGCACACACACACGCACGCACGCACGCACACACACACACACACACACACACACACACACACACACACACACTCCTTTTGAGTGTAATGGCACTGTGTCTAATTTGGAGGATGTTTGACAGACAGTATTTTAATGACCCTGAGGGTGGCGTAGAGTTAAGTTGACAAAGACATCTTTCGTGTCTGGGAGATTTTAAGCTGCCAAATAGGAAGAGCTGGAGGAGTTGCAATGATTAAAATGCTATGATAAAGATGTGAATACAGTAAGTGTCAAGTTTACAAAATGTAGACAAAGACTTGTTTTAATCAGATGCAAAAAGTCAGGACCAACTCTTCCCACCATCAGCATAATGCTGTGGACCTTTGGGAGTACTGAGTACCATGTAATGAGAACAACCACACAGCCTTACTCATGAAAAGCCTAATTAGCCATTAGCATGCACTAAAAAGCAGCTTTGAGACCATCACAATCTCTCCTCCACAATCCCCTGCTGAGCCTCTGTAATACAGCACAGGCCCAGAGGACCAGGCAGCCAATCAGACGTTTCCATTTATAATTCAGGTCTCAGTGATGAGACCGTGATACGGTCTCTGTTTTTAAGCGCCAATAGTCCAGCCGGCCCACACAAGTGGCTACCTCCTGTTTCTCTTTCTTTGGGCTTATGTCTGCTCTTTAGATGATGGAAGACTCATGCGGTCCAGCTAACACTCGCCAAAAAATACACAGTATTACACACATGCAATTCGCTGTGTTTCTGGATTGCATTTGCCCTAATTAGCATGTTCTTCTCTAAGCATTTTAGGCTAAACTTAACTGCTGATTTTAACATCTTGGCTGCTGTGATGTGCTGACTGTTGCTGAAGTATAACTAAAGACAACACAAAATCACTACTGTCATAATAATACTATAGAAAACAAAGATGAATCCAACATCCAGGGCACTTCGGAAATGTTGACCTCTGTCAAACTCAGGTCCAGGGACAGTAAATCCTCCCACCAATGAATGCACCTTCACACTCTGCAACAGTTCCTGTGTAACTTTAACAACTTTAACCTTAGCAGCAACATTTGTGATTGTGGCGTATTGACGTAATAATTGTCTTCTAGCGAGTATGTGATGAATTTATTGCATGTTTGCCTGTAATGATGGTGTCGTCTGCAGAGGCAGGACCACAGCTGGAGCCTTCAGGAAAGGCCTTAATCTGCAAAAAAAATATTAACCTGTTCTATGAGGGCTTGTCAAAAGAGATGTTTGTTATGAACAGGCACTAAGCAAGGAGAAAGTGGATATAAAATAGATATTATAAAGTGTAAAGTACAATGTGACTTTACAATCAGTGTCAATTTAATCTGCTTCAGGGGTTTATTATTAGAAATAAAGAACAGAAGAAAAAGAGAGCGAATACCTGAATATATTTGCATTAAATATGTTAGAATTTTTCATGCTCATATTAGACCATTGATTTAGGATTAATGAAATGTTGAATAATTTATTGGTATGATAATATGAATTATGCTTAAAGTTGTGCTAAATGCAGATTTTTACAGAAAATGCATGTTAATTTTCCCTAACCCAATCTTTGCAAGATGTTCGTGAGACTATCTGAGAATGAAAATCTCAAAATATGCTTTCTTAGGTGCATTTAAGTAAAAGAAAATGTGATTCAAAGCCTCGGGCCTTGGTCTGATGATGAGCTTATGCAGAAAGTCCCTGCATGCTTCCCATCCCTGCTCATTTATCACCCAAAATAAACAGCCTTGAATCCTGCATTACACTTCCTCACAAAGTCAATATGACCAGTGTACTTGGTATGAGCCAATGCTTGTCCACGTGCTTCAGCCACATCACTGCCTGCCTGCATTTCATGCCCAGCCTGTCTGCATCCAATGTTCCATCTGCTTTGGCACCCGGCTGTGTTGGACCAGGCCAGACTGTTGCTCCAAAGAGAGGTGGGTCTGTGATGGAGGATGCTCCAGATGCTTCTGAATCCAGCTGCAGCCTGTTGGCAAAGTCACGGCATAATGAGCCACCCCCATCTTGTTCTCTGCACTGCTGTCCTGTTATCTGTATGGCTCCTGCCAAGCCCATTACCCATGCATGGTTTAAGTTAAAATACCACGCGCTCACCAGCTGATTGATGAGTCTAAAATATCATGGAGCTGTTTAAAGGGGGGGTT
This sequence comes from Takifugu flavidus, assembly GCF_003711565.1. Lineage (NCBI taxonomy): Eukaryota > Metazoa > Chordata > Actinopteri > Tetraodontiformes > Tetraodontidae > Takifugu > Takifugu flavidus. The sequence continues at coordinate 3,640,123 of NC_079533.1, forward strand.
TGCATGCTTTTAATGGTTGTCGTCGCAGCCAGTGTTCCCAATGCCATCTCATCTTTCCCATCCGTCAGTATGGATTTAGGAGGCCGGTCTGCGGGCCAGGCTCCATCGATTACAGCAGGCCAACCAATCATGCTGACAGACACCTCAGTCCAGAACAAACCTTGGCTTTTAATAGTGCCGACCACAATGCCCACGTTCATGTGGAAAGCAGAAAATGGGCAGTAAAACACCCAGCAGACTGAGTAGGGACCCACCACAGCAACAGTGGATTAGCACCAGATACACAAGCAAACCTCCACACCCACACACCAAAATCGACTTTTCGGGCTTGAGTTTAAGATTTCTTAAGCCTGCTTTTAGGAAGTGTGTCTACAGATGGGCTGTAAAGCAGCTTAAAGTGCTGGATGAAAATGTACATGACCTTGTCTCATCTCAAAGCAAACGCTGGGAAATTAATTTAAAGCAGCCACCAACTTTAAAGGTGGCTTTTTCTCAGTCTTGTTGCCTGGATTTTGTGTGCACGTGTGTACTTGTTTGTGTGTGTGCTTCTTTAAATCTTGTTCAATCAGATTTCACTTCTTTGAACTTGGATGAACATTAATGAAATCAGACTGAACCACATGAAATGTTTGCAAGCGTGTGAGATTATGAGAGAGAGTTCAGCAACACAGCACATTCTCTGCTCAGTGCACGAGCGTGTGAACGTGTGAGAGTGTGTAGTGGTGTGTGTGCATGCGAGACTCCAGCTCTGTCTCTGCTACTGTCACAATCACTAACAGGAGCTCACAACCATGAAACGATACATGTTAATACAGGTGAACGCACACCTCTACTGACATGCTGTTACCATTTCACTTTCTTTATAACAAATTACTGCTGTCTCAGACTTCATGTGCTAATACAAAGACATGATTTAATAGCACATGCGCTCATGCATCGATCCCAAAATCTCCCAAACTCAGCATGAAGATGCTCTGGTGCATGTTGAGTTTTCAAACTGCTGAGATGCAGAAATCAGTGGCCTTTGGAATGGGGCACTGATCACTCATGAACATAATTATTACAGCAGTATTTGCTGTAGTTAGTGGAGTGCAGTCAGGTTGCACAAAAGCAGATGATTTTATCAGAATTTCGATGGTTTGTGATCACTGAAAGTAAAAGGAGGTGGCAGAGGGCAGCTCTGAAGCGGAAAAAGGAGATTAATGTCAGGTTCTGTTGGCATTACATATACCTGAATTTATCACATGCATATTTATTGAAGGAAAATGAAATGTTTAATAATTCAAGATCTTATCTGACTTTTAAAATTGAATGCTTTTCTTATAAGAGCATCCCTGCAGAAACAGATGTCCTCTGTTGTGTGTGTACGCGTGAGTGAGTGTTTAGGATGGTCATACTGATCAAGTATACAAATTTATGCCAAAAACTAGAAGAAAATAGCCCACAATAACTGCATCTTTCATCCACATTTCCAATGGTGAGAGGTTTTCAAACACATTATTATTGAAGGAATGTTCAGTGTAGACCAGGTTGTAGTGATTTTTTAGTTTTATTCCTCGGGTAGCACTTTGGAGTTTGATGAAAACCAAAAACCAAAGTAAAACTGTATATGTAAGATCCTTTTCAATTATTTAGCAGATACTACTTAATGGTAGAAGCCTAAAACAGCAGAGAAACAAAGGCAGAGCAGCTGTAAATTAATTTGGACTGTGGAAACATTGGAAATCTACTTAAAACCAATGTAGAAAAACACACAGAAACGGCATGAAGTTATAGCAGTAACAAGAATCATGACCAACATATAAGGAATATCATTTAATGTCACATTACTGGCAGTTTTTTAAACACTCACTGTCCTACTGTGGTTGTGTCTGCACATACAGTCAGCCAGAATGTTAATGCTAAAACATCAAATGGACTGCTGGTTTAATGCCTGCTGGACCCTTGGAGATCGATGATTTTAACAATATATATTATTGCCTTAATGCAGAAATAAACTTCTTTTGCTAAGCTTCTTTAAATTGGACGATGAAGTAATGAGCAGTCAGACAGAAATGGTTATCGTCAGTGACTTTGGGAGACATCTGTCCATGTTAATTTAGACAGGAAAATTGTGTTTCATAGTTCCTGATATTGAAAGGAGTCCCTTGAAAGCAGGTAAGCAATAATGTCTGGTCTGGATATTGCTCTGCATCCCCTGTGCTGCAGATGATTATTTTATTCCAGCTTCTCCTCCACATGTAACAGCTGCACAGCAGCCTTGAGCAGGGAGTGGCTCTTTGTCTGACTGTCTGTACTCAGCGAGCTGTGTTCAGGCGCTCCTGCAGCAGTCAGGGACTGAGAGGTTACACTTCATCAGCAGCCGACAGAGCAAACATGAAGGTGGGTTTCTGTTATCAAACATACAACGGTCCAGGCACTCCTGCTTACTCAGGTGGAAAACTGATAATATTTTGGAATCATAACTTCCTTCCTTCACTTCCGTGTATTGGGGGAAATAAGGGCACATAAAACTACCCCAAAATGGCAGTTTAGATGACTTTGGCAAACAGGTTTTCATTTTCAGTAATTGCTAATATGCAGCGAGCTATAAAGAAAGCACCGGAATGGAATGTGCTTCATGATGTGGGCACCTGCTTCGGGAGCCAAGAAGTGCATCGTTACTGCCGTCCATTTACTGTAACTAACTGTTTCAATTCGGATAATGGAGCAGAGGTGGAGGGGCAGATTCCCGGTCACCCTCAAACAATGTATCTCTGCACACACACTAAACTTGTGTGAGTGAGTGAGCTGTTTCTACAGCTCATATTTACTTTATATTACAGAGATCATGTGGGTATTGTTATAAAGATCAAGGAGAACCTGGCTTTCCATAACACGCTCTTCACTAAAAGCCCCCTCAAAGCGCAGTAATAATGTGCCATTAAACAGACAAACAGCTTCCACGGGGCTGGAAATGTGGCTGCCAGCCAAAGCAACAGTTAAACCAACACGCCCGTTGCTTTGGCGGCGCCGCTGCAGGGATTCGGCAACCCGGCCACGCCATGACCTTTTCCTGTCTATTACAGTTCGCAGATTTCTGCATTTGGACCCCGGGGCTGTTGGGCATTTATCACTGGTACTGCCCCGTTATTAAAAAGCCCTCTATAGAGCAGACGTGCTGAAAGCCCCCTCCTCCTGCCGCCTGCTGCAGCAATGTTATCGGCCATCATTATTAGTGCTATTAGGACACGAGGCGTGTTTTTCATATGCAGGCCGTGTTAATGTGAGGCTAGATTGATGATGATGGCGGCGCTCCGCGTGTGGATCTCACATTTGATTTGCAGAGGTTGACATCGAGGGCTCATTTGCATAATGAATCCTCAGCGTCTTTTTGATGAGCTGTTGACAGAGAAGAAGACAACAAGTGCCTCGCCATCCGCAGATAAATAATGGAAGAGTGAAAAATGAGCCCGGCCATTACATTACTCCATCAGCACTCAACACTTACTTTGAGAAACAGTTCCCAATCAACGGAACTTTAAAGGGTTCTGCTCAGCTCAGAGCCAAAGTGGGAAAGCTTCCGGTTGATGACAAAGCCTCGTCTGTCGGCGGCACGTATCTTTAACAACAGCTCCATACAGCCCTCCTTCCAGCTACATCAGCATAGAGCAACTCTGGCTCAAAGGAGATCCGCTTGCAGCTTAACATCTGGGCGCTTCGCCGCTGATGCCCTCATAAATAAAAGATAACTTCTGCCTCCCCCGTGCAGTCGCAATGGTATAAATCATGTATATGGATTTTCGTTTGGCTTTCACTCTCTCCTTCTCCGATAGTCTCTCAACCCCCTCGTTCTCTTTACACCTTCTTTTCCATAATTCCTTCCCTCTTTCAGATTTTTTTGCAGCCTTTAAAGCCCAGTGTGACGTCCCTGAAACAAAGGGGGATGACAGGTAATTAGATGATTCACGGCGAGAAAAGAAGCCACCTGGTCAGCCTCTACTTCAGAACCATTTTAGCTGACTGTGCAGTCTGGACGTCTGACATCTATTATTGAACTTCAAACATCTGTAATATTCTCCAACTCCTAAAATAAAGTCTGATTTAATCTAATTGCAAAAAAAAATAATCTTTTGAACTACCTTCAAAACTGCCACATGCTAATATATTAGAAAATGTAATAAGAAGATTCCTTATCCAAACTCAGCAAAGGATGTACCAATCAAAGACATTCGGTATAACGAGGACTTTTGTCCCAGAGGTCGAGCCTTTGCCATCAGGTTATCTCTGCTGAGTTTAAGTAGTGAACATTATGAGTTAGAACATACAGGGCAATTAGTAAGCTAAAGATGTTCTAGATCTGAATAATAGTAATCCGTATAATAATAGAAAACAGTAACAAGGATGTGTCTGCTGCTTTTGATTAGTTTTTCCCCCTCCTTAAGTCATCAAACTCCACAGAAAAACAACCAAAATAACTGCAATATCTAGTTAAAAAGCTGTTAAACTTCATCTCAAGCCTAAAACTTCACCGCTTTGAGTCGGGGTGTGATTAATTGTAAATATTAAAGAACATTTTGTGGTGAACAGTCACTGAGAAAAAAAAAAACCTTTTACCTCCCAATGTTTGGCAGTTACAAACATCCTCATAGTTCATTTAATTTAAGTTGTTCACATTTTAAAGCCAGAAAGTGATATTTGCAGTTGAAACACTACATACTACCGCAACTGAAATCCAGTGGCATATTTATAGTTCCTAGTCTCAGCGGGGCAGTGTTGTCTTCTATATTTAATCTCAGGAGACAGGAAAACAAAATTGTCAAATAAAACTAATTATGTCATGACCAGTCTGGTTGATGATAAAGGATAATTGCTTTTTAAAAAATTTGCATGGCTAAGGCTGACTGCTCTCCCTCTGATGTGACAACATAACCTTTAACAAACGTTGTATGATTGATGAAGCCTCTCGTTTCTCTTTCCCAAACCACACAAATCAGCAAAAGGAAACACTCTTTTTGCACTTGGCACATGTAAAAGAAAAGTATCTTCATTTCAAGTTTTTCATTAGTCATTTCCTGTGACGCTAACATCTACCGCCTGTGATGACAGTGTCAGTCATTAAGATACTCTGCACTATCTGTTTGTCTGTCTTCAGTTGGGAGACACTCAGACAGCTGCAGCAAGTGATGAATGAGACATCTTTCTGCATCTGATACATATTTCTCATTTCCAGAAGAAATAACACAGATGTTTGGAACGGATGGGTCTGAGCGAAGGAACACAAGGACACGGTTCAGCAGGAAATGGACAACAGGAAACACTGATCACAGTCAGACTGCAGGTGAGGGTCAGGCGAATCTCTGGTATCAATAAAACCTAGAATCAGAGTCACAATGTCAAATTGGTAAAAATTAAATTAGTAAAAAAACAAATTTGGTTTTAGTGGCTTTCTAAATTCCAGTGATTTCCTGAAAGCTTCATAGAGTAAATATCAAGGTAATAAATTTTTAAAAAAATAGACCCTTCGTACCTCCAACGTCAGAGATGTCACCAGAACTGTTATTAGGAGATCTGCTGCGAGTGTTTTAAAGGTCTTTGGGGTAGTATTTATACTGAAATGTGTTCTAGCCAACCCTCAAATACTAAAGATTTTTCTGCGCATTATAATTCAATCCAAATGAAATATTACGTATACACTATTTCCAGGTAGCTATTTTGCTATAGTAGGGCAGCATTTTTACACTTTTCTGTACATTTTCAGTATCTTTTTTTCATACTGACCTGATAGTCATACCGATAGTTTCTAACAGGGGTCTGTGCCACTGAGTAAAATTTCAGTCAATAATAAGCAGCTTGTAACAACACTTACACACTCGGCGAGGTTATCTTCTTGGCCCTGTTCCATTTAAAAATGTCACTTTAGATTAAGGAAACACATTAACGCATGTGTCCAGATTGACAGCAAATGTAATGAGGCAGTTCTCCCCATATCTAAAAGCTTATGAGAATTCCAGCAAGACCGGAGAGGAAGCGGAGAGTTTATGTCCGTATCTGCTGTTAGAGCCTCAGCCGTGACACTTGACAAATGGTCCGTTACCCTCTAAACCTGGTTAGTAACAGGTTGACCAATGACAGCAGCCATTCGCTATTTAATGCCATCCAAATCCGATTATGTTTTTCTTGGGGTGCATTTGCTGGCCAACAGAGACGGATGGAGATTACAGACTGAGGTATTGGCGAGTGAGTGTAACATTTTTTAAGGTTAGAAAAGACATAAAATAGCAAGAGTCTTCAGACTCAAGGGTATCCGCAGTTAAATCTTCCAGTGTCTCGGGTCAGCAAAGACACGCTGGAAGAGGTGATTGAGAGAGAACAGCAGGTTATTGGTGCTCCAACCTTCAACACTACCAGCCTGTCCTGTGTACACTAAATCTCATTTCAGCTTTTTCAGGGACCCTATTATGACCACTCGGTGAAAGGCTGAACAGAACGGGTCCTTCTATGTGTGGAGGAAAGACAACAAGGTCATTAACAGAAATCTCCTACAAAGAGTTCAACTCCAAGCCACACAAGCACAGCAGTAAACACAGATCCCTATCAGGGATCAATACACGCTAATCCAAAGCTCATTGTGAGCAGTGTAGGCACCAAGGAGTGTTTTTCCAGTTAGATGGAGTGAATGCTTCACCACCTTGCATTCAGCTGAGACAGTATCAGTATTTGTGAGGCACCAGTGAACGCTTCCAACTGTGTGTTTGCCAACAGGGTTCACTCTCTGGGAAATCCAATAATCACATTCCTCCTCTCGTTTTGTCTTTCAGTCACTGGAAGTTTCTGGAAGGGTCCATTCAGCTTCCGGGGACCATTCTATCTGTCCCTGAAAAGGCTTTAAACCCACGCCTCTGCTCCTCAATGGCTGAGAACAGGCCGGCCTGGGCTTTCTTTGGGTAACACAATTAGCCATGGAGAGTTCGGGCCCGGCCTCCTTCACATTCAGCCCCCTTTTGATGGCCAGCCAGCTCCATGACTAGATGAACACAAACTAGCAGCCTATTGCCATGCAAAACAGCGGCCCCCTCTGCAGCATTTCACATGGCAGCCTTAAATAGGTCCCTCTCTGTAGCTTTCCTTTGTCCCACAGTTACCAACGCGTGTAATTTTTGCACAAATAAGGAAAGAAAACTGTGGGCAAACACACCTCTTTCACCTCAGGCTATTATAGGATTCATCCCTTATGGTGGGGCGATCATTGGTAATTGTTTCCCACTGGGGGGAGAAAAGATACAATGACGGTAAAGGAGGAGTTGAGAAAATGAGGGGTTTAGGAAAAGGCAGATTGATTGCAAACTGACATGAAAATCTATTAATTTTGAAACACACAAAGCCTTTCTGACTGTCCTCTGTTAAGAAAAGTGACTGAAAATGCTATATTGACAGCAGCACGAGGAGCATGCACAAGGCCGGCATTCCTACAGTGAGGGCTGGGACACGGTCATATGATTAAAATTGACTGACACATGGCGCAGGCCTTCAAACCCACCCATAACAGATATTGAAGACCCCCCTGGGAGGGGACAAGGAAAGCTCACATGAGGCACTCGCAACCTCCAGTTCCATCTGTGAGATGAGAAGAGTGTGTCTTTCAGAGTGTGCATCTCTGTATTGGGGTGACAGTTGCTACAATAATCGTCCTGCCACACAGCTTACTCTTCTGAAGTGGCATGGAAATAGCTTTTTATCACATCAGAAGGAGGAAATAAAGAAAGGCTGAAAATATGCAATAGTCTTGTGAACGGGATGAGATCAGCAGCTGACCTGCAGAGGACGGAATCTGTAGGATTTAGCAAAAACAGGAGTTGGGAGAGGGGAGGAGGATGGAAATAGCTGTTAAAATCTCAGAATAAACCCAAGCTGGTGAGGATCCATATGGCACTGCCCAACTCCTCCCACTGGATTCTGAGTGTTTTTCTGTGTCTGCTTCCCAGAAGAATTTCAACATCCACATTAATCTCATTCATGCCGAGAGGATTCCAAAGAGCCTCATCTGAGCAGGAGATCACAGCAGTAACTGCTTCACTTAATGGTGTCCTGCAAGGAGGAAGAGTGATATATTTATATAAAGATGGTGTCCTGTCCACAGTCAGACTCAAGGTGATTGTGAATGCAGACAGTTTATTGGCTGAGAAATCCATTTAGACTTTAATCGCAAGGGAAAGTACTTTGGTGCTGACTGTGGAAGCTCGACGTACACGTGAAAGTGCTGAAAAAGAGATTTGTCAGCACGAAGTACCAGCAGCAAACCAAAGACCTTCCTATGGGGGGGTCACAAGGGTGTGCGTGAGAAACTATATCTATCTATCTATTCGTCCCTTTGTCTGTCTGTCTGTGACAAAATGACAGAAAGATAAATATATTGTTGAATCACTACTACAAATTTATGTGCGGTGAGTCTGCCATCATACATCAACCTAATAACTGTGACATTCAACATTTGTTGTGATGAATCTCCATCTCTCTGTCTGTCCCTCCAGGGTCTAAATCCACTTTACTGTTAATGGACACTCTTTCCTGTCTGTCTTTAATAGGGGCTTTAATAATGCAAGAGAATTCTTGACAATTTGCCTAAATTCAATTGTGAAAATCACAGCCGGAGGCTTTTTTCCCCTCCTCCAGCAGCTGCTCTTGACTCCAGGTAGACATCCTGGAAAAGTCCCACAGTTGTATCCATAATACACAGATAAAAATCATTATTTCCTGCCTTTAATCCGATTCAGTCCTCTCTCAATATTATATTTTCTAATTAAGGAGGGTGTGTAGGAGGAATGAATGGCCTCTAGACGTCTTCCGGCCAACTTGGTTTCTTGCCTCTGCTGTGATTTCTCTTCCATTCTCTTCCCTGATGTCTGTCTGTTTTAATACAGAAACATTAATCTCACTTTCCACTTCCTGCTCATTCCCTGTTTGGCTCTGACCTGTTTTATCAGCCGCCCAGTGTGTTTTCAGTCTTTTTCTCTTCCTCCAACTCTCTTCCTGCCGGTGGGCTCCTACACAACAGTGGAGGATTATTTTCTTGGAAAACGTAAATCCCACCAATGGAAGTGGAGGAAGCGACACAGGCAGTGGGGACGATAGAGTGATTACATGACAGGAGTGAAGCAGAGAGAGAGAGAGAGAGAGAGAGAGAGAGTTCAATTTGCAGTTATTCTGTTATCTGTGTGTGTCCCCATACTACTGTGTTCCCCAATACAAACAGTCGACCCCTGTCGTTTTGCCCTTTGCTCTGTTTGTGAGTGTATGACAACCACTGAATGCAGATATTCAAGCAGCAGAAAGTAATCGGAAAGAAGAGTGTGTATCTCTCAAAAAAATGATGAGTCTCAAAGCAACAAAGAGCGGAGGAGTAATGCCAGGCGTCACCTCCCACTCTTTAAAGTGAGGTTGTTTTGGCAGTTTTTCCATGTTGATTACAGAAATCCTCAATCAACTGGTGCTTTAAAGAGGCAACCGCAACTCAGTATTAGAAGTCGATAAAGCTGGAGGGTACTCGGAAATGGAGAATGGTTACATTATGGAAGCCAATTTAGTCGCCAATCACATCAGTCTGACAACAAAGTCTGATTTCTTCTGTGGCTGCGAGGACACAGAGGTGTGAATCAATGTTTCTCATATAGTAGCAAACATTAGCGCCAACGACTGTGACACTCGCCCATGCTCGACATGAAAGTGGGACTTAAGGCAGTAGCCTAAACCTTAAACCCCAAAATGCATGTGCACGTTTTTAAATTTGCTACTGTAGTTAGTGAGACACACAAAATCAAATACAAAAGGAGGTACAATTATGCAGGATTACAATCACACAGATCAATTTAGCGACTAATGACTCTAATAATTACTGCAGACTTTAATCAGCACACAATAAAACCACCTAGATATTAAGAAGAAGGTCCAAATTACAAGAAAGGGGGAGCAGTTAGGTAAACAAATGAATCTTTAATGGGTGTGCAGTACAAAATTAAATATGCATCACTATTAGTGGATTCTCTATTTTAAATGCTCAGTTCAGGGGTGGTCCGGCAGCCAACCATTACCAAGTCATAAAATTTTAACACCCTGTTTATGTATGGGGGGGGGGGGGGGGGGAGTTTATTGTGGAAATGCTTGTGGACACACGTTGGCCACCACAGTGCACATCCTCAGGAACAATACACAAAGCATTCCAAAATGAACCTTTCACAAAAATCTCTGTAACAATCAGGGAACAAGTGGGGCCAACAGGATATGAAAATAATTTGCAATGCCTTTTCAACCCTTTTCAGGGTTGTTGCTGGGAAGGAGTACAGAATGGAACGGTTGCTATGAAACAAAACACAGTCAGATGACGCTCAATGAAGGTTATACAGAATACAGGAACAACCAATCCATCCAAAACCTGTGCTCTACTGATAGTCACTTTACTAATCTTTGTTGCTGTGGACACTTGGAAAAGGGTGAAAAACATATTGTTTGTTTATTGATTGTACATCAGGCCCAACTGGCCAAGGCTGGAAAACTGCCCATTGTGGAGCTGAGATTACTAAAATCTCCTTAGTTGGTGATGTTTTAAATGGCAAGAGGAGTTGTGATCCTCGGGGGGGGGGGGGGGGGGGGGGGGGGGGGGGTGCGTGTGCGTGTGTGTGTGTGTCCCATTGGGTGCAAATCAGTGATAAGCATGAGCGCGGCTGCTGATGACATCTCCATGAATGAGTAAATCTGCTGCTTTTCCCTCCTCCCATCACCACTGCTATAGTTTCACTACGAAGTGGAAACTTAACAGCTGCACACAGACACACACACGCTAAGGGGACTAAAAAAAAAACTTCAAATGAGAGTGTGCAAGCTGTGACGGTGAACATTAATAGGGACAGCAGCTGTGGAAATAATGTGGCACATCTGGGAGGACAGAGCAAAGTGGAGACAGGAAGTGATGAAGAAGGAGAGAAGAAGACAGATGCAGCTGATATGGTGCCTTTAGACACTTAACACCTTGGTTAAAACAATGGATTAATCACCTACCTGAGTTCAGTTAAATACATTCATCTTTGTAATATATCAATTAACATCATACAAATAATACACCAATGCCATAAGGAAAAAACTGCCCGAAACACCAGTGTCTACTGTTTAGTGGCCTGTAAGCATTTGCTGTGATGAGAGCACTATCAGGCAAGAGAAGCTCTGTAACAAATCAGCAAAGAACCACTTAATCATTCAACCAGGCCATTTGAAATATGAGCAACAGCAGAGACGGGGTTGGGGGTTGTTTGTGAGGAAATATCGGTCTCTTCACATACCCTTCAAATCATGCAGTTCTATGAAGGAACGGGCCTTGGATGCACTTGTTTGCTTGATATTCACCTCAGCATCCTCCGTGCTTGTTAGGTTTCCATTTGAGAGTAGACAGAGAAAAGCAAGAGTCAGAGCACCTCTACACAGACGTGTGTCTCCATGCTGCAAGGCAACAAGGGCCTGAACTCTGCAGCAGTTTTCAGGAATAACACAGAAATAGAATAATTAAGACCCAGATGGGAGGAGGATATCAGCGTTCTTACCGGGCAACATTAAGCTAATCAACAGGTTGGCTTTCCAAACCTCAGGGTACGCTTTAATATGGAGAAGATGAGTAGGGCAGTTAGACAGCAGAACATTCTCTGATGATTTTCAATTTCATATTAGACAGAAAATATTGCCCTAAATATCAAGTGATGACCTGTCTATGGGGCACAATTACAGCAGAGATGAAGACATAGGCCAGCAGGCATCGCTGATGTTCTCCTGGTTGTTAACGGCTAACGTGTGGCCTGATGATAGAGAAGAGGTGATGCACACCGTATCCCAACATCACCATGGACTCATCCACCCTCCACTGTGGAAGCCACACTTGGAGGATGAATAAATGAATCTGGAACAAATAGCCTGTTGCTTGACACATAATCACAAATTAGGCCAGGTTGCCTGGGAGTGATGGATGGAGCTAAGCTTGTAGAGCAGCACTGCTAGGGAAGCAAAGGTGGGTCACCCTATTAACCCTGACACAGTGCAGGAGAACCTACACAGCTTCAGCCAGAGACAGAGAGGGAGCATTGATTCAACCAGATCTCCTGGCTTATCCCTGAGGTGTGATTACAGTTTGAAACGTGCCAACAAATGATGCCACTAATGAGAGGTTCATTACCAGGTCAGGCCTGTGGACACAGCCATCGTAAATCTTTATTCTCACAATGTGATTGATAAAACTGGGATTAAACAGACAAGAAACACAACGGCAACACACAATTTATCCAATCCAAGTCCTGTATCGCTTACCAATAGCCTTGGCGACATCTGCGTCTGTTTTTAGGTGCGCAGAACACAATTACAGAAGGCGGCGAGATTTGTCATGTTGATTTATCCCTCACCTCACCTAATGAAATTTTCCTACATTCCCTGCTGAGCAAGTGGCTGAAGGGGAGGGAGAGAAAAAAGGAGAAACGGAAGATGAGGTCGACCCTTTGTGTTTCTCCTTCCTCTGTTTAAATGAACACTGCTCTCCCCTTCATTCCTCTCAATTAAGTGTTTGCCATTTGGATCGTGTCCCAGCTTCAGCATCATTAAAACCTTTGCATGTCAAAGGAGGTTGAGATGGAAGAGGAAAGGGGAATAGAAGGTGTGCTTCAATTTTGCAGCCGTCAGAGCTACCTGCCCTCATCATCAGACAGAGAATGCGAGGGAGGGATGGTACAAAGACAGAGAGACAAATAATGACAATAAACGAACCATCTGTCTGAGGAGGGCAGCCAGTGCGGAGGAAAAAACACTACTGCACTGAATAAAATCAGCCCTGTTTACTTTGGTAATGCACCTGAAACCCCACAAATCATTCGATCCCAAAATAAACATGATGGAAATAAAGAAACGTGACATTGAGTAGATTTGCCATTTCATCTTTAAAAGGTTTTCCTTGAAGAAAAATGGACACTGAAAAGGAAAACACTCATCTTCCTCTAGCAGGCAGGGAGAGTGAATGGTTGCTTTATCTTCCTCCCGATGCCACATTGACCGGTGTATAAACTCCTGACCCGGCATGCTTCTGCAGTTAGCGTGATATATTTCTGCGTCAATAGCCTGAGTGCAGGGGAGAAAATCGATGCTGTTATAATACAATCAAATTAACATGGGACAGAACAGTGGGACACCACCGATCCCCCTCCCAGCAGGTCATCTTCCCTCATCGTTTATATGCAGCCATAAAGTCCCTGTGAACTGACGTATCAACCCAGGAAATGGTGGATATCATCAAATCAGACAGACAGCAGATGGGTGTCTGCATGAATATTTCTTTCATATATTTATGTATTTACAAGAGCCTCTCTTTCGATCGCGGGAACACAGTTTCGACCCAGAAACCTTGACATGTTTCCAACTAAATTACCTGGGGAAAAAGGCTGTGCAAGGAATCTGGATCGGTTGAACACACTTGCGGCATTCCGCATTCCCGCACACCCACATTTATGCTTAATGTGTCACAAGTGGTGGGGATCGAGGAATATGGGAGACTAGCCGACAGGCTGGCAGAACTAACTGTATGTGACACACGGTGAAGCGAGATCGTGAGATCTCCTGAAGACCTTTTACCCCTCCCTCATACAGCATCAGCCTCATTTGACTACATTTATTGTGGTGCAGTGGAAAAGGTAAAGAAATTCCTGGCAGTAAAAGTTCCTGGTAATGTCAGTGAAAAAGGGGGCTACTTCGACTAACCACTACATATATTGGCATCAGCTGACAGCACAGCTTTTTACATGTTAAACATCCATATCTGTCTGTGCACTGACTGCACTCCTGTTGAAGAGCAGCAAAGCACGAGCAGCTGTGCACCCAGCGGGACTGAAACAGTTTCAGAAGGCAACAACATAATGTGCTTCACTTCTCACCGGGACGGACTCCAGTATCGAACGCAGTCACCCTGCTCAAGTCAACACATTGATTTATACTTTCTCCTGCCTCTGTCTGCGCTCCACTCGCCATCCCTGCGTCCTCTCTGGATGACTATATGTCAGCGCCAGGCTTGTGCGGGACATGGACTGACTCTTAATGCGCTTCATAGACGCACACCAGTCTCCCCACCAGGTTTGATTAATTTGGCTCGTAACGCGTGTGAGCAGAGCTATCACCTGCATCCAGATGTTCCACAGGCCTTTTGTCTGCACCTCCCAGCACCCAGCACCCACACACACACACACACGCTTTCATCCCTTCCCTCGTCTGTAGTTGGGAGTGTGATGCTGTGTGGTGGCTGTTTTGATTATTTCTCTTATTTCTCCGACCTTCACCAACTGCTCGGCTAACTGACCGATGACGCGGGAGACAAATTCAGTGGACAGAGATGACATGAACAATGGCGACCATTAGGACAGCAGATCAGAGCGATAGTGGCAGACAGTTTATGGATGAAGGGCAGCGGTGAAGGTGTGCAGCTGAGATCATTACAAACAGGCTAAACATGCTGAAACTGTAAAACACCAAGTAACTTGCATGTGAATTTGAAGTATTATATCACAGTTACTTGTCTCAGTTTCTGACATGAATGTTTTAAACACCACTGTACATTAAAGCTGAATGCACAATATAACGGGAGTGCTTTTTTCGCCACTTTCTTATCCCACGCAGGGTGTAAGCGAGACAAATACATGAAAAAACGAGATTCTACAGATGTGTGGCAACATGCACACATCCTCAGGGGATTTTTATTTCTGAAGCATTCTTGACCATTTTTTTTTACCAGTTGGAGTTTGTACAACTCAACAAACAGTTCCAGACTCTTCTCTGATAATCAGGGAAACAAAACAGACATGATCAACACGCCGGCCTGTGTGTGGCCTCCACTTCTGTGTGTTTAGTTGGAGTTTCCTTAAAAATGCATGAATAACAGGGGGGCAGCTTTTCTCCGCCTGTTCTTTTCAAGGAGATACGGACGGTGAGAGTTTTATATGGTGTGTTTGTTGAACATAAATGATAGGAAGGCGATTCCACCACTGCACCATCCCTCTGCATTAAAAAACATTGCATTTTTGCAGCTTTGCATAAGGATGAAAAAGCAGAAGCTTCCAAACAGGCAGCGTTTTATCATCTCAGCCATCATCAAGGAGCCTAAAGTTTGCAGCTAAAGTGCAGATGGCACAGCTGCCCCTCATAAATACAACTCTCTAAATTGACCGTAGAAATGTGTCCAGACCAGCTGTAAATGTACGTGCTGCCACCTGACTGCCATCTGACAGTAAAAGCAGTGTTTCTTTATGAGCTGTTTGCATAAAAGAGAAGAGAGAAGAAAAAAGATTGTGAATAAAACATTAGGCAGATTAACTAACTCTGAAGGAGCATTTCAGTCAGAATCAGAGATGAATCTCCAAACGTCAGCATTTTCATATTCGGGTATTTCCAAATACATTTGGCCACCGTTCACCACAGCTGTGATAGTGAGTGTGAGTTGGGTGTATTAGCTCAGGTTCAGAAATTTGAAAATCAATAATAACAGTCGGAGCAGCTTCTGGGTACAACAAACTGACTGCGATGAAACGTTTAATCTCAAGAACCGTGCTGAACAATATCCATAAGATGAACCCAGAGGACTGTTAAATTATTCAAGAGAGCATTTCTGAGTTTCTGTAGAAAAAGTTCAAGGATATAGTTCTGTTTTTCCCCTCTAACAAATCAAAGTTTGATATAAACTTTACATCTTTTTAACAGTAAAGATGATGCAGTTATACTATATACCAGCCCGGGAAACTGAAGGAATATGTAGAAACATTTAGCTTCTGTGTAAAAGTTCATCCTCAATAAAGTAAAAACAATGCATTGAAATAAACCAGTATGTGTGTGTGTGTGTGTGTGTGTGTGTGTGTGTGTGCGCGTGTGTGTGTGTGTGTGTATTCATGGGTGTGATGGGACCACCCTAAAGTAAAGTGTTGTCCAGTTGAGTGGAAAATTGTCCCATCATTACAGAAAGGTAACTGAATCCAACTGTGCGTGTGTGTGTGTGTGTGTGTGTGTGTGTGTGTGTGTGTGTGCGCGTGTGTGTGTGTGTGTATTCATGAGTGTGATGGGACCACCCTAAAGTAAAGTGTTGTCCAGTTGAGTGGAAAATTGTCCCATCATTACAGAAAGGTAACTGAATCCAACTGTGCGTGTGTGTGTGTGTGTGTTGTGTGTGTGTGTGTGCGTGTGTGTGTGTCACACGATGATTTTGTAGCCTTTTATGTAGCAAACACTCGGGGCCAAAAAAGGAGGCCTGTTTATCCATCTTTGCTTTATAGACTCGTCATTGCTGCACATTGAGCTCAACATCAGTCAACGTGCACGCATGCACACACACACGCATGCATGCACACACATACACACACACACAAACACTTGGGGAAGCAGAAGCTCACACAAATGCATATACAGTACCATTGTTCTGGTGTTCATAGCCTCTGCAGTGACTGACAGGAAATGTTCCTAACTGGCTTTCACTGTGCACAACAGATCATTTCTGTGTGTTTGTGTGTGAAGGAGAGAGAGAGAGAGAGAGAGAGAGAGAGAGGAGAGAGAGAGAGAGGAGAGAGAGAGAGAGAAAGAAAGAGAGAAAGAGAGAGAGAGCATAAGTGATAATGTAAATTTATAACAATACATTTTTAGTTTCAAAAAGTTACTCAGTGTCATATTATCCCAACATTCGATAATTTTTCAGGGTAATGACTGCTTTATTCCTATGAGCTAAGAAAATATTGGCTTTAAAAAAAAAGACTTTTCAGGCATTCCTTAGTTGTTTAGCGTCCCAATAAGATTTAATTGCCACACCACAGAGATTGACAATGTCCAAAAGAACAGAAACAGTTTGGAGTTTATTTCACACAAATATCAGCTTTCAAGTCAGAAACTCTGATGCCAGATGATGTAACGGGCAGAACGACAGTGCGGATGAAGTTACACCCGACACAACCACACACTCACGCACACACAGAAACCCCTCTACCAGGTACTGACCACAATGTGATAATGAAAGAAACCCTGTCCCCCCAGAGGCGAAGATGCTCAGAATTGTGAGTATGTGACACAAGAAATAAACTGAAGTTCAGTGAATAAACAAGAGCGAAGCTTTTTGATCGATGTCTACTCATGAGTGGGGCTGGAGAAGAGAAGTGGGACGACAGACACCGCAAGGGTATAAGTTAATTATCTGTGAGCTCGGGGATTATCCTTCACCATCCTGTGAAGACCCCATCACCTGGTTATAGAAATAACAGAGATGAGCTGTCTACAAACGAGCTCTCGTTGGTAAATCACCGCCTCTCCCCCATCTCTCATTCCCGTCTAGATGTCTTTGTTGCTATTCAGTTTGAAAACACAGTATCTTCCTCTCTCCTCAGGCTTAGACGGACAACAGAGAGGTTCAGATTTCAGAGTTCTGGCATGGAAGCAAAATCAAACCTGTGCCAAGCTGACTGCGGCTTCCATCATCAGAGAGAGATGGAGAACCAAAGGCTGCTGGCTGTGACTCATACACCATCATCGACCATCATCCACCCTCTACACAAACAGTGTAGATTCCCCCTACCCAAGAAAAAAAGACAGTCACATACAAGTAGGTGTAACTGCCATCACAGTAGAGCAAGTCCAACCACTGGAGCCTGACGTCTATATCCTGTATCCTGCCAGTTCCACCAGCATTGAGATTACATATCAGGTGATCCGTCTACAATGCAGCCATTGCAAAGCAATTTCACTTTTTATTCAAATTCTTCGACCAGAGATTATTTTCAAACTGCTGCACCTGCAGATCATCTAGATCAGACTAGCAGACATTAAATCACACCAATGCATTTCAATCACAGCAGAGTATTCTGATTAATGCCTGAATTGCAGCAAGAATTCATCATTCATCTATCAGTGTGGAACTGGCCAGCATCTCCCTGTTTTGCTTTGCTGCTCTCCATGGTGTGATGGTCTCCTCCCAGCTGGATACACCCCAAATCCCTCTTGAAGATGAAATCAGTCCTGGTCACATGCTGCAGCCACATTACCTATCTCCTAAAAAAGTTCAAGAGCTCCATGAGCTGAACTCTAGTCCAGCTATGCTTGTGTTTCCAGACCGACTGCTAGCAAACATGCAATCTATGTAGACTAGCATGGTTTAGCATTGTTAATTAACTCATCAAAATGAAGGATAAATCTGTCACACTTTAGCTCAGGATATAAATCAGCAAATCTTGACTGGACTAAAGTAACAACCTTACACATCAGAAACAGTAAGGCTGGATTCCCATTATGGAGAGGGTGTTAATTACGCTAGTTCCATACAACTCTGCCACGCTACACAATTAAAGACAACAGAGACACATTGTGGCCATGCAGAGCTTGTTACTCATGCAAACAGCACAGTTCTTGCAGGAGAAGGAGACTAATGGTAGCGCACTTATAGCACATACGGCGTTTGCATGATGAATATGCACGTCAGGATGGCAGGGGAGGCAGAGCACTGCAGGGTGGGAAACTATGTAACAGCAGTCAACGTGTACAAGTTTGGTTGGTGGGGTTCAATAATCGAAAACAACAGACTAAGAGTCATTTTCAGGGGCAGGACACATTTGAATTTCAGAGAATTCCAAAGATTCTCAGGGGGCATTGTGCATAGAAGATGGGAGGGGGTGGGAGCAAAGATGAAGAGGGGATGGGGAGGTTTCGGGTGTGAAGTCAGAAGAGGGAGGAACAAAAGGAAGAGTTGAAAGAAAGAGGTAAAGGACAGAGATTGAGAGAGGCGCAGGCTGTTAAGGAAAATTGCATGCATGTGTCACGTCTCTTTGTGGCATACTGGTGATAACTGCGTCCACACTCTCACTGTCAGAACTTGTCCCTGGTCTCCCGTGATACACGCTGGAACATCTCCTCTGTGCCATTTGTCTTCTTCTCATGCTGTGACACGGCGGTCATTGAGCGGACGCCTGCTGTCATGGAGGCAGAAATCACCATCAGGTCAGAGATCCCAGCTCAGACCGCTGAACTTGAGCGCTCAACATTCACACAATCAACTTCAATCAGGTTTCAGCCATTCATCCGAGGCTTTCTTTGTCCCCTGAGTCACAAACAACACTGAATGCGACCTCTCGGGGGTCGTCGTCATCTTCCAGCCTTTGCCAGGAACAGCCCAGCTAAGCAGAGGTGATAGAAGGATTAGCGTCTCAATATCGCTTATTTCCCATGAAATTCTAAACGTCACCCAAAAGAGCACGGTGTCGCCACACTGACAAAGAGCCACATTATATCAGTGCTCCATCACCATCCCACTGGGATGCTGTATTTTATGATAGTGCCAATGCCCCAGTTTTAGTCTATTTTAGTTTGCACTGCATCCTATATTGGTGTTTAATTCATGTGCTTTATTAATAAAACACCAGTCTTCATGATTGTTCTTTCCTGTTTATCCCCGCCAGGGATCAAGATAAATCTTATCCTGCAAAGATGTCAGAAAAACCTCTGTACAAATGAGCAATTTGGTCTAGTTGTCAGCTCGTAAGTACAGCTACAGAGAGAGACTGAGCCAGATTTACTGGGTTTTAACTTTTCAGTTTGTATTTTCATTTCTGTTCAATTAGCACATTCCACGTGGGAAAGAAAGAAACCTGAAAATAAATTTAATGAATTTTTTTCTTAACCACAAGCAATAAAAGAAGTGATAAATATCAAGCTTTGCATGTATATTGGTGGCCAAAGAGGAAATGTTATGCGACCAGCACAGTCAGGATTCTTCTTCTTCAGTAACACAAATGCCTCCACCAAATGTCACGGCAATCCATCCCATGATCACCCAAGCATTTTAGCAAAAGCCACAAATGTCAGACTGCTGATGTCACTGGAGGAAAAGTCAGTAGCAATAAGTCAGTAATGCTGTAATATTCTGTTCATCTACAGAAGAGAGCAAAATCCAGGAACACTGGACATTTGGAGCAAATATGTGTTGGCAGCGTGCGTGCGTGTGTGTTTGTGTACGTGTGAAAGAGAATGTTTGGTGACAGATTGAGGGTGCTGGGACACTCTGGGGACTGATGAACCTTCTCCGCTCCTGTTGCTGCTTAATGTGAGCAGCACGCTCCGATACAACAGCTGGACCCTCAGCAGCAGGAAGGAGGAGAAGACGGCACTGGCCGCCCGTCCATCTCTGTCTCCCTGCTTTTGTCCCATTTTTCCTTCTTTAAGACACCCTGCGGTGCACAGTTGTATCCCACCTGGCCACCTCTTCTGCCAGAATGATAACAGCAGTCTGCACAGAACATTTGTTATAAAACGGCATCTCTAAATGTAATTTTTGGTTCTCAAACTAGCAAATGTTAGTTGGAACCTTCAAGATTCACAGGTTTTTTAACTTCGAGCCCAAGAGCAGAAAAATCCACAGAAGTGGCGTTTGAACCAGCCTGGAGACGTTCAAATGCAATAAACTGAGCAGACAATGACAGCTTTTCACAAACACCACCAAAAATATACTCTCCATACTCCACAGCTATCTGACATGCTCCGAAAAGAAGTTGAGAATCTGGGGAATTCCAGCTGTGATGAAAGAGCGCAGCTCGCTCCCGAGTAAACAGGGCCGCACCAAACCCAGAGACCTGAGAGACGGGGGGGAAATCATTAATGCATCAAAGGCTGTCAAAATAATACAGCTGAAAAAGGCTGAGAGTGTAAACACAGCAGATGGCGAGCATCTCATCCACGGACGGGCGATTTCGCCCTGCTGACACGGTATCAGCCCCCACCGAGGCTGTTTGTGTCGGCCTGTCAGGGAGAGGGGATAATGGGGAAAATAGCTGGATGGATTGTGAGATTATGCTGTGCAGTGTTTGACAATAAGAACTCAGACAGATGTTCCAAACTACCTCTTTAGAGTAAATGACCTCATAAAGACATATTAAAACCCTTTTTACTATTTAACTTCTCTGTTCCAATACTCCAGGTTGTTCATTTTAACACTTGAAATCTGCTCATATGAGACCTCCTGCTTCAGTATTTTGTGATCAATATGCGTTTTGAGTCTATACTGGGAACCCTGGAAAACTCCTTTACTGTAAAAATCTATTATTTTATGGTTATAGCAGGGCCTTTAATACATCAATAAATATCAAATAAAAATAAACATTTGAGTAAAACCTACTTTGGATATTCAAGTTGAACTTTTAGTATTTAATGTTAAAATATCAGAAAATAGAAAAGGAAAATTGGTTCCTGTTGCAATATTTAGTCAATGCACACTCAGAAATGGCAATTAACCATTTTTGTACAGGATGAGTACAAAACATCTTGAACATCTTGAGTTCTTGATGATATGAGTTGGAGATGCTGTTTATTTCAGATACAGACATGTCAACAACGCTTGGGGTGGCCTGTTACAAAATCAGACATTATGAGGTGTGGTGGAGATAATGTGACCTGTTTAATTTGGGCTCCACTTCCTGACCATCAGCCTGGTCTTGACCCTGAAGTCAAACGGTGAAAGAAGTTAAATGAAAGAGCAATGCCAGAGGGCTGAGACGAGCCTTTAATCATTTCAGTCCCGGACTGGCTGGTTCTCTCATCTGTCAGCCTCCCCGTGTCTCTCTGCTACTGTGAGGGACCCTCCTCAGACTGTAATAAGAGAGAGGTGAACATCCCCCCACACACACACAAACACCCACCTCTCTAGTGAGAGTACTGTAACAGATTAGTTCACAGTCCTGGGAAGATCCATCCAATCAGCTGATCATCGGCAGAGAGCTTCACTTTCCACACCCGACACCCGACACATTAATCTGCTGTGTCTTTGGTGCCAGAGAGACACAAAGCACAATCCTGCACCACTTTGATGATTATTGGCCATCCTGAAGGTAGTCAATCCTTCTCTCACAGAACGAAAAAGACCGTCTTTTTATTTCCAAACAAGAAATGAACACAAAACAGTAACTAGAATAATGTAACCCAAAAAGTAGAAAAGTCAAAAATGTTTGGATTCATTTAGAATAAATGTCTTGAATGAGGAGGAAAATGAAGTGTCCTGTCCTGCATGTCACGTTTAGATATATGTCCATACTATAGGCAACATATCAGTTTTATTTGAGTGCACACACAAACACACACACACACACACACACTCCACCACTCCAGATTGATGTCATGACTCAAGTGGATCAGCAGGTAAAACATGAGGACAGATTTCATTATAAAATGATCGATGAAATCAATGTTGTAATGTATTTTGTGTGTGTGTGTTTGTAGGCTCAACAAAAATACACAAAAAGCCCTCCTTTTCCAGCAAGATATGATAGCTGCTTATGATCTCAGAGGATGAGGCACAGATCATATCATCTTCATCCACCATGCCAGAGGTACACAGCAGTTCCAGAGCTGTACACATGTGGCTGATGTACAAAAATCCAGCCGAGAAATCCAGACGGGAGAGGTGAATACAGTATATGTACACATCAGGTCTGCTTTTCAACTGCCTGCATGTCCGTGTAAAGAAGGCCATCCAGAGAGAAGGTGTTTGATTTACAGAGACTTCATTCCAATATCGTGTTGGGGCCCAGAGGGGGTCAAGACACCTTTTATCGCTTCACGTTTAGATAAGCAGAGACATGTTTTAAACACACACACGGCACTCACAAACACACACACACACACACACACACACACACCTGCGTTTGGTCATTCCATACATTTAGACTGTCTGAACAGCTCAGGGAAGGTTTTTGCACAGAAAAACAGACCCTAATATGAGAACCTGGAGGAAATTCTTTGCTTGAGTTTTTGTTCTTTTATGTAATTAATACCACATACTGAAATGGCAGTAAAATCAACAAAAACACACCCTGATGGCATTAAGTTAAACTTGCTCTTGGCAGCTGTTTTATAATGATGATGATGAAGAAAGCTCTGACCTCTCTGACTACAGATTTTTTGTGTGATATCTCTCTTTGTGAGAAACAATCTACCTTTTTGCAGCAATCAATAGAATCTGTCTTCCCTAGACACAGAATGAATCAGTGGGAAGGGAATTTTATCAGTTAAACAGACAAAATTCAGCAGCTGACAAAGAAACCAAGAGTTTCTTCACTAGTATTGAGCAAAGAAGCAACATGGAGTGCATAAAGAATAAACATGCATAGTTACAGTTTACAATGACTTAAGCTACAGGCAGTCACGTCCCAATGGTGATAATTGTTCTTGCAGGTCTATATTTCAGCTCAGCAGGTGCTGTGTGGAGCGAGCTGATATCTGCTCTTATTCAGCTCCTGAAAAATATACGAACAGCCCCCAGCCGAGGTTCCTGTGAGAAAACATTCCCTCGGCTGCTTCCTTCTCCTTTCTCTGTCTTGACTGCAGAAACTTGAAAGGTAAACCAGGTCCCAGATCTCTGCTGAGCTACTCTTTTCATCTGTACAGCACTGGCAACTGTGAAAACACTTCTGAATCATCAAAAAAGTTTTGAAGTTTGAGAACACTGAAGATACAAAGGCCAGAAATATGCGGATGATCCTGTTATTCTGCATCCTGCACAAGAACGTACACATCAATGGCTAACGTTCAGAGCTGCAATACTAATATTTTTTACTCATAAGAAGGAGAAAACTCATAATCTCAAACACACAAATTTAACACCATGGCCTAATCAATCATGGAGTGTTTGTGTGTGACAGGTACCAGCCGTCTCAATCCCTCATAGTGCCTAAAGAAATTTAAAAAAACGAATTCCAGACAACACAGATGGCACAAGCAAAAACAAGACAATGTGATGTGAGCTTTCACTCATAGCGGTGCACTCAAGAGGAGCCTCCAAGTGGACGATCAATCACTGCGTGAGAGGGAAGAGGATAAAACGGCATAAGAGAGAAGAAAGTAAACGGTAAGCAGGAGTAAACCCGGTTCACAGACATGCACAAGCTCTCCTCTGAGTGTGCGCTTATGGAAAAGCAGCTGCTCGGTGCCCGTGGTTCTTTACATCAAGCAGGTGAGAGCGGAACTTAAGCTGATCGAGGCTACAAGCACGGCCTGACAGCAATGACCGCCCAGGGGTGCTCCAACAATATAATGTTCACAAGCCTGTATCAGTACTGTGACATCCAATGTGGCCACTTGTCCGTCTGTTCTGTTCACGATGAAGCATTTGTCTGAGGTCCGTGCATGAGTTCTGCCTGACCCAGCAGAAATGACAGGACTATTTCCTTCTACATATGCACACAGGCTGCTACAGCATGAGCTAATGCTGTATCACTATTCTGATCCTGGAAGTCTTTCTTCACATCTTGCTGCTTCCAAATGGTGGCATTATTGTTCAAAAATGTTGATATCCACAATAAAGTTTGCTGTAAATCTCCAGTAAGTGAATAAATAATAATAAAGGATGAAAAAACATTGTGATAAAGTGGTCAGAATAAAGTTCAATCTTAATTACAGCCCTGTGCTAATCGACTGCTGGAACCAATTACTCTGGTTTTTGTGGCTAATGGTATCTGTGAGAGCAGTGCCACCTAATTACACACACGCACACAAATGCACACACGTGATTTGATTCATGGATCGGCATTGGCCCTCATTTATCCATGAGGCCACATTTTCTGCGATGAAATATGCTACAATAAAGCAGCGTAAATATTAATAGACTCAAGCGAGTCTCATGTTCAGAGTTAAACTGATTAATGAAACAGCTCTGTATTAGTGTGTGTGTGCCTGTATATGTAAATGTATGTAACAGATGTGTGTGAAAATTCACACACACCTTGTGAAACTAGAAAAATAAATCGATGTCTCTGTCCTTGGCTTCTTTTAGGTTTATTGATGCGTTCTCCCCACAAAAAAAACAACACACTTTTAAAGGTGAGCGAGACTCGACAGAGTTCTGATGAAACAGAATGAAATATCAGTGATTGACAGAAAGCCAGCCAAAAGAGGCTCGGCGAGCAGACTTTGATAAAAACATGCAAATATGAAATACGGAGAGAGATGCATGAAAGTGAAAACTGGATGAAAGATGGAGGAGTGATGGGTCAGAAAAAGGAGCGTTGGTTTATTCTGCAGTCTCCAAGTGCGGCATATTAAATGAGCAGGTAGCAGCCTGGAGGGTGGAGGTGGAAATGAAAGACTCCATAACAACAGTTGGAGAGGAATCTGGGAACAAGTTGCTTGACCTGAGCACACCCTCATCACAAAAATATGGAAAACTGGACAGGATAGGCAACATTTTGTGCCTGGAGGCAACAGGAAAGAGTTTGTTAGTTTTTAAACTTCAGGGTATGAAATCATCTTTTAAATTATGTTTGGATTCATCTTCCTTTCCCCATAGTTCCAGAATCCTAACAGTACATGAGCGATGGCCCATCACTCCTCCTCAAGGTTGGATTAACAACAAAACCGCCGGGTGTGATTTAATTGTTGCAGTGACATGTACCCCCTAGCAGCGTCTGTGGTTTTAATGCAGCCTGTTATGGAAAATGCATTCATCTGTGTCAGAGAGATGACTGGCAGCTGCACCGGTGCCATATGGGACAAGAGGAGCTGAAACAACCCAGCAGGTTCTCTGATCACACACACGTCTTGTTTTTATAACCATGCTTCAGAGGACATCTGCATAGCAGCATCACCCAAGGGAAAGATGACACGGCGGGCCGAGCTTCCTCAGCATCCGCACAGAGAGGCGGGATCCGTGGGATACACACTGCCTCTGCTTCCCGAAGCAGTCAGGGTAAACACAGCACGGCAAAAAACCTGCAGATTAAAAGATAACATTTCAGATGGGTGCAGTCTTCAAAGGGGAACGTTGGGGTGGGGTGGAGCTGGGGTTGGAGAGAGTTCAGCTATAAATTAGAGACGTTTTTCTCAGCCAAAATACGGGCTGCTGAGTGAAGGATCACAATTCTTTTGGGTTTTCCATCCTGCTGTGAATGCAAGATTTGTTCTTGGGTGCAGATTTTGCTGTCATGTAAATGTACTTTAGTGGATGAGAGAGCCGGATCAGTTCTTGGGACGGTGGGGGGGGGGCAATTTAAGCCATAACTCAGGTTCAGGGTCACAAAGGTGACAGTCAGAGCGAGCGGCTCAGATGCAGTGAGTTGATGCAGAGTAATGCGAGTCTGAAGAGCTGTCAGCAGATGACCAAAAACACAACCAACAAAGAGATCCACAAAAAAAATCAGCTGAAAAAGGCAGAAATGCACAGAACTAAAGACCAAAATCCTCAGACTGACACTGGATGAACATGTCATGCTAACATGTGAGTATGGCAGAGAAGATTGTAATCAGAATGACTGCAGTCACGGTTGAAATTACAATAATTTCAATCCTTTTAGGTTTTCCATCGATTTTCTTAGTTTACAGACTCACATGAATCTGACTGATTACGTTTGCATTTAAATGATGTTTTTGACTTTCAGTTAATTACAGTATAGTTCCAGTATGAATCTGACAAAAGTAGCGAAGGAATAAATACTATAAAATACAAGATATATTCTTTAATTTAAATGCCTGCCATTTGAATACCCCACCACATAAAAATGATCTACAGTATTCCTGAGATACAATATTGCGGCACATCTTTTTCTCCACCACTACCATTTATTTTCACTGGGATAGCCAAATCAATCAGGGACAAGCTTGTGTCCTAGGGAGAACAGTGGGTAAACGCTGCAGCACCTTCATGCAGCATTTAATGTAAACCTCTAGATGTTAATGACGCTATAACCCAGAAGGAAGCGTCCATCTTTAAGCTTCTGCAGCAGTCGCATGTAGACTCAGTGGAGTGTGACATGTCTGCAGCCTTGAGCAGCTCACTCCAGCATGAGAATCAGCCTGTAGAACAAAATAATGCAGAGCTGCTTGTGTCCGCAGGTGAACTGGAGTAACAGAACGACAAATTCGGTCCGTTTTCGGACTGCAGCTTTTACAATTAAAGCCTCGATATTGATGTCGTGAGCCATTAACATGCTTTCATAACATGCATTTGTGTGCATTTGTAAACCCTGCATGTGAAACTATTCCCTCAACACAAAGAGCCATCCACTCCAGCGGTTCCTGACCACTAAGAAGAACAGGTCAATAAAATATGCATGAAAAAGCTCCTCACTTAAGCCTACTGAAATGTTTTGCCTTCCTCCCTCAGAGCGTAAAAGATTGATGCCGTCAGCGCTCGGCAGCGCATTCGTTTGAGCCGCTGGAGGGAGCGCGGAGCTTCTCCTGCCATGGGTTACCAAGTTCGCATCTAAATCCGGGCCTGACCCATGAGAGCGCATCTCCAAGAATAAGCTGAGTAGCTTCACCTCAAAAAGAAAAAGGTTCTTCCTGGTCCAACGCATCTCTGACTGCATCTACAAATGTGAGTTTCCATGTCAGACTGAAAGGTTAGTTTGACAGAACACACACGTGGGTGTTGTTTTCTGTCTTGCATCTGCACGACACCGATGATGTTGCTGTAAATGTAATTAAGCTGTAATGTACGTGACCACAGCGAGAGGGACACAAAGTTTTAGACAGCAACAGGTTCACACTTGACCAGCACAGAAAACACATTTACAAGCAAGACCCAACCTGTACCTGGATTATTAATATAGTTCCATAAGTAAGAGCTGTTTGTGCCTGTAGGTAGTTTAAAAAATTATTTCAATGCTTACTCACTGACACTGAGGTGGATTGAGCATGTTGAAATCAGATACATGGTTGAGGTCACATGATGCCATCTTGGTCAGATAATACCCATAACCCCCCCCCCCCCCAATAATATACAAGAAAACATTCAATATTGCCACACAAATAATCACAGAAAAGAGAAGCGGTGCAGAAACCAAGAGCATGATGAAGAATGAAAACCACAGCAAGACAGTCCTGTGGTTAGAGGAGACATTATTGACCCAGAGGAAGTGACCAAAGAGCTAAAGTGTCAGTCACGTCCATGAACTGGTTGTTAGAAATTCTGGCTTGATTTCTGCACGAGTGCAGAAGAGGTGTTGATGCCTGCGCCTCTGAAAGCAGCTGTGGCACATACCTGACCTACCTTCTGATTTGACCTGTTACATCTCCATCTCATAAAGGAAGAACCTGTACAGAACACCTCTGTACTCCTTTGAACACCCTCCAACCTCAGTTCGGTTCACTCCTGTAAGACTCACCCGCATGTATCTGAAAATGTTTATTTTCCGCAATGGAACATTTTAACCATTGAGATCAGAACAACTTCCAGCTCAGCAGAAGTTGCTTTCCCTGGTTCAGCTGAAAGATCCCCTGCTAAAGCAGTTTCAGCATATCGGCTCTCTTTCATTAAGCAAGCTCACGCGCTGACACACTTCCCTACAAAGCTGGG
Organism: Takifugu flavidus; assembly: GCF_003711565.1. Taxonomy (NCBI): domain Eukaryota; kingdom Metazoa; phylum Chordata; class Actinopteri; order Tetraodontiformes; family Tetraodontidae; genus Takifugu; species Takifugu flavidus. The sequence continues at coordinate 3,668,465 of NC_079533.1, forward strand.
AAAACAAACAGTTGTGATGTACCCTACTCAGGGGCTCTGTGAGATCTCTGTGAAATCTGCATCTATCTTGACACGAGTCAACCTGGAATCCGAACAGAGGCTGCTCCGTTATTATTGCCATTTAGCAAAATCTGCCGCTGTGAAAGACGCAGAACGTGATTGTAAAGAAGAGGATTACACACGGAGACGCAAACACCCTCAGACACGCGAGGTCAGCGCTGCTGCTTCAAGATGCTTCATTGATCTGAAGCTGACATATTCCTGTGGCTGCGAGCTTTAAGCACCATTTAAAACGCACCATTAAGCACGCCTGCGCAGATTTATCAGCAAAGATTTAAACGGTCCAATTAATTCTGCCTCTAATTACAGTTAGTTAAATGCAATATGTGGGGATTTAAATTAGCCACTCAATATTTTCAAGAGGAGCCAATGCAAGTGCAGCTAAGCATGAATTAGAGAGGCAAAGATTAGCTGATTTGAAAGCCATAGGTGGTGAGGTTAACAAATACTTCATATGTAGAGGAAAGCAAAAGGTAAAAAGCACAAAATGAGGAAAACACACACATCTCTGGTGCTGATCTTGCCTGGGATGACATTTCCAGAACATAGAATTGACATATTAGATTTCCTACAACTTTACCAGGACTTTTTAAAATAAAAATCTAGCGAATTACGCCAGTAAAAATGTAAGCATATAAATGACTTTTTTCTCCAACAGCCGTTAATCTGGCCTGATGCACAAGTCCAGGGCTGTTCGATGACCCCATTCTCTCTGTATTCTGGGCTTTAACATCTGAGTGCTGCCATGTACAGTACATGTTCAATTTATGAGATTAATTTCCTGTTTGAGTGAAAGTGACATCGTGATAAGTCACATGTCACTCTGAACCAATGACCTGTGTTAAGGAGGTGTAATTGTTCTTTTACAGCAGGCTCTAAATCTCTGTGTGCCCTTCCTGCCACAGCTCAGCCCCTGCAGGTACCACACAGCCTCTGGTTGCCTAGCAGCGACTGCTCCTCCAGTTTATTCTTTTGTCTATTTTCTTTTGCTTTTGTTGGTGATGGACACCATCAGCTCTCCTAAAAAGCAATGGTTTGTCTGCTGTGTGATTGCTTCAAACATTTTCCAAGAATCAGAAATTCGAGACTCCACATAAGTCTAGAAGAGAGCCGTTTATCACATGTTTTATCTCCCTGCATCACTGCAGCGTGCACGGCTCTGGCTGAGCTTGCATCTCCACTAACCTGCAGCCATCTGCATGTAGCCGGCCAGGGTGCAGATCCTCCTTTCACACCCTCCGCTGGGCAGGAAGATGGTGACGATGGCCAATAGGGAGCTGACAGCCAGCAGAGCACAGCCGCCGGAACAAAGTACTGCGCTGGTCTGAGGGATACAAACACAAGAGTTTCAGCCTGGCTAGATGTGCCGCAACTAAAACATACAGGAAACTTTAACAGCCTCACCTATTCTGATAATTTAGTCACTACTTTTAATCCACCTTCACTTCAGCAGCAAGTGGTTAGTATCCCATAGGTGTTCTGATTGACCTTTACCCCTCCATTAGTGCCGCGCGTGTTGGTGTGTTCCTTATGCTGCTTTACCTGCACAACCTCTCAAACCCTTCAGCTCCAGTGAAAGGTTCTGCACGTACTTCTCAACACATTTAGCAGTCAAGTTGCCAGAAGAGTGCCGCACACCAGTGGAGTCAGGAAACGGCTCCAGTCCAGATGATTACCATGCAGGCGGAGGTTAGGGAAATGTCTGACATGCACGAGAGAATTACAGCCCTAAAACATGTGTCATTATGCATGTCCCCCCTGTGAGTGACATGAATGGAGGAGGGATGAAAGCGCAGTGATTTCCACGGCTGACGGGATGTTTAATTAGCTTGTTCTGGGTGTTTGGCAGAAAGGCTGCGAGGGGGAGGTGGGCATTACAAAAAATTGCTGCGATGTCGCTGCAATGATGATTATTATTCTTTTGACCTTTGTCTTTGCAAAAACACATGTGTTCCTGTTCACTGGCCCCTGAATCAGCAGTATATTCAGAGTAAAAGCAGGAAATACAGATTAACTGCTTCTACGGTTAAGTATTTTAATTCCTATTTGTTTAAATAAAGACTCAAATTTTGATTTACTGGTTACGAGCCCGGTGCCATTGTGGAGTTTACCACACATTTGGTTGTTTTTGCACCCTGTGTTTAAAGGCCGGACTTTAACTCATCACGCAGGGGGCAGCAGGCAGTTTTAAAATGAGAGTGATGCATTAGCAGCCACACACCGGATGTAGCTTCTCTTTTTCCTCCATTATGATACAACTTGATTTTGGTTCATTTTGTCAAAGATTCTTGTTTGTCTTGAGGAGAGAGAGATGAGGACACAATCAACCTGAAACTGTTGGTTAGTCGGTTGTGCGAAAGCTTTTGACCCCCCCGAGAATAGAATTAGATCAACTAACTGGGACAAAATCCTGCATCATTTGCTTTTGTCAGACCCTTTTTTAAATTTAAAAAAAAAACACTGAAAATTTTTAAAATGAGATGAGAGCAGCTACCATAAAATTACTTTCTGCTCTCTGGACTTAATTTTCCAAAAGCACAAATAATCAAGGAAGCATGAAATAAACAGCCATCTATAAATAGCCATGACAACCCTATAAATGCTAAACTTTTAATAATTCCAATCACCTTGGCAGTGAGAGGGACTACAAAGCTCCTCAGAGACAATCATGTGATCATTGATAATAATCTGAAATACTTCATAGTTGTTCTGATATTTCCTAACATGGACAAAATATGTTTCAGCTTCTTGTTTTGCTCAGTTTGTTCCCAAAGGGAAGATGAAGAAGATACAAGACGCTCGTTAATGGCACTCCTCTTTCGTCGTGCTGGTTGGAGGAATGTCTCCCGTTGTCTCATTGCTTGTCCCTGGTGTTCCTCCCACCTTGCTGTTTTCAATTCACTGTGACACATTAAAGTCTCATCATGTCCCTTGCCGGGGATGCGGGGGCTCAACGGCCGTGGCACACTTTCAGTAAACAACAAAAGACATTTGCCGTGGTCAGCATACATACGGTATACAATGACATGTGTGAATCCTGGATCCACTTTGGAAAAGCAAGAACTAATTCCCATAAACCTAAATAAGTCCACGTGTAAGCTGCTGAATCCAGCTGGATTGATTCAACCACTTCTTTATCTGCAGGCACTAACACATTTTCTGTGTGCCATTTAAATGCAGCTTAAGACACTAAGACAACTCATCACACAGTTATTTTTACTCGAAACTGCCAACATTTCAATTAACGGGGCTCCAATTAATCAACTCGAGAGTGTGCATATTTTGATGAAACAAACTCCTAATCAGCACCATTTTTGCCCTCAAACAATAGGCTGCCTCAGCAGAAGCCCCTTTCCCTCAATTGTAATTGTGATTGCTCAGAGCACAAGTCAATTTAGTAGAAAATGAGACGCCAACAGTACGGGTCCTCTCTGTCTCTGCGATGCTTCCTAAATAGATTGTAATTATGTCTTAATAAATGGCCCCAGCCGCGGCAGTTAGAGCAGGGAAAAGAGAACGAGCTTGCAGACAGACTCATCTTCATCTCAAGGTTCTTCTCGTTACTGGAAACAGAAAACTGGATTTTCAACCATTTTATAAAGTAAACTTTGCCCAGCGAAGGAACTATTAAATTTCAGAAAGCTAGAACAGACCCGACCATGCTGTCAATGCATCAGTAAATAATGAAACGCTGATGAGATCCATTGCTACAGCCTCTGGTGTGTGTCTAAGTCTCCGACCTAAAGCAACTTTATTGGTTTACACTACAGCAATAAGCAGAGACATGGCTAGTTTCAATCCCTCATTCAGGGATTAGACTGCGTGAGTTTCATTGCCTCCTCAATTAGGATGAAGAAGACATGACACGGCAAAGCATGTCTCTTTAATGGAACATTTGAATGAAAAGCTTCAGCTGAGCATAGCCTGACAATTGTTTTTTTTGTTTGTTTGTTTCCTTCATAAAACACAGGTAAAGCACGGCATCAGGCTCTGACAGGGACAACTACACTACTTCAGGTTATTTATGGAGCAGAAGGGCTGAAATGAGACAAGGCGGATCCACTTATAAGCAGACGTACAGATGCACTGTGTAGATCCTTCCTCTGGACTGAGCTTGTGCTGGTCTGATGTCTCATCCTCAGAAACAGCGCTCGCATCAGGATTCAACAGGGTGACCAAGTGGTCACACTTAAGCACCCGTGTTCTGCTTCTCCGAGTCCATTAGTTCAACAACACAGCTTTGAAGAACAACTCTGACGTGTTTCTGCTCTTTCCATCTCACAGGAATTCAAAGACTAGACCGAAAAAGAACCTGAACACTTTCTTTCAGCTTGTTTATCATTTTCCACTGCAGTCCTGATAACCCCCCCATGAGCACTCAGATGACCCCCTCCACACACACACGTGAAAATTAATGTTATGCCAAATACATTGCCAACTTATTGCTTTTTCAGTGTGTGTGTGTGTGTGTGTGTTACACGTGTGTGTATATGTGTGTGTTTATCTCTGAGCTGCTGACTGTGAATGCAGGATGGAGAGGAGGTGAGGAAGAGCAGGGAGCACAGATTAATCACCTGCCAAGTGGACGGAGATTCCAATTGAGCCTTGGGGACAGGCAGCAGATAAGAGGAGACGTTCAGGAGCACTTATGAGGACAGACGCAGGGGGAGTGCCATGGTTCGCACGACAGTAGAGTGATTCAGATCGAGGGACTCAGTTTCCTCGTTTGGATGTGCAGCGCCTGATTCCTGATTTCTTTTCAAATCTGCTGCAACTTTCTGCAGCTTTGTCTCAAACTACCATTGAGCTACAATAAGGTCAAGTTCTGGTTTTAATAGTCACGCTGCGGTGGGAGATGTGAGGAATTTTTATCAAAGTAATGACATTAAATTGAATTATTAAAAAGTGTAAGACTTGAATAATTTAGCAGTTGTACTCTAAGGGTCTGAGGAATTTTTTGCATTTCAGCAAATTCCATTTTAAAAGTACTGAGAGGCTACATTAATCTCACCCTATAGGAGAAGTTGGCCAAATGTCATTTTCATTCTCATGCTTGTTTGGACAAATTTTTGTGTATGCAGTTTTTTCTCATCAGAAATGGGCCTTAGTAAAACTCTTAAAATGTACAACTGCAGCTTTAGTATATTCTCTTGTTTTTCACCATCCAACTACAGTTTTTATTCTTATGTGTTGGAATCAGAAATAGAAAAAGGATTTTTAAGGTCTGGTCCTAAAACGGCAGAGCTCTTCACGACCGCTGAAGTGAATATATGAATTTGATAAATTGCCCATTTAATTTTGCGATCTGGGTCTTTAAGTTGAGACATCAGCTAAAGTGGGCCTTCTCTTAATGAAGCCTTTGGACTGTTTTCAGAAAAGATCCTCAGGTCAGACGTTCAGCCAGCCAGTCTCATCCAAAAACATCACTTATCTCAGAGGGAATACTGTGAGTAAAGCTCTGTCAATTGATTCACACCACTTTATACGAGTTTAAAGTTTTCCCAATGAACCACTGTGGTGGAAAAATCCATCACAAGCTTGGTGTGATATTAAAAATGCTAATATAAACATTGTTAGTTAAAGAAAGAGGAAAAGGGGCATATGCTTTAACTGCTTATGAGCCACCTCTGCTAAATGAGTAAATCTTTCCCAGAGCTTTACATGAAGAGCAGATCACATGTTCTCCTGGGTTCAGGAACAGGAATCAAGACTCAAACCCCAACAACAGAGAGAAACAGTCCCACCATCTTGGAGAGTGCGCCAGCACAGGCTAAACAGCTTCTGCAGGTAAATCACGCCATGTTCCATTTACGGTTGGACTGGTTCCAGTCTGCCAGCTGCATTCCTGCTGGGCCACTGCCCACTTGCTGTAAGGCCTGGGGAGCAGAGGTGACTTTGCGTGTGGACCTGGTGGCCATGAATAAATCTAAATGTTTGTTGACCGTTGAGCTGCAGCTGTACTCTGACCTGTGGAAATGGAGCTGGGGACTGAGATTGGAACTGCAAGATTCTGCAGCATGGTAACGCCAACTTTGGTCTGCATTTTTTTTGTGAGTTTTTTTCCCCAGCATTTCAATGAATTCTGCTTTTTCCCCTCTGTACAACATCTCCAGAGAACTCATTAAAGATTATTTTATACCCTCTCAGCTTTTAAATAAATGAACTCTTCACCCGATACAGAGTAGACATCAACAGAGAGGACCGCGGTAATGATAATGGGCCGCCTGTCAGTGTTGGTTGAAGCGTCAAATACTCACAACCTCTACATGCATATTTCCCACATCAAGGCAATTAAATGTGAGACTAAATATTACTCCAGACAGATTAGTCAGATTAGCACTGCAGGAATACAAACTGCCTGAGGAAACTGCCAGCCTGCCAGAACACACAAGCTTGTGCCCCAAAAAATCAGCAGTGGCGCAGGAAGAGGAAATACATTCTAGCAAGCATCGTCCCAGAGGAGGAAGAGCTTCATGAAGCCCTCAGGTTGTGCAGCACAGATGGTGATTCATATGGGAGAGACCGGAAGGCTACAGGTCAGGCAGGAGAAGCTTCTATTTAAGGTTGTTCAGATGGGAAGGAGTGTGCAGACGTGGTCGAGAAATACAGTGGAGATGAAGAGGGGTTCATTCATAAACAACAGCGCAATCAGGTGTCTGTGTGACTCAGGTGATTCGACATCTATGACCTCCCGGCACCACCAGCTCTTATTCTCATCTCCACCTCCTCTGTATGAAATGTCTTTTGTAGCAGCCACCCTTGAGTGGGTGAGTTGGTGAACGGGTGGGTGGCACGGAATCTTTTTTCTTTCTCTCTCTCTCAATTAAATGCTAGACAACTCCCTGTAAGGGAGGGAGGGAGCATACAGTTGTTGAGCAGGAATATCTAAGCAGAAACTCCCACCCATCGTTCATAATAGATCACAAAGAAGATCTGATAGGAGGATCAAACAGCTGGATCAGGATGGATGGGGGTCCCTTGCAGGCTGCTTTAATGATGACATCCTCAGAGTCAGAGAGGCAGAGACTTTTATTCATCTCTGATAATAGGGTGCTGGTGTTTGGGGGGAGAAAGCTGGGAGAAAAAGGAGCAACCCCAGGCAAAATATTGCCTTTCCTTTCTCTTCTTACTCTCTCAGCGAGCCCTGTAATTGAATTATAGAGTCACTGATACTTCTGTGAGAAGCTCCCCACTCCCCCCTGAATCCCCCCACCAGCCCGAGAATCCATCCCGCTTTGTGTTTTGCCTTTGAAAGGGGACGTTGCTGCAAAATTGATGGAATGTGTGGCGGAAGGATGAGCAAAAGAAGTGCTGATTAAAACAGGGGAGAGAAATGAAGGGCTGGATGGGGGTGATCCTCTGATTTGATCGTTAGGGCAAACATGTGTTTGGCATCCTGGCAAACAGTCGACTAACCGCTTCAATCTGAAGATAATGACGGATCTTGCAGGACTGGGGAGAGATGAGAAGAACCAGAGGAAGTTTCTCACCACAGAACTTCCAAACACATGTCCGCCCCCACCTCTGGACAGTGAGACACATCTGTGATGCAAACTGCATGCTGAGAGCCTGTCCCCAATGTTCTGTTTGGTCTTGTGTACAAGTATTCAGGGCCTTGAACTGTCCCAGGTGGTGCGTGGACACATCAATGGGACTTGTGACAGGGGGCATTTTGAAGTTGTGGGAAAAGGAAGACATGTATAGATTTAGAGATCTGGTCTCTAAACCTCAGTTAAACTCATTTATCCAAAGCAGCAGTTATGGCGTTATGTGACCACGTGCAAGCAGGAATGTTGAAAGAGAGCATGAGAGATTTGTCCTTTAGCTCTCACAGAGAGGAACACTCACCCGGCCCAGCTTGCTCTTGCATTTATGCATGATCAGCACTACTGCTGGTCCCAAGTGCTCATTTCATAATTCATGCATACTCTACTGTAGCAACTGGAAATGCTACTTTATCTGCCTGCACCACTCTACTTTATTTTATCAACACGTCAGCTGGATGAAGTTACACTCCAGTTACACCAAAATTTCACAATCTCCCCCCAAATGGAAACACAGCTCCAGGACAATGTCTGCAAAAATCCCGAACCCTTGTCAGTTTCATCACATTGTGGACCTGGTAAATTAAATTTCCACAGAGCTAATGAGCTGGTTACCAGGTCTGGATTAGAGTTGCATCAGCTTGATCATGATGAAGCGCTGCATGCAAGAAACCGGGAGAGCCTGGAGAGCCTGGAGGGCCTGGACCTCCCCCTGGAACCTCTGAGCACAGTGTAGCTGGACAACAACTAAAATGACAGCCTTCATCATGATGCAGCAGGTCACTGATGAAGCTCTCTTCTGGAAATGTCTGTCACCTACTGGGCAAACTGGTTGATCACAAAGCATGCCATTCATTATGCTTCTTCCTAATGGGAACACAGGAAAAAGTCCCAACCTCATCCAACTTATATCCAGGATGTCACACGGCTCAAAGAAAATCCAAACATCTTTGCCTGCACCATACTAATCTTTTCTAATGACTCAGCTGTGTTTATGGATATGCCCATTAACACAAGAACATTATCCTCTTCACAGCAGCAGAGCAGGAAATTAACTTTTTTATTGGAAAATATTTCTCCGCTCTAAGCTGGTTCAAGCAGGAAAGATACAGTTGAAAAGGCAAAGCTAGCAGCATTATAACACACATTTATTGCTCTGTGAAGCTTCAGCTCTTTTCAGAAAGTTTGAATTTGAAAAAAAAAACCCAATGCAATAACCATTAATGCACAAAAGCATGAATAATAGTTCATACAAGGTTCAAGCAGCCTGGCCTCAGTGACAGCGGAGGAAAGATTTTACTCCCCAGCAGAAAATATGAAGAGAAGCAGCAATTCTCACCTGGCCTCCAAACCTAAATGTTTAACTGTATTGCAGGTGATCTGTGTCCCATCCAGAGGATTGTTCTTTAATGCTTGACATGTCTGAACTGTCTGATGGCTTCGAAGTTAGTTCAAAGCCAAAATCTTGACATCTCCCTTTATGGAACGTGTGGATTTTTTTGCTCTGAAGCCTGCACCGCTCTCTCCAGCATTCAGAAGGAAAGTTGAGTTTGAGGGGCTCAGATGTGGATGCAGATCCCAGGGGCCATGTGTTTTGATATTGCTGCATTTCCAAAAGGCTAAGAAAATAGAGCAGTAAAACGATATTGACACAGGAGCAAGAAAAATGGAGCTGGTTCCATCTAAGCCAGTGTCTGTTTAAAACCTGTTTTCCCTGCAGAATGTCAGATTTAAGATGTGGATTTACCACATCAAAGCAGCAATAACTGCCGCTCTAAACTTGCTTACCTGCAGGCCCAGTGAAGGACGGCAGGAGGGCCCACTTCTGTGCTCTGAGCCACATGGACGACATCATTTATGTTAAAAACAGGGAGAAGATGCTCTTTGCTAAATCAATACATTAATACCCGCAGGGGCCACTGTGAAGGCAACGGAAACGACAGGCCGCTTAACAAATGGACATCAGGCCTGCCAGAGCCCGCTGAGTCAGCACGCTTCAGCACCTCATTCTGTCATTTCCCATCAGGTAGACGGCTCGCTGTCTACCTGGGAACTGCTGATCAGAGGCCCTTAAAGATCACCAGAGTAAAGAGTGTAATTCATGACTGGAATAAGCGCTTATGGCTGGGCGCGCTGGCTGCCTCTGGGAGCCCGGCCAACATTTAAAGACACATCTCATGTCTGCTGGTGGGGTACAGCACTTCCTTCTGGCAGCTTTCATCCCAGCATGTTTTATGCTACAGCTTCCAAATATCGCTGATGACTGATCACAGGCTGCAGGTAAAGCCTATCTCTGAAGGCAGATCACACATCACATTGTCCTCTGCACAGGCTGATGTGCTGCTGACAATTTAGTACCGGGTGGGTCCATTTGAGGTACTTTAGTGGCCAAAACTTTATTTATGCTACCTTAACATGCAAGAAATTATACACAATCACATGATATAATTAGTGTTCTACTATAAAGTGGCAAAGATGGCTAGCCAGTGGCTAGCCAGGGCGGCTGGGTGACGGTTCGCAGAAAGCGTAGCCCAAAACAAAGGCCCACGGCCACGGGGGCCAGAGCGGGCGATATAGAAGCAAATTTATGGCTGCTGGCGAGACGTAAACGTAAATTTGGTAAAATTATTATTCACTTCGGAGCCAACGACACCCAGCTTCATCAGTCGGAGGTCACCAAAATTAACATAGAGTCATAGGTGTGCAACTATGCAAAAATGATGTTGGACTCCATAGCATTCTCTGGCCCCCTCCCCAATCTGGCCAGCGATAGATGTTTAGCTGCATGTCGTCGCTCGTCGGCTGGCTGTCACGGTGGTGCCCCGAAAACCAGGTGGCCTTTATAGACAATTGGAGCACTTTTTGGGGAAAGCCTGCAAGGGACCCCCTAGCCAGGGCGGCTGGGTGACGGTTCGCAGGAAGTGTAGCCCAAACCAAAGGCCCACTGGTGCACCACCAACCACTTCCTGTGGCTAACCGCTTTTCCTCACTCGGCGACACACCCACTGAGAAACCGACTCTGGTCATTGGCGACTTTGTTTTATGCTACGTGAAGCCAACTCCAGCGACCATAGTTAAGTGCATTCCGAGGGCCAGAGCGGGCGACATAGAAGCCAATCTAAAGCTGCTGGCGAGAAGTAAATGTAAATTCGGTAAAGTTATTATTCACATCGGAGCAAACGATATCCGTCTTCGTAAGTCAGAGGCCAAAATTAACATACGTAGAGTCGGTGTGCAATTACGCAAAAACAATGTCGGACTCCGTAGCATTCTCTGGTTCCCTCCCCAATCTGGCCAGCGATGAAATGTTTAGTCGCATGTCGTCACTTTGCTGCTGGCTGTCACAGTGGTGCACCGAAAACCAGGTGGCCTTTATAGACAATTGGAGCACTTTTTGGGGAAAACCCGGTCTGATTAGGAGAGACGGTATCCATCCCACACGGGATGGTGCCTCTCTCATTTCTAGTAATTTGTCTAATTTTATTAGACCCAAAGTGACCTGACAATCCAGGGTCCAGACCAGGATGCAGAGTTGTAGTCTTACACACCTCTCTGCTGCTTCCGTAGAACCCTCATCCACCAACAATAACATATTTAACACTATAGAGGTAGTCTCTGTTCCACGGTTAAAAGTTTACCAAGCACAGAGCAGGGGAGCGGTTAATCACCATAATCTTATTAAAATTAATACTAAAGCACAAGTTGGAGAAACTAATATCACAATTAAGTGTGGACTGTTAAATATTAGATCTCTTTTGTGTAAATCCCTGTTAGTGCACAACCTGATAGCGGATCATCACATTGATTTATTTTGTCTTACTGAGACCTGGCTTCAGGAGGAGTATGTTAGCTTAAATGAATCTACTCCTCCTACCCATCTTAATTATCATATTCCTCGTGTTACTGGTCGAGGAGGGGGAGTGGCAGCAGTCTATCACTCCAAGTTATTAGTTAATCCTAGACCAAAATATGGCTCCAGTTCATTTGAAAGCCTGACTCTTGGCATCACCCATCTGAACTGGAAGGCAGAAAAGCCACTTCTGTTTGTAGTTGTATATTGGCCCCCTGCTGGGCCACATTCAGAGTTCCGTCTGAGTTCTCTGATTTCTTATCTGACTTGGTCCTTAGAACGGACAAAGTCATTATCATTGGAGACTTTAATATCCATGTAGACGTTGTAAATGACAGCTTTAGAAATGGCTTCATTTCATTACTTGAGTCAGTTGGTTTCCTCCAGCAGATAAACCAACCAACTCATAGCTTAAACCACACCTTAGATCTAGTTCTGACTTATGGTGTTGAGGTAGAACATGTGTCAGTGTTCCCTCAGAACCCACTCGTGTCAGACCATTCTTTGATCACTTTTACATTTATGATTAAGGATTCTTCTATGCTCAGAGCACAGTCTTACTATAGCAGATGTCTTTCAGATAATGCTGTAGCCAAGTTTAAGGAAGCAATCCCTGTGCTAATCCCAGGACCACCGTGTGTTTCCCCAAGGATCAATCATTATAATCTTATCCCTGCTGAGGTTGACTCTATTGTTGAAGGTGTAGCAACCTCACTGAGAATCACGCTTGATTCTGTTGCCCCCCTGAAAAAGAAAATAGTAAATCAGAGGAGGTGTGCCCTCTGGTATAATTCACATATCAGGACCCTCAAGCAGAAAGCGCATAGACTAGAAAGGAAGTGGCATTCTTGTAAAATCGACAGCTATCATACAGCCTGGAAAGACAGTCTGTTCTGGGTTTACAAAAAGGCCCTCTGTAAGGATAGAACAGCTTATTTTTCTTCTTTAATTGGGGATAATAAGAACAACCCCAGGTTTCTTTTCAGCACTGTGGCCAAATTAACTAAGAGTCACAGTGTTTTAGATCCACATATCCCCTCTTCCCTTAGTGGTGAAGACTTCATGAGCTTCTTCACTGATAAAGTTCTAGCTATCAGAGAAAAAGCTAACCAGGCCATCCCGACAACTGGACCATCACCAGACGTGCTGACTGTGGAAACATACAGGTTCTCCAACGAGCCCTTAAACTCCTTCAGCCCTATATATTTTTCTGAGGCGTCATCACTAATTCAGAAATCCAAAACCACCACGTGTCTTTTAGATCCCATCCCAACACACCTGTTGAAGGATGTTTTACCATTGATAGGCAGCTCTATCCTGGACCAGATCAATGGTTCTTTAGTGTCAGGTTATGTACCCCGGTCCTACAAGGTTTAAGTGATTAAGCCGTTGCTTAAAATAACATCACTGGATCCTGACATATTAGTAAATTATAGGCCAATAGCCAACCTTCCTTTTATCTCTAAAGTTCTTGAGAAGGTGTTGGTGACTCAGTTACTGGAGCACCTGCAGAGGAACAGCCTGTTTGAGATGTTTCAGTCAGGCTTTAGTGTCACAGCTGCGGGCAATCATGCCCGTGAGTCGCTTCGCCCCGCACACCTGTTGTGCATCTGGACATTAATGAGCTCTCTTCTTAATCCCCGGAGGCACACCTGCTCCCTGCCAGATCGTTATTCGTGTTCCGATGACTTTCCAGTGTATTCCTGTTTGCCTGCCTGCCCAGTTCTGACCTTGCCTGTTCCTGACCATTCTGTTTTGCCTGCTCCCCGGTAAACTCTGTCTGCCTTCTGCCTGATCTCGGCCTTGCCTGTCCCCGACTATTCTGTTCTGCTCACTTCCCGGTGAATCATGTCTGTTGTCTGTTTCTGACAATAAAGCGGTGTTCAGACAAACTCGTGTGTCGCATTTGGGTTCTCATCTGGTTCACGACACTTTAGAGCTCATCACAGCACTGAAACAGCACAAAGTTACTAATGATCTTCTCATAGCTTCAGATCATGGACTGGTCTCTATGCCGGTTCTGCTGGATCTCAGTGCTGCTTTTGATACAGTTGATCACAGCATCCTGTTACAGAGACTGGAACATGTGATTGGGATTAAAGGGACAGCACTAGACTGGTTTAGATCATATTTATCTGATAGATACCAGTTTGATCATGTCCATGGTGGTCCCTCTTCATACAGTAGGGTTAGCCACGGAGTTCCTCAAGGTTCTACTTAGGGAACATTATTCGGCAGCATGGGATAAATTTTCAGTGTTTTGCTGATGAAACTCAGCTTTATTTATCCATGAAACCAGAGGAGACAGAGAAGTTAGTGAAGCTTCAGACCTGTCTTAAAGACATAAAGTCCTGGATGTCTTCAAATTTCCTCCTCCTTAACTCAGGAAAAACTGAGGTCATGGTGTTTGGTCCTGAACCTCTCAGGGATAGATTAGATCACATGATCACTCTAGATGGTATCTCATTAACATCTAGTCTCTCTGTGAGGAATCTTGGAGTAACTTTTGACCAAAATCTCTCCTTCAACTCACATATTAAAACAGTCTCTAGAAGTGCCTTTTTTCACTTGAGAAACATCACAAAGATCAGGAAGCTACTGACGCGGCATGAAGCTGAAAGGTTAGTCCATGCATTTGTCACTTCCAGGCTGGACTATTGTAATTCTTTATTATCAGGGTGTCCAAACAACTCTTTAAGAAAATGCTGCAGCCAGAGTTCTGACAGGTATTGACAAAAGAGATCACATAACTCCTGTACTGGCGTCTCTTCATTGGCTGCCCGTTAAATTTAGAATAATTTTAAAAACCCTTCTTTTGACCTACAAGGTCCTCAGAGAACTAGCTTCATCCTACCCGGAGGAGCTAGTGATACCTTACCAGCCCAATAGACCGCTCCGCTCTCAGAATGCTGGTCTACTTGTGGTTCCCAGAGTTTCTAGGAGCAGAATAGGGGGCCGAGCATTTAGCTACCAGGCCCCACTGCTATGGAACCAGCTCCCTGTCCAGGTACGGGAGGCTGACTCCATCGCTACTTTTAAGATTAGGCTTAAAACCTACCTCTTTGAAATAGCTTATTGTTACTAATTCTGTAGTTCCATTTACTATTATAGACAGACAAATTATCATACTTAGGGGGTCGTCTAATCATTAGGTTAACATTTTAGCTATGCTGTTATAGGCCAAGGTTGCCGGGGTCCGGAAACATGATCACCTGACAGGCCTCTGTCACCCCACTGGGTCATGGTTTCCTCTCCTCTTCTCTCTTTTCCTCTCCTTTCCTCCTCATCAAGCAGACTAGTTATGCTGATTCCTGTGTAGTTTTTCTGCCCCCCCCCCCCCCCCCCCCCGTATTCATTTACAGGTATCGCCGCCTTCGGAGCTGCATGACGACCTCCGGCCCTGCTGACCCACTGTATAAATACTGTATTTTTGTATGTGTTTCTGTGCTCTGTGCCCGTCCTCTCCTCTCCTTTAATCTCCTCTCCTCTCCCCTCCCCCTCCCCCTCTCCCTCTCCTCTCCTCTCCTCTCCTCTCCTTCTCCCTCTTCTCTCCTCTCTCTCTACCCCTACCCAGCCGGCCATCAGCAGGAGGGTCCCCCGACATGAGCCTGGTCCTGCTCAAGGTTTCTTCCTGTTAAAGGGGAGTTTTTCCTTGCCACTGTTGCTTGTCTGGGGTTAGGCCCTGGGATTCTGGAAAGCGCCTTGAAACAATTTTGATTGTAAAAGACGCTATATAAATAAAGATTGATTTGATTTGATTTGAGATGTGAAACAATATTACCGCTAGAGGGCGGTACTTTCCCATTCACTGACTTGTGTGTCCCTTAAATACGGACAAATTTTATGAGACAACCTAGGTTGTCAAGACCCCCACACTTGGTTTATTTTACAATAAAGAAAAAATGACTAATTTGGGCCTTGATGTGTCACAGCTACTGGTAAATACCACAATGCGCTCACAAGAGACGCTACCAGTTCTATCTGACACGTCCTTCCCACCAGTTCCAGCACATCCTACACTTTCTACGTATCCACTGCATACTCCAGCTGGACTGTATCATATGCAAAGGGTGAATGAACAAGAGGTGAACAAAAGCCAATTTTAGCCCCACTCACACATAACTTTTCCACTGGTGTATGCTCACCCCTGAGACCAGGACCTTGAAGCAAACATGCCCTGTATCATTGAGTCAGTGGGCCACATTTCACACAAGACTTGCTCTCAATAGACACGCATCTCTCATCTCTAGTGCCGCCTCTCGCTCTCCGACCGGAGTCGTCCGCTTCGAGCTACTACTCTAAGTCAGGCGAGCAGGCAGGCGAATGCAACTCTTTGCTCATTTATTGGAGGCTGGGACGTCTTTGTCCCATCATGCACCCACCAGCCATCCGCAGACAGCCTGAACAACAGCTCCATGAAGAGACGGCAGTAAAAAACGTGACCCTTGACCCCCACGTCTATCGTCCTCCCCACTGTGTTCTTTCTCTCTTGATGGAAGAGCACAGACAACAGGATGCCTGATTAAAGGTTTGGGAGGAGCAGGCTAGGAAACAGGAGCTGTTAGCTGCCGTGTTTCCACGTCCTTTTATGTGATGGGCTGAAAAGAGTCCAGTGAATATGGATGATGGCTGCTTTTGTGCCACTGAGTGGTTGTGGCTGTCTTTTAGAATCTATTATAGGTGCTGTTTTCATGGGCAACATCAGAGAGGATTTTATTAAATATCCCAGTTTCTGTTCTTTTCTGAACTCTGGCAGCATAAACTTGTGATTACAGCATCAGAGCTGACACACCTGTGTAAGAACATAGAAATGGCTTTTTTTGATCCATGATGGTCGCCAAATTTTCTTTAGTGTCACTGAAACCTGTGTTTCCAAGCCCTGTAATTATGTGCGTTGAGTTCAGGGATACACTTTGATTGTCCAATCTGTAAAGCTAAGAGATGAATGAGGTCAGCAGTGAAAAGCAGCCGGATGGAGGAGTCAGACTGGAATATGACACATGCATTAGACTCCGTCACATGGCCGTAATGGCAGACGTGCTTACACACAAATGGCTTTCACTGCCCAAGTTGGCTATTAGCATTAGCAGTTAGGGTGACAGTTATAGAAAGAGAAATACATTGATGCTCCACAGAATAAGTGTGCACGTATCGCAGGATCTTCCCGGCCTCGTGGCGCACTCTGAGCAGAGACCATTCATTCCCACTTTTATTCAGACGGATCAATCAGACAGCACTCCCACTGGTGACTCCATGCCTCAAATCTGCTGTCTACTAACAGGATGCTACGATGTCAGGAGGCAGGGACTTGTGTCATATCTGGGTTAAGAGATTAGTTTTTAATAACTGAATATTGACTTTTTCCACTGCGATCAGTGACAGTTGCACAACGACCAGACTTCTGAACTGTGAAGGAAAAACTCTCAAAATCATTAACAGTGTAAAAAAGTCTGTTTCTCAGCTGCTAACTGTGAAACTTAGATACTTTTGAAAGAAGAGAGAGAGAGAGAGGAGAGAGAGAGAGAAGCAAATTAGATTATTTTCCCTTATTGAAGCAGCCTGGATGGAGGACAGAACGGAACCTTATTTTTCTCCCCTGGTTTCTTAATCATTCATAGAAGCCTTTTCTTAAAAAAGAAAAATCAATAGCCTCCTTTCCAGAACAGGACAAAATCGGAGCATTTCGGTGTGAAATGCCATTTAACTGACCAGAACAGACCTCACTCAGCGTGAAGACACATCTGATGAACTCTGATTTAAGGCGGTAGAGTCCAGGTCGCACATTTTACACACCCAAACAAACATTTCACACAGGTTGGTATTAATTAAAGATGGCAGAAGCCACACAAAAGAGCTTCATTTAATCAATTATCTTTGTGCTTAAAACCAGCTCTGGCCCACTGAGTGGTGAAATGACGTTTGCAGCGTCTCGCAGGGTTTATGCACCACTTACATCTTCCTCTCTGGTGGTCATTAGCCATGTTGAAACATCTCCAGTAATGTCCATAATTTATCTTTTCTTCCATGTGGGATAGACAGCATTGCCCAATTGTTTTGCCTCTAGTGGTAAAGGATGCCAGCCTCTTTGGCACAGATCTGCATTGACAGGAAAACAAACCACAGACAAACTTTTCCAATGGTAGTTTCTGGAGCTCTCCCACTATTCACCAAACATTCAACTTTGACACGTAGTCAGCATGTACAAGGACCCAGTAAACACATGCAAAGCACCAAGACAGAGCACCTCCTGTTTCCACACACTTGGCTCCTTCCAACAGAGGCCAGGCTAATCCAGCGCCAGCGTTTAGTGCTGTGCGACAGCTGAAAGCACACATGCTGTTAGCAAGTTCAGGTGAAAATGTTCTCTGGCAGACATCCGCCTTCGCACTCAGCTCACATCCCTCAGTCGACATGCTCAGCCTGCATAAGGCCCAGGCACAAGATCAGCCACCAACAGGATGAGGAGACAATCTTTACAATCCATCTGACTGCATTCCTGAATTCCCCTAAGAGATTAGAAGCTTCCTGAGGGAAGCTGTCAGTATCACAAGATTTGCCAACATGCATTTAAGCCGACGTTATGTTAGAACATAGAGCTTTAGAGATGCTTGCTGAAATCCATGAATCTGTTTTTGAATTTCTACATGAAAAACAGAAAGCATGGACTTATGTAAAAGACAACACTGATCATCTCAAGATGTCACTCATGGCCGGCTGAGGCGGTGTTAATGTATGAGCGCGTATGGCGACCATTGGAACTGGATCAGAGTGATTTCTTGTACAGATCTGCTAACGCCCAGAGAGGATGCTGGTCAAGCCTGTCAAGAGGCCAAAGGCAGGGGTATTTTTCTGTGGTCAAGACCAAGCATGAGCAGGAATTGGGAGCTGACTTACTGATAGCTGACTATCAAAGAAAATACTACCCATTTGAACCTTATTAGCATCAACTCACTCTCCAGCGCTCCAGCATGTGAGACAGAATCTGAGAATCCACCTGTAAAAACAAACCCTCTGCTACATTCTTCCCTGTGAGGACAAGTGCTACAATCACACCATGCACTTATAATATCTCCCTTTCAAATGCTAATGCCTCCTCATGCATAAATCATGACTCCAGAGGTGGCTTCTGCCTTAATCAGAGAATTCTTGCATTAGGAGGAAATTCATCCAACAACTTCCCTGAGCAGTCAACACCCCAGACGGACTTCTCTAAAGATGGTCAAATGTTTTTGAATCTGATAACAACCTCCACAGCACACCAAAATCCTGTAGTGTCACCAAACCGACCTCTCTGAGACGTTGTAAGCAGCATCTGTGTGTGTGCGCGCGTGTGTGTGTTTATACAACACATTGAGAGGCAGGTGCTGCTCCTTGTGATCAGCATCATGCACCATCACCCAGAATGTGTTTTCAGGGAAACTGACACAGAAGGACCATCAGTGTCACAGTGACGATCATCTCACGTCAGTCACTCACATGGCCCGTGTGTGTGTGTGTGTGTGTGTGGTGAGGTACAGAGGACACTCCACAGCTTTTATTGCCGACCATCAGAATCTATAAATAAATCAGCCCAGTTTCTCTTGATATAGTTAATCATGATCATGCATCTTTTTGATTTAATGTGTCACAATGGATCATGCTTTACTTGGAAGTAATAAAATATTTAGTCATTAGTTGAATGTGATTAAATAGTTTGGTTTGAGTGGGCCTCAGCATAAATGACTGGTTTAGTTTTGCCTTGTCATCCATTCAGGTGTATCTGCAGATGTACCTGCCAGGAGCTGGAGGGGATCTCTGCGAATTTCCCCAGTCCCCCGAAGGTGTAGCATCGGTACATGTGATCCAGAGACTCCGAGCAGTGCCACAGTAAGCCGAAGCTCACTGAGTCCTTGGTGCTGTAATGGTGGGGATGGTGGTGGTGGTTCTTCAGCTGGTCCTTAACAATCCAGGCAGGAGATATGAAGCTGAAGCTGCAGACAGCCACCAGAGCGGAGGAGAGGAGCACCCAGAAGCAACCCACACAGCTGAACATGGTGGCAGCTCGGGCCACAAAGCCCGCGGAGAGACCCAAATCGACCCCGAACCGGACTTCGTCTTCTTTCTTTTCCCTGCCCAGGAGCGAATGCATCTGGAGCTCACACCTTCAAGAGCGGGACTTCAACTTGGTCAGGTCCGCCAGGGCTGCGCTGTGTGTGTCCAGAGCATCTGGAAATTCTGCAAGAGAACGTCTAAAACACATCAGCAAGGTGAGAGTAAACTCAAGTCATACGCCCTTTTCTTTCTTCCACTGCTGCCAAGAGAAACGCCCGGATCATCAGGAGGAAAAAAACTCGGGCTCCCTAGACCTGGTAGAGGAGTGTCAGGGCAGGTGGAGATTGGGTGAGAGCTGCGGACACGAACATGTCCCGGAGCCGCTTCCTCCCCCGATGCTCCTCTGAGGCTGCACTCACTGACTCAGCCTCTGCTCGGACTCACAGGCGCGCGCTGAGCTGCCGGAGGTGCGTCTGCACATCGTCAAGATCGCGGAACTTACGCAACTACTATTTCCGGGGATTTCCAAAATTAATGAAAAATCGAAAGCGCGAAAAGTCGGTACAGTATACTTAAACCAAAGGAGAAAACTTGTTAACTCCAAAATATTCCACTAGTTTTACTTTCTGCTTTAAATGTCCGGCAGAGTTTCTCAAATATAAAAACCATCTTGGTTTAATGACAGCATTTTTTTAACAAGAGACATCCTTGTGATAGATAGATAGATAGATAGATAGATAGATAGATAGATAGATAGATAGATAGATAGATAGATGTAGTTAAGCATTGCTTTTATTCTGAAGGCGTCAAAAGTATTTCCTTTGTCGTGATTTAAGTCTTGACGGATTAGGCGTCCGTTAATTACAAGTTCACGCAGTAGGTGGTTACTTTCTGCTATGGCTTTCTCGCAATTACTTGTGTGATTATATTTTTAAAAAAGGCACAATTATGAAATGTATATATTTTAAAAATATTAATCACAAATACCCTACGTTATTGTTCCATTGTCAGGCTATCAGCCAATTAGACACGTTGTTCGTGTTCAGATGGGCGTGGCCCTTGCAGGTGCAGGTAGAACTGATTCAACGTTTTATTTGAGTAACTGAGTCAACACATTTACTGATGACCCAAAGTTATGACATTGAGAAGGCATATGGCACTATTTTCCTTTAGTCAAATACACACATTTCATGAATAAAAACCGAAGTTGTCCATGTTCTTTGTTTTACCACCGAAACAAATACGGTACTTTTGTCTGTAACAATGTTCTGTTTTACCGTTGTTATATTCTAACATAGCATTAAGACAACACTGCCACCATCTGGCCACAGGTAGTAAATCTCGACCCTGATGCCCTCGGCATTTAAAAAAAAAAGACAACAGTTATAAGATGTTATCATTTGTAAAATCTATCCCGTGAACCTCAGCTTATATCTTATAATTTATGTCATATGTAATAAAGGCATCCTGCAAGAGTGAGTTATACATATTTCACCTCAAAGAAATGCGCACAAGGAAACAGTTCATAATGTATGTATTTAAATCAAAACACATTTTAAATATATTATAGATCAAGTACACGTACAGATCAGAAAACATTGGCGGTACATGGTACCAAAAGTCTTTTCTGGTTGTTTTCTATGTCTCGGTAAGGCTCAAAGTAATAAAAAATAAAATAAAATTACTGAGCACAATTTCCAACTGAACAGTCTACTTCCCACTGACTGGCTTCAGGAAAACCCAGGAATCACAATTTTAAAAAAAAAACAAAAAAAAAAGGGGGGGGGGGAAGACTATCATTAACATATGGGGTAAACCAGAAATCTACATATAACTATATATATAGAGAGAGAATATTAGGTCTTTAAGTTTGGAGTATTCCAACACAACTGGAGTACTTCAGTGGAGTGTTTCTCCTTCTCTGCGTAGTAAAGGAGCCAAGAGGTTTAAAATGGTGGCCACAGTCCAGGACCAAGACCAGCTCTTCTTATTCACTGTTTCTAGATGGTCTACAGTACGTATATACTGGAAATCAGTGCATGGAGCTACTGTGATCTGCTGCAGATGGCCATGAAGAGAGCCTCATCTAAAAACAAGGAATGGTTGTAAAAGTCAGGAGGAGGTGGGACACAAAGGAGGGGAAAGTAATTCAGTCTGGAGATGCCTTCTTCAGTTCAAAGATTATGGTAAGTTATTTTGGCTCGTGCGATGCAGAGGTTGACACATGCTGCTTGAATAAAATTCTGCTATGATGTCTAGCATTGCCTTCATCAGGACAAACTTCCTCTCAGAAGATGCTTTCCGTCTGTAGCTGTGCAGTGTGATGGAAGATCGGAGTCATCTTTTCCTCCAGGGGCATCACTCATCCCTCTTTCTCTCTCTCACATGTATACACACACACACAGAAGATGATAAAATCATCTTGTTTGTTCTCATTGTAACTCTGATGATTGTGAGGTGAAGCCTATGTGCAGTTTGTCCTTTGGCTTCCCACTGGGTCATAACTGTCATGAAACAAAGACAAAAGAGCCTCAGTCAGGATCTGTCTACAGAAATACTGAATGTGTTTATATGATGAAGCAGTCCTCAGTATAGACAAAATGAACGCTATACGTAAAGATCCAAATTCTGTACAAAAATCCCATGATGCATTTATTACTGGCTAAGACCAGATGTCCAGTGAGGAAGGATAATTCTAAACAAAAATACCTTGATTATAAATTGACCAAATATAATAAATATGGAAATGGTACCATTACTATTAGATATTTCAGTTACACACAGTCATGCAGTGATTCATGTACATCTATTAAAATGTGTAAATTATGTGTGAAATTAAAGAAAGAACAGGCCAAATAAATGTTGAAATGGGCTGCAGTGAGGGTATGTACCTTGGTAGATCTGACCGGGCTGCAATGGTTGGACTGGCTGACGACGTCATTGACGATCATCTTGGCGATTTGCCACGCCATTTCCTCCTGCGCCTACATCACAGCACAAACATTCTGCCATTTCAGAGCTTTCAATAAACCCTGTGAAGGCTTTATGACATGATGCTAATTAAAAAATGCATAGAAATATGCTGAACCACTTGGAAATACTTTCACGTCCTAGAGACTCACCTGGTCAGAGCTGCCTTGGACCCATTTCTTCATTGCTTGGGAAAACACAGAGCCTAAGACAAAAAGTGAGGGCTCAGTAAGTAATCTCATGAAAGCCTAAAAACACAAAGCATTAATTCATACGCATTGTTCAATAAACTCAGCACATTTAGAATTGATATTTAATTATTCTGTCTTTAATATACAGAATGACTGAGGCTTATAAGTTTAATTTCCCCTAGAAGAATGTCTCTTCATTTTTAAAAGGTTTCATGCCATGCAGGGAATAGCAGCAGTCAATGGAGGCAATTTACATTCATGGATGTTTTCACTGCAAACAGAGGTTAAACATTTTTTAAAAAGCAGATTATCTGGGTGAGTGAGACAGAACCACTGCACCTTTGGATTTCTTGGCATCTGGCTCGGGTTCTGACTCCCGGATGAACTGGCCCAACTCATTTACCTTCCCAAACGTCATCTTTCTGTACAGACAGAGAAGGATAAAGACAGCACCCATGTAAAACCGACTAGCTTTCCAGTTCTGATGAACACACACAAAGAGAAAACACAAAAGACATCTACTGGTATTCAGTTATTTATCTTTTTAACTCTTTCTATTCCTTATTAAAATGAGAGAACTCCAATTTCATCTGTTGTGCTTTTCTAGTGGACAGAGAATGAGTCGAGTTTAAATTGATTTCAATATAGATACATTTGAGATGCATCAACCTCCACCTCCGGCAGTGAAGGAACTTTGCACACTTACCCAGCATATGGTCGCTGGTACAACTGTTCTGGGTCCAGACTGGCGATGTCTACTGTGATGGCCTCATCAAAGTTTTTCAGGATCTTAACTGCTGCTTTTTTAGTACCTTGCTGCAGTGAAAATGCAGAAGGATTTTTGTTACTGCACTAAATGGTAGCGACCCTTTGGCATTATCAGAATTGTGGGCAGGTCTAAATGCCAGCACACTGAAGAACATCCCTACAGGGCCTGAAAACATGGGATAAAGGTGGGGGCATCACCTGCGCGTGCGGGCCATCACTGGAAGTTGAGCTGGAGCGGTCATTGTCGGCCTGCCCTGTCTGACCTTGAGCGCTGACGAGCATAAACTCATCTGCTCGCACTGAGTTGATTAGGTCACTCAGGTATTTGTAGTAAAGGTTGCTGGAGAGGAAGCCTGGAAGGTAGACCTAAAACCAGACAGATAAAATGGTGAACCTTCAGATAGATAAATGAATAAACGAGAAGATAACCGGACAGTGATGGCAGATTTCATATCTAGAGTCTTTGACCTATCAGAACATTCCCCATTCCCTTACACAATAAAGGAAAAGACAATCTGACCTTCTCCATGGTGGTCCAGGCCTGCCTGAGAGGAGTGATGAAACAATCGGGGAGTGGCCCTCCCTCTCTGCAGATATTTGACTCTATCTCCATCCGCACAGAGTCGCCGAAGCCCAGAGGGTTGGTGGCCTGGAGTGAGAAATACCTGGATGGAAATAAAATGCCAAGAGTTCAGATTAATGAATGTTCACTTAGTTACTGGGTGGAGCAGGAGGGCAGCACCGTTGCTCTAAATCAAAGATGGAATTTTTAGTCATTGACTGTAACAGAATGTCTGCTGAAGCTTTTGCCATCAATCTCTAAATTTGGTTGCATTCTCTGTTGCACAGTTAAGAAAATGTTCAATGGCTCTTTAACGACTGATATTGGTTATTGTAAAAAATATTAATTATTGTTATCTGACAGCTGGAATTTGTTGACAAAATAAATTTTAATTAACTTTTTTTTATTAATTAACTTTTCAGGAATTTATTATAATGGTCCAAGGAAAAGCTTATTCAATTTTGATGATGTTCTGGATTCTGGTTGGTCGTTGACATTTGATCTTCAATTACCGAGGCGTTTTTGATCAGAAAGCAGCCTACTACAGTATATTATGTAACCTTATATCACCACTGCCTATAATATATTGCTGCTACTACTACACGTGTACGTGTGTGCATGTGTGCTCGTGTACGTGCGCTTTGCTGGATTTAAATTTGCAGTGAGATATGAAACTAAAAATAAAAACCATTGAATGGATTGCTCCCAAGCCTAACCCTGGCAAACATCTGTTCGATAGTTTTATATGATAAAAAAAAACCCTCCCAGATGGTAGCGCAGAACATCCATGAGTGATAGGGGATGCAGAACTTACTTGTCATAGAGGATCATGGCATCATTTTGTGCCTCCAGGCCATCATACTGCCCCTTTTTAGCAGCGAGCTGGTTCTGGAAGTTGTCTGCTGCCAACCAGAACTGCAGGATATTCATCGCCTCCTCCTTTTCAATATACTGCAGAGAAAAAGGCACCTCTGACTATTTGTTGGGTTTTTATGTATGATGTTTACTGTGTTGTGTATTCCTGCAGTGATAGTTTGATCACATGGCACAGATTCTTTAGGGTGTGATAAGGAGTCACAAAATTTCTTGCAACATTAAAACATTTACCGGTAACAATAAAATTAGTCAGTTTGGAGAGAACACAAGTCATTTTATCTTTTAAACCCCTTGGAGCCACTTACCTCGGAAAAATAGAAGAGTGCCGACTCACAGAATAAGATGTCGGCCAGGAACACAGAGCCACTGGTTAATACTTCAATTTGGTATTTACAGTAATGATGGCTCCGCAGGAATTCACTAAAGTGCCTACAGGTGAAAGAGTAAGTAGGATAGATGAATGTGGGAATCTGGGAGGTGAAATGACATAAAAGGAGAACAGCTGAAATTCAATCTGCTCATATGTACAAGGAAATCACTCAGAGTGATTATTAAATTCTCTGGAAAAAGAAAACAAAATAACTCACTGTTCCTCCAAGATGGCTTTGACAACCGTCTGTGCAATCACAAAGCAGTTTGGGTCCACCATGCCATCCTCTCCACAGATCTTAGCTGCGCATACAAGAACAGAGAATACTGAGCTGCATTTCCTACTGAGATTTGCAGAAAAACAGGAGATTTCAAAAATCTTACCAACAATGTCGTTCCTGATCTGTTCAGTGATGGGGATGGGCCTCACAGCATCAGGAGAGATAAACCTGGTGAAGATGGTGACCGCATCTTTCTCTATGCCTGAAAAAGACAAAGCAGGTCATCATTACTGCAGCCTTTGCAGAGAATGCAAATCAATTCTGGTGCAAGAGAATAAAACGTGATCAGGTTCAACAAAATTGTTACTTATTTTGCATAACTTGGAATTAGAGTTTACATTTCTGCTGCAGTGTTTAAGTAGAAGCAGAGAACAAATAATAAGATATATAAAGCAGCTGAGTTTGCGTGCAGAAAATAAAATAAACAGCTTGGCTCACTTTTCATGAGTTTACCAGAGATGTCTCGTGTGGTGCTGCTCGTCTTGTAGGGGGTCCCAGTCCTGGAGGACGGCTGGCTGGTTGGGGTGTCTGTCTGAGGCGTGCACGGACCGGGGCTTGTTTCTGTTGTGGAGGAGTCCCGCAGCTTAGACTGTGCTACAAGCATGTTGCAACTCCCTCCCTCCACTGCATCACCATCAGGCTGGATGACTTCCTGGACTTCTGATCCATCCTGGGAGGTAAAGATGGGTTCAGCCAGTGTGCTGTGCTTGACCGAGTTTAGGCTGTGCGCTCGGATACGCGACCAGCTGGTGGAGCGGAAACTCTCCGCCTCCAACCAGAAGCGAACTAAGTGGTCAATGCTGCGCAGTTCTGTGAAATGCATAAAGTGCGGAATCGCCATGTTGTCCCTCAGAATGTGGTCCACGGTCTTGGACAGCCTGGATCGCGCCTCCTGAGGCTGATAGTTGACACTGGAATGACCTGTAACATTAAATGCACAGAACTGAAGTTATCTGTCAAGCCATATTGATCCAAAACATAAATATGAACACAGAGAGCTCTTAAAGTCAGCATAAAATATCTGTCACAATGTTGTAAGAAGGAATGTTCACAAACAACCTTTGTTCCTTTTGTTTAATTCAGATGCAGTCTGAAGCTGCAGTGCAGGTTCTTCCTGACTCTGACTCATCTCCGACCAGCAACACTCTCGTACAGAGTTACTCAATCATGTCCGCCAGGCTTTATATTAACCAGTTCTCCCTGCTCCATCCAAGTTCACAGTGCTATGATTAGCGCTCCAGAGGCCAACCATCAGCCTGACCTGCTTTGGAATGTGGTTGTCATATGTGCTGTCGCACCGTGCTGACAAAGGAATGTTTTTCGGTTGAACAAAAACAAAATTTATGAGTCACAAAGTGAAGCTACAATGTACTAAAGTCAAAATGAACTCAGGCAAGACAGGTCTTGATTCCTTGAGACTAAATCATAATAAAACACACATGTGGAGGTATGGGTCACCTGTGATGACATTGTTGGGTGGTGAGAAAAAAAACACAAACACCTATATTTGGATTGTTGCTTCTGTGTGAATTTATATAGCCAGTTTGGGTGTGTCACATTTTCCTCAGGTTTGCTCGAGCCAGCTGTGCTAAAGGGATAAATTTACAGAAAAAATGCAACCACTAACCCCCAAAGCACATAGAGTTGAGTAGCTAACATGCAGTGAAAATGGCATAAAATATCTTTAGATATAAAATGCATTTTTGTACAAATCTATTGAGCAAGCAGGGCATTAAATCTATACATTTCATATTTATACTACTGGATTTCTGATTGCCATTTTCCTAAAGCCATATACAAACATTAAATTGTGTTCAGTACCAAGATCTCCAAAGTGCGTAGCCTCTATGTGACTTGGCTGTTTCTTGAGGGTGGCTGTGCGCCCACGGGCAAAGGAGTCCATGTTAGCAGAGATAGCACTAATGGCCACATGACTGGGCCCAGCAACCTCCTGGCCACCATGTTGGTATTTAGCTCCGAGTGATGGAGTGCGAGGACTAGCTGGAGCAACTAGGGAAGGACAGAATACAGACAGGGAGAAAGTCATCAATGGCATCAAAGCCTGAGTGTCCTGAGCATGTGACATCAATGTGAGCTACATGAAAGGCTGAGTTAGAAATGTGGCCTTTATTACATGCTAAACAGATTCGAGCATAACTCCAATGTTGTACACAAACCAGCAATTCCACCAGACGAGCTTCTGTACTCTTAATTCATCTGCACATACACTCAGATTTACATCAAAGATGTTTGCATATAGTCAATGAGTGTTGCTTGTTTGGTAAACTTCAGATTATCTTCTTAAGCATTAAATTGCTAAAGCTAAACAGCCTCTGAAGGGTGGTGTATTTTATTGAACATTTCTCAAATTCAACAACTCCATGACACAGATTTAATGCTAAACTCACCTCTGTTGGCTTTAACATCTGTCACTCTCTCTGGTTCTTTGCTTTTGGCTGAGGAAAGAAAAATGAGAGCTCATTTGTCATCAGAGTAGCCAACTAGATTAAACATCACAATGCAGACATGGCACCTTGGCTGAGTTCAACTGACAATCGTTTAGCTGTGAGGTAAATGACTAGAATATCCTAAACTTACATAATGAACTTTCAACAGCAATAGAAAAGAAAACCCAGTGCAGATCAGTTTCCATGCCAATGGAAGGCAGGATAGCAGGGAAGATTTCTCTTCAAAGATAATTATATTGTTAAGACGGCAAGTCCTTTTCACACAGGATGCCAGGAGGCCTTCTAACATGTGTGAATCAACTCTGGTGATTCCTATCAGATTGTGAACCACAGTTAATAAATAAGTAAGCTAAAACCAAAAAATAAAAAAAGACTCATAGCTTCCTAATGTGTATGATTTAATGCTAAATACATTTTGATTTTAATTCTGTGAGGGATTTAGTGCAAATGATGAGAATCACTCCAATAATTTGCCAGTCTTCTCATCTGCAGTGGGCGCTCCGGTCAGAGAGTCACAGGACAGCAAGAGAGTGCACTCAATGGCTTTATTCATGGGCATCAATGCATCGCTGGCTGCCTTCTTCAGAAGTTCACAATACAACAGACCAAGAAGAAGAAACAATGGCCGCCAAACCTATTTATAGGGCCCGAGGACCTCCCCAGCTGCCCAGGCACTTCCCGAATAAAATAAAGATAAAAACAAGACAGAACGGGAAAAACAAGGAGGAATTCTGTACAAAGTCTGTCGAATGAAACAGTGCAGCATTGACTACAGCGTACTGACCCATCACATTACAGTCACTGTTCATACAGATTAACCTCTGCAGCAAAGCAAGGGTTGGATGAAATTATACCATTGACAGTACAGAAAGTGGTGAGGGGATTTGAGCCAATGGTATAGATTCTAGGCCATAGAAGATGTTTTAGACCAAGCTGATCAGGGACGTATGCGAGCCAAGAGTTATCATCTGTCAAAGTCAGCATGACTTTCAGAACCAGAAACTCTTTCAATGAAAAAACACGCATCTATTAGAGACCCGAAATGCAAAAGATAAACAATAGAAAACCACACTAGTGTGTTCCTTTATATATTATATATATATAATATTCCTTTACTAGTTGACAGTAAAGGAATATTTTCACATGTAAAATGAATCACAATGAACAGTGAATCCCAGATTAACAAAGAAATCTGGTACCAATAAACTACAATAATCTAACAGTTGAAATATCGCATTATTTTGTTCCCTGGTGAACAGTCACAATAGTTTATCCAACATTAATCATATTTGCTGCTGCGTATGCATTAGTTATAAAATTCTCACTAAGCAATAAAAAGAAGCCTAAATCAGTGCCATGGTTCAGGAGAGGTAGTGTTACTTCATATACTATTATTGTATGCCTGTTATTTCCTCGTTTCTCAGAACTGATGTGTCAGCAACATAACCAATCTCCGCTACTAAGCCTGAAACTGTTGCTCAACATCATAGTGATCCTAAACACATTTCCAGGAGATGATAACGCTTTAGTTCACAATCACTGCCTCCCTGTGCCATACACTCATTAAACTAGTGTAAATTACACAATAACTACTGCGGCCCAATTAGATAAATGACTAAAAGACCGCAAATATTGACGATGTTGTTTTAGTAACATTATATTTTTATCATTCAACCACTGTATAACATACAGCCTTAACAACGGTAAAGAACAAAACAAAACCTGAAGCTGGAAAATAGATAGATTACTCTTTTTATACCCTGAAGCAGTGTTTAATATACATTTTGCGTGTTTCATTGGCCCACCGGGGTCACCATAGACCCGATTAAGCAGCCAGAATGTTGAAGCTACCGCTAAGCTAGCAAGGTTCACCGCAGTGACCAGCGGAGACAGGAAAAACAAATTCTGAAAGCACCGCGGCGTCATTGGCAAAGTTGCAGCCGCTTTGAACATCTTATCAAGGGATTCTATGTAGTGTAGTGTAGCGTGTTTGATGCTCGCCACCGTTGACGTTGCCACTGGTAGAGCCACTGGAGCTTCCTCACCTTTCCTCTTGAAAAACGACATGACGGGTCCGAGACTCTGAATATTTTCTCAGCTCACTGACACCATCCCGTGGACTCACGGATGTCTTCATTCAAATGCATATGTTTCGTACACCCCCGTGGACAAAAATGATTGTTAACACTATACCGGCGAGTGCTGTCAAATGGCAATTTGCTTCAGATTCAAACCCAGTTCCGCAGCCATATTGTCAATAAACGCCTTACTTCCGGGCTGGTCGGGCGCAGAATTGTGGGAAATTGTGTTACCTGCTGTGGCCCCCTACTGGTCCAGTCTAGTATAACATATTAAATAAAATGAATACATCAAATCGCATTGTCACGTCTATTAAAACTGCTGAATTAAAGCATTCTAAATGTTTATTTGTCGGATAAAATGAACATCTAAATATAGTTGGGCTTGAATTAAAGCTCAATAAAGCTCTACGTCATTTATTACCAAAATTATCACCATTCAAGATTCAAGATTCAAGATGTACTTTATTCATCCCCGTAGGGAAATTGAATTGTAGTAGCAGCTTAAAGTGGATTAATATAACTGTAGTGTAGGTTTTGTATTTACAAAGCACAGAAATAGAATAAATAAAATACAAATAAGATTAGAATGTTATAAGCATTATAAGCATATATACAGCATATATTATAAGCATATACTGTATATATAATATATACATAATATAATATATACATATTACAAGCATATATACATAAATATATATAGAGAATAAAATAGAAATAAAATTACAACATAAATATTAAACAATTATTGTTATTGACTGGGTTTGGATGAATTATAGTGTCTGGTGGCGGACGGCAGGAATGACTTCCTGTACCGTTCCTTAGAGCAGCGAGGCTGCAGGAGTCTGTTGCTGAAGCTGCTTCTCAGTTTGTCCACTGTGTTATGGAGGGGGTGGGAGTCCATGATTGTCCGCAATTTGAACACCATCCTGTCCCTCACCATGTCGTCCAAGTTTGCAAGTTTACAGCCAGCAACAGACCCTGCCTTTTTAATGAGTTTGTTAAGTCTGTTGGCATCCTTAGCTTTAATGCCTGCTCCCCAGCACACTACAGCAAAGAAGATGGTGCTAGCCATGACAGACTGATAGAACATGTGGAGCATCCTGCTGGAAACACTGAAGGACCTTTAGGCTTTAGAGCTCACCACAGCACAGAAACAGCACTTCTTAAAGTCACCAATGATCTTCTCATAGCTTCAGATCATGGACTGGTCTCTATGCTGGTTCTGCTGGACCTCAGTGCTGCTTTTGATACAGTTGATCACAGCATCCTGTTACAGAGACTGGAACATGTGATTGGGATTAAAGGGACAGCACTAGACTGGTTTAGATCATACTTATCTGATAGATACCAGTTTGCCCATGTCCATGGTGTTCCCTCCTCATACAGTAGGGTTAGCCATGGAGTTCCTCAAGGTTCTGTACTCGGACCAATCCTCTTCACATTGTACATGCTTCCCTTAGGGAACATTATTCGGCAGCATGGGATAAATTTTCATTGTTATGCTGATGACACTCAGCTCTATTTATCCATGAAACCCGAGGAGACAGAGAAGTTAGTGAAGCTCCAGACCTGTCTTAAAGACATAAAGTCCTGGATGTCTTCAAATTTCCTCCTCCTTAACCCAGGAAAAACTGAGGTCATGGTGTTTGGTCCTGAACCTCTCAGGGATAGATTAGATCACATGATCACTCTAGATGGTATCTCATTAACATCTAGTCTCTCTGTGAGGAATCTAGGAGTAACTTTTGATCAAAATCTCTCCTTCAACTCACATATTAAATTAGTCTCTAGAAGTGCCTTTTTTCACTTGAGGAACATCACAAAGATCAGGAAACTGCTGACGCAGCATGATGCTGAAAAGTTAGTCCATGCATTTGTTACTTCCAGGCTGGACTACTGTAACTCTTTATTATCAGGGTGTCCAAACAACTCTTTAAGAAGCCTCCAGTTGATCCAAAATGCTGCAGCCAGAGTTCTGACAGGTATTGACAAAAGAGATCACATTACTCCTGTACTGGCGTCGCTTCATTGGCTGCCCGTTAAATTTAGAATAATTTTTAAAACCCTTCTTTTGACCTACAAGGTCCTCAGAGGCCTAGCTCCATCCTACCTGGAGGAGCTAGTGATACCTTATCAGCCCAATAGACCGCTCCGCTCTCAGAATGCTGGTCTACTTGTGGTTCCCAGAGTTTCCAGGAGTAGAATGGGGGGCCGAGCATTTAGCTACCAGGCCCCCCTGCTGTGGAACCAGCTCCCTGTCCAGGTACGGGAGGCTGACTCCATCGCTACTTTTAAGATCAGACTCAAAACCTACCTCTTTGAAAAAGCTTATTGTTACTAATTCAGTAGTTCCAGTTACTATCATAGACAGACAAATTATCATACTTAGGGGGTCGTCTAATCGTTAGGTCACATCTTAGTTATGCTGTTATAGGCCAAGGCTGCCGGGGTCCGGAAACATGATCACCTGACAGGCCTCTGTCACTCCACTGGGTCATGGTTTCCTCTCCTCTCCTCTCCTTTCCTCTCCTTTCCTCTCCTCATCAAGCAGACTAGTTATGCTGATTCTTGTGTAGTTTTTCTGCTTCTCCCCCCCTCTATTTATTTACAGGTATCGCCGCCCTCGGAGCTGCATAATGACCTCCAGCCCTGCTGAAGTGATTGTGCATCATATTTTTTGTGTGTGTTTCTGTGCTCTGTGCCTCTCCTCTCCTCTCTCTCCTCTCCTCTCCTCTCCTCTCCTCTCCTCTCCTCTCTCCTCTCCTCTCCTCTCCTCTACCTGTCCTCCCCCTTCTCCTCTCTCTTTACCCAGCCGGCCATCAGCAGGAGGGTCC
The DNA here is from genome assembly GCF_003711565.1 of Takifugu flavidus. Taxonomy (NCBI): domain Eukaryota; kingdom Metazoa; phylum Chordata; class Actinopteri; order Tetraodontiformes; family Tetraodontidae; genus Takifugu; species Takifugu flavidus. Next base: position 3,701,353 of record NC_079533.1, read on the forward strand.
CCCTACATGAGCCTGGTCCTGCTCAAGGTTTCTTCCTGTTAAAGGGGAGTTTTTCCTTGCCACTGTTGCTTGTCTGGGGTCAGGCCCTGGGATTCTGGAAAGCGCCTTGAAACAATTTTGATTGTATAAGACGCTATATAAATAAAGATTGATTGATTGATTGATTGACCTGAGTCTCCTGAGGAAGTAGAGTCTGCTCATGGCCTTCTTGTAGACAACATCGGTGTTTGTGGACCACTCCAGTTTATTGTCCAGCTGAACACCCAGGAACCTGTAAGATGCGACTATTTCTACATCTTTCCTACTAATGCAGACTGTGGAGGGTGGGGATTTGCTTTTACTGAAATCCACCACCATCTCCGTCTTGGTCACGTTGAGCTGCAGAAGGTTCTCCCTGCTCCACCTAACAAAACTCTCCAAAAGGTCCCTGTATTCGTCCTCTTGTCCATTCTCCACACATCCGACTATGACTGTGTCATCCGAGTACTTCTGGAGGTGACATGGTAGAGCCACTGGAGCTTCCTCACCTTTCCTCTTGAAAAACGACACAACGGGTCCGAGACCCTGAATGTTTTCTCACCGACACCACCATGACTTTAGCTTTGCCATATTCTGGCAATAAATGTGTAATATCACATATATCCATGTTTAGATGTGCCTCATTATTTCAACTATATGAATGGAATTATGCTCGTTGAGATAAAACTCCAAATATATATTTTTTGTTGCCGTTTTGCATAATGGCTATGTAGTGATAACTAGAAGTACAAACAGGCAGAAAGCTGAATTAGGTACTAGATGTGAAGGCATTTACAGTTTCATCACAAAGCCATTTATATTGAACCACATAGAGACACTACACAAAACACTAACATTTTTTTATTATGGTAAAACACTTTTTTGCATTCGTTTTCAATCTGTAAAACCAATATTTGTCAGAAATTGTATTAAAGCAGATCAATGCTGTGCAAATTTTGCTAATCACTGTTTGTAGAATTCCTTCAATGTTTTCCAAAGATGCTTTGCTGATTGGTTGCATTTACTCATTCTTGTTTTTAATCACGTCCAACTCCATGGGTCTCTTTGGGCCTGTCGACACGGTACACAAACTCTGCAGGCATAAAGTAACCCAGGTACTCCACCATATCAGGTGTGGTATCGATGTAGTAGTGGCCACCTTCTCCGTGATGACTGAAACAGTGAGTGTGTTCCACACGCAGGTCCAAACCCTGGACACACAGGGAAAGTGACAAAAACACAATTCTTTGGAGGTTTTTAACCTGGCTACATATCAATGGTATTGAAACAAAACTAATCAGATTTCCTTAATTATTTCAATATTGTGATGCCTGACATGTTTTAACCACATTATAATAAACAAAACATAATTTGTAAATTAACAGTAGATTTCTGCCACCTAAACTGCTATTAAGACTCAGAAGAAAAACAGCTTGTGGTCTGAAATCCACGTCCTCAAATGGATAATGTTTTTTATCCTTTGTTCCTCCAACATTACATTGTAAGCACTAAATATTTATATATGCGCATGTGTGTGTGTGTGTGTGTGTGTTAGAGTGTTTTCACTTACGGGATCGTTGGACACCAGCACCGACTGACAGACGAGTGGCGCGCTGACCTCAAAATGTTTCAGCCATTTGTTGACATCGTCATTTGTGTTCAGCGGGCAGGTTGAGAACTCTCTTGGCTGATGAGCACAATACACAGGGAACGGGTTCAAAGATAACAAATTTCAGTGACTATCACTTAATACATTGATGGTTACCATAATGTGAATTTTAGCTTTTCCTTTCTGGATGATGAAGGTGCCACCCAGAGCCAGGCTTTTATCAGGGTAGTGAGCATGAAGAGCTTTCCTCAGAGCTGTCACCAAACTGTTGACCCCCGTCCTCTTCTTGGCCCTCACCTCCAGGACCTGTTGTGGTTACAGATTACAGTGGCTCTCATTTTGTTAATTTTTATTCTGCCTTAAGTTGGAAGTACACCTGTGGCTAAAGTTCACTCAGACCCAAATCAGCATTATTGTTTAACCAGAGATGTTAATTATGAACATGGATGACAATGCTTTCTTTTAAATATCTTGAAGTTTACCTTCCCAGGTTTCCCTTCACAAGCATACAGATTTCCCAGTAGCCCAAAGCTGCAGTCGGAGGATTTGTCACAGTATTTTTCTTGCAGACACTGGCCATCGGCTGGATTGATGGAGGAGAAGTAGCTACTGTTCACTGCAGGTCTTCCCTGGGCTTCAGTCAAAACCAGCGGCATCAACTGAGGATGAAACAACAGTCTTGCATCACTAAACAGCGCAACATTTAACCAATAAGAGCAAAAGAACCAATAAACTTGCACTGACTAAATGTTCTACTTTTATTTTCAGTAAATTTATTTTAAATTATTTTAGAAACTAATTTGCAGGTTAGAGAAATGTTGCATGCAACATTCATTTGAATTCTAACTCTTTTGAAGACTCTCATTCATGCAGATTAATGTTTGAAATAGAATTTCCCACATTCCTCTAATTGCAATTTAGTTTCAAATGTGAACATGTGGCATTATATTTTTTAAATACATAAAACTGTCTTTTTGAATCTAAATTTTAATGACTGACAAAACAAAGAGATCTGAATCACTTGTCAAACATGCAGGAGGAGCTCTTAACATTATGTCAGCAAGAACCTGTAGTATGAGGGTAGATGGGAGTCACCTCTGCATTCATTCCAAGAATCCTGGAGGGAGCGCCTGCTGCTCCAAGGAAGAAGGCACCAGGCAGCTCCAGCTCCTTGGATAATGTGTTCATGTCATATTCCTGGGGATGAGAAGGACAACGGATGATACTCAAGTCTAAAGGATATTGATGCATGGCATCACTATTTTACAATAAATTACCTTGTCTTTCTGAACTAACGGAACCAGGTACGGCACACCACCAACATCTGTTATCCGTGGACTTCCACACAAGCCTACAGGGTCAATCAATAAAACAAGAAAACAATGTACCGATATGTTCTGGTATTACTGAAAAAGAAGCACTAACACAACTCAATTAAATACTTCCCTAAAAGTAAAAGAATGGAGCAGTTTTTTAAATGTTCTAACAATGTCTTGTGCCATATTTTATCGTTAAATGTAAAGTCATACCATTGCTCTTACAATCTTAATATATTCTTAGAATCTGTATATATAGAAACAGATTTTCTTTATTGTTATTTTAAAAAATAAATAAAAGTCACTATCTAACTAGCTACTGTTTAACATGCATAAACAATTCGTACCTTTGACAGGAAACTGAAATGGATCTTTGGTGAGATCAGGACATTCCACAACACTGACCTGGACTTCTGCAAAGTTGGCCTCCAGTCCTGTTTGCAGCACTAAAATGAGAAACAAGTTTTGTTGTTTTCTTTTTTAAGTCGGTCTATGGAATCATTTCCATTTTATGTACGTATGTACGTGCAGGTGACTCAAAACGCGGTTATTTACCACTGCGCAGCTCCTCTAAAGCAGGGACGTGCAGCTCAACTTTCTCAGTCTTGCTGTTCCCTGCCATTACTGTCCTGTAGGTGAATGAACCAGCTTTGAGGAAATCTGCTTTCCAGCCTTTGCGCAAATTTTACTGAGGTGACTCTGGTCACAAGATAGTAGCTACCATGCAGTTGGTTTCTTTTACACGGAGACGTTTTATCGGTAGTAACTTATTTTAAAGCTATTATAAAGATGTAATTAATATGAAAAGTATTGATATAAAATAAATCCGTTTTTTTCCAAAAAATATCGCGTTGGCTGTATTATGTGGAAATAACTTTACATTTTGGAAATCATTATAGTCAAAAGCGGAAGTACAAAGAGTGCTTTATCTTGTTTCTTGTGTGCCCTCTTCGGTGGGTCGTCAGTATGTCATACGACTATGATGTCGAAACACTTCCGGCGATGGGAGAGTTGGCGCGGTGTGACGTTTCTCAAAAAGATTTCAGCGTCAGTAATAGGAAGTAGGGAGGATAGGCAAAACCTGGGAGGATATCAGGCATGGAAGTTCCAGTGGACAATATATATCTACTCTATATAAAGAACTCTTGGTAAACTTCTGTTGGAAAAGACAGCTGGGATCAGAATGAAAGAGGGAGAGATGGATGGTGATAGCGTAGATTGTAGTGGGGAGGGAGTAAATGGGCAAGTGTTGAGGAGAGGAAGAAAGGGAGTAAAAGGATGATAAAGTGATCAGTAGTTCAGCTGGAACAGAGAGCGAGGGGTGTAGAGGAGGTAAACCGGTCCTAAAGATTGAAGTGCTGAATGTTGTGGTCCGGTTTGAGGGAGAGGGAGGAGAGAAGAAAGTTGATCTACTGAAACTAACACAAATTATAAGAGCACAAGTCGGAGAAGTAAAGTATGGCAGGATCTTAGGAGATGGAAATCTGCTTATTGGGTGCAACACATAGCAGCAGGTGGAGAAAACAAAGAAAAATGAGTAGTTTGGGGAGAGTTAAAGTGTCTGAAGTTGTGAAGGTCAGGAAGCGAAGAGTTGGGGGGGGGGGGGGTGTTATTACTGTAGTACCCTTCACTGTAGGACAGAGGTGTCAAACTCAAATACCCAGTGGGCCAAAATTCAAAACTGGGACAAAGTCACGGGCCAACATTGATATTTATTGAAAAAATCTTCCTCCAGCTATAACATGGAACCTTTTGATATGGACCCAAACTAGTTTTGCTCAACTGAACATGGAACAAGCAAAGCTTAACACAGTACAATATATAATTTATTACTGCACACATGCAAAGTTGAAATTCAAATTTAAAAAACACATCACTGGCATTCATTTCTTCTCTTTTAAATTTCAACAGCAATCTTTTTCCATTGTAAGTTAAGTTAATGTAAATCTAATGCCTTTTCATCTCTTCTACTTTCTGGCGCCTTTGAATCATTTACAGGTGCTTGTGCTTGTCTTGGTGTTGTGTTTTATAGTGTTACCTGTTGTTGTTCTCCTTGTACTGCACATTGGCTCCACATACAAGGAAGACAGGTCCTTCTTTTACATATCTAAACAGCATTACCACCACCAGCTGATGTAGAGTGTGGATTTTCACACCAAAACACCAGCACAGCATTCTGGTATTTGTAGTATTAGCACATGCACTTTAAAGGATAATACCAGTGGGCCAGCACTAATAGTCAATTAGACTTTGCAGGCCAAATATAATTACATTGCGGGCCAAATTTGGCCCACAGGCCAGAGTTTGACACCTATGCTGTAGGAATTAAAGAACTGATTGAGAATCTGAAGGTGAGAAATAATGCAGATAACAATGCTAGGTGAATGACAAAAGAAACTGAAACTGTAATGCTGGAGTTTGATACGAAGGAGCTTCCGAAAGAGGTTTATTTCGGGTTTATGGTGCAAAGAGTGAGGGAGTTTATACCAAAACCAATGAGCTGCTTTAACTGCCAGGAGTTTAGGCACATAGCCAAGTTTGCAAAGGAAAATAGAGGTGTGCAAGATGTGGTGGCGAGCATGAGTAGGGGAAGTGTGGGGAAGGAGTGAAACCAAAATGTTGGAGAGGGAACCAAAGGGGTGAGAAGTGGAGGCCCACAAGATCAGGATGAGAGAAAGAGTATCGTATACTGAAGCTGACTAGACTAGGAAAACAAAGAGAGGAAGGGGTGTAAGAGCAGCAGGCCACAAAAGAGCAAGAAGACAAAAGGAAACTATGGATGGAGAAGAAGAAAATTGTGGCTTTTAATGCTGGTGTGATAAATGCAACATTTGAAATCAAATCCAAAACTGAAAGGATTCAGATTATTGTTAAACCTGCCGAGCATCATCAGAATATGGTTGGGCTAGTAAGTAATGGACTAAATGAGAGATTAATGTATTTATTCAAAGCAAAAACCTGATTGCCCCATATAATAAAGATCCAGCCGTGTGTTTACAGGAGGAGGTAAGAAAAGTTCAAGTCAATAAAGAGATTGTATATGCAGTTTTCTTTGATGTGGAAAAAGCGTATGACATGATGTAGAGAGAGGGGCTGCTGATAAAACTGCAGTTAATAGGGATAGATGGTGACATATATAACAACACCAAGAAGGCACTAATTTGCAGTGATTCAGTATCAACCTCAACAAACATTAAAATAGGAGCATGAAAAAGTCACCAAAATGTAGTGATAAACACAATTACAGAGTGTGGGAAAGGTGTAGGGAAAGGGCTTTGTGTTGTGTTTTTGTGGACCCCAGCTCACATGGGGGTCTTGGGGACTGAGAGGGCAGACAAGATAGCAAAGGAAGCAGTTAAGAGGAGCACTGTTCAAAGAGGAATTCAATTATTAATGTCAGAAGGCAAGAGTATTGTGTTGAAAAAAAGCAAATGAGCAGTGGCAACATAATGGGAAGTAGAAGTCATGGGGAGGCATCTTTATTCCATACAAATGACTCACCAAGTAGAAGGCAGAATATCAGGAAAGAGCAGGTTATAATAACAAGGTTAAGTATTGAGCACAGCAACTTAAACAGTACGCTATACATTGTGGAGAAACATCCACGGCTTATGTGAGTTTTGTAATGATCCAGAAACAGTAGAGCATGCTTTTAATATGCAGACAGTGTAGTGAGAAAAGTGAGCTGATTGTGGATGAATTGAGAAATCTGGGGGTTGTGGATTGGGATAAAAATAACTTGCTAGCTGTGTAGAGAGTTCAGGCGGGAGGAAAGACGTTTCAAAGTTTTTGATCTGCACTGTGCTGTCAAAAAGGACGTAAGGGTGGAGAGAGGACACCAGAAGGTGGCAGTAATGTAAAAAATATGGATGCTAACTGCCATTAAAATTAAAAGAAGAAGAAGGAGGAAACGAAGAAGAAAAAACTCAACTCTGCTTTACGGTACTACCGAGTTGGATAGTTAGTAATATACAATAATGGGTATAACTATACATTTCGACAATTTCCTTAGATCAAGTTTGTTTACGCCTTTCTGTGGTTAAGGTGGCGGGTGTACACAATTCATAGATGTATGAGTATAATCCTATTGGCAACGGTCCGGAACTTCCGACCCTTTCAAAACATGTCAAGAAAATCCCACAGCCTCTTGCATTTTCCGCCGGACAGCATCAAGAGGGTCTAACTGCTGAAGAAGCGAGGTAAAGGTGGACCCCTCGGTCACAACTAATGTTCGGCCATTCGTCATTTTAGGAAATAAAATATGTGCCATTGTGTTTGCAGCGATTCTGGAGATAGTCTGTTCGTAACACAGAAACCAGTACTTGATGTTGTAAGGTCAACAAGGCGACGTCGCCATGGGAAGAGGTCATGCCTCGCGTATTCGAGATATCTAGAAGAGAGTGAAGCTGAATCTTCAGCATCCTCCTCATCCCAAGAAGAAGCCAGAACTGACAAATGTAGTAACAGAAAGAAAAGCTGCCTTCCAAAGTACACATTCGGTTTCCTTCCTGTTAACGGGTCTAAAGACACTGCACTGCCTGCCCAGAAGAACAGAGTCCTCCATGTAAGATCAGCTTTAACATATACACTTGCATGTGATATTTGATGTATAGTTTTTGTGAATTCTTTTTTGTTGGTCAGACTTTTGCAGTTGCAGGCTTCTTTAAATGTCTCAATGGGTTTTCTGCAAAGACATCTTTACCAACAGTTGGCACAGATGACGAGGACATATCCCCACTTTCAGAGTAAGTATTTGTCTCCGTGACTCCACTTTCTGTTTTCTTGTTGTTTAGGTTCTTAAAAGCAACTTCTAGTATAGTAACAGTACGAGCAAAATGTAGCCTGGACTCAACTTGTTTACTTCCTAACAATTATTGAGTTGATTAAACCTAGCAGGAAATACATTATTTTTCTCTGAGCAGGATGAATTTTAAATTTGGCAGGCATGTTTTCTATTAAAAGAAATTGCATAAGGTGATCCTACTATTTTGGCACCTAAAAATATGATGAAGTCTTTGAGGTGCTTCCAAATGAATGAAATGCATCTCGACAGTTTGGCACCTGTTCACACTGCATGGATATCCCGTGTTGTCCCAGATCTTTTTGGCAATATGAACGTTGTCATGACATTTTGTCCCAGGTCAAATAATCCTGCAAGTGACTTAGGAAATTGTGGCTCGCCTCACCTGCAATATGAAAGGAAGAGTATTTCTTTATCAACTACAGGATGCGTTGGAGCAGCATGGGATATACTATGGGGCCTTATTATGAACTTTTTAAATGAGTATACATTGTTTTTGTGGTTTCACAAAAAAGCTAGTGTGCCTGCAACATTGCTGTTAAATTTGATGCAGTTGTGCTGCGCACATATGTCAAAGAGTCGGGGTCGCCCCAGTAGCCACCGTGGAGACGATAAGGGCTTGCCTTCTCCGCATGGAACATTTACAAACAAATCAGCCGCAAATTCCATCTGTCTTCGCTGCATTAGTGCACTTTGTTCAGTCTGCACTGAGTTTGTATACTTTGCAAAAGGGAGAAAATTGCAAAGTCCGAAACAACAATGTTGATTACCTCACAATGTTCTGGCACACTTAAACGTGTAACGATGATGTTGCCACGGATGGTGGCAATGTGAACGTGACCAAAAGCTGAACACAGCAAGGTGACCGGTATTATGAAATCCTGCACGCAGGTCGCAGGTCGCAGGTCTGTGCTGTTACAGAGAGGAAGAAGAAAAGTCCCACGTTCACGGCTTCAGAGTTGTGGTAAGCACACAGGGAAAATCTTGCAACTATTTGTGTGTGAACTTTTCTGTAATTAGCTTTTATCTTGCAGGATAAAAAGTGTTTTGCGACTGCATTAAAAGCAACAAGCTGTCAAACATGGTGCAACCAGAGGAAGCAGCACGAGAATGCTAGCTGTGAAAAAACAGACCGGCAGGAAAGAACCAGCAGAAAACATAGCAAATGGAAGGAAAAAAAGACCAAGGCAGCAAATATTGTCAGGGAAGAATATTTGGAATCAGATGTGATGATCACAGATTCCATAATTTCACTAGAGGGTGGTGGAAAAAAGAAAAATAATGATGACATCAGTCACTCAGAATGGTCCAGCACAGCAAATGGAAACTTCAATGGTGCTGAAGGGGTGAAGATCAAACATAAGGAAAATAAAAAAGACAAGAGAGTTATCACTGCTGACATACATGAGGAGTCACACAGTGTTACAAGGCAGTTGGAAGGGTCAGGGAATGAATCCCAGAACAGTTCAACTTTGGAAAAAGTGGAAGAATTGAGTTATTCTCAAAGGCAAAAACACACCAAAAAGCAACAGTCATCTGATGCCCCTCAAGCAGAAGAGGTGGTAGATGGACATGATTCAAGAGTAGCTGCAACTTTGAAAGAAAGAATAGGGAAATCACACAAACGGAAGAGGAAAAGCATCTGGGATGAGGAAGAGGTCTCTAATGCTCTGGAAAATAACATTCCAACTTCGGAAGGATTCGCTGGAGACCAAAGTGCTAAACCAGTGAAAAATCCTAAAACAAAAGTAGATGCATCTGAAGACAGTGTGGCACAAAATAATTGTTCAGGGGAAGTGCAGAAAAAAGAGAGGACAACCTCATCCTTCCTTTGTGCTGATGCTGTGGAAAAAGATGCCCAGACACCCAGGGAACACATCTCTTTCCGGGCTGAAGTTCAAGACACACAATCAGCAAAAAGCATCACAAATTTGGAGCATTCTGACTATCTTGTCAAGAAAAAGAAAAGGAAGAGAAAGCTTGGTTGCAAGGATGCTATAGACAGGTGTGGAAAGAAAAAAGGACAGTGAGGGACATGCAAGTGGTCGAGTGACCATGGAAAGTGCAGCTGTTCTGGGCCCACTTCAAAAGAAGAGTAAAGAGCATTCATGCTGCATAACAGTTGGTACATTTAACGGGTTTTTTAAGCAAGCTTCCTATTCTCAGTCACCAGAAAAACAGGCATTAAAGGACAAGAACAGCAAAACAGAGATGAACTCCTGTGCTGATGTTCCTCTTCAGGGAGAGCTGTTGACTGATTCTGCACATTTAGTGTCGAGGAAAAGAAGGAGCAGACAGCCGCCCCTTTGACATCAGATATGTCTATCTCAGTGTCTGAAATTTCATCTTCTGACTGTGTTGTGTGCAAGAAGCACCAAATATTAAAGCGCAAGCTTTATAATCCAATAGAGGACTTGTTTGAATGAAGATGCTGGTTGATTGTTGGTTTTGTTCAGCACAGGAATTTTCAGCCTCTTCAAAGACTTGCTTTTTATTTTTACTTGATTTTATTTTTAATACAGATTATTTTAAATGTGTGTTCTTTTAAACATGGATTTGTTTTGTATCAAAATATGTTTAACTTACCCATTGCTAACCCTGGGTTGGCATTTTTAAATGTTTGCTGTTTTTGTAAATTGTTAAATAAATCCTAACTCCATGTAGCTGGTTAAAGAGTAGTGGCATTTCAGTTATATATCACCTATAAGGTTGGTTTACTAAATCTCCCACTAGCATAAAGGAATAATAAACCTATCCTTTCTGTTCATCCATTGACGTTACTTTCAGCGCTTGACTGCCGTTTTGTAAAACTATGCTTTTATTTCGAAAACCAAGAACGGATGTACTGTATCTCGACAAGGCGAGCCTATCTAATAGCCCATCTAAACCCTATATGTGGCAAAACTATTTCATTTTGCTTTGGAAGGGCCTCACCGGAAAAGAACGGCTCCCATTATTTGTGACGGTTTATACAGTGGGGCTTATTTGATAATTTTCGCCGCCTTCACGAGATGTCGTGCCGAACTCGACTCGTTTTACTCATGGTGCCTGACCATAACAAGCCCGCGGGGACGTTACGTAAGCGCCCCACGTCGGTGGGCATTTAAAGAGTGAGACTGACGAAGCTCCAGCTGGAAACTTTTGCTCCGGACCGAAAGAGCGGGTCTTTACCGAGTCTCCGCGGCACCTGACACCAGTTCAGCCATGTCTTCCCTCAACGGCAGCGTGTGTTTTGACGAAGCCCGACGGGTGGCGATTTTCGGCGGAACGCACGGGAACGAGATGTCAGGCGTAACGCTCGTGAACCTGTGGGTCAAGAATGGTGCCGAGATCCAGAGGAAAGGGCTCGAAGCTAAGCCCTTCATCACCAACCCGAGGGCGGTGAAGAAGTGCACCAGATACGTGGACACGGACCTGAACCGAGCCTTCAGCCCGGAGAACCTCAGGTAAGCGGTGTTGTTAGCCGGCCCTCCCCACCAGTGGCGTCACAACATGCTGAATGAAAACTTTTTACTTGGCTCCTATTTAAAAGGATTTTTGCATGTTTGGTGTTTTATTTAAATAGAAGGCGAGTTCGGTCTGATATAAAACAGGTTGTATTGCGAAACCCATTTGACAGAAAACTGCGATTTCTTTGAGTTGTTTTTACTGAATTAATTAAAATTCACCAGCAGAATCCAACAACCGGAATCTCTTTATTTACTATCACTCGTGCCTGAATGCAGCCCGAGCAAATAAATATAAAATAAAATTGATCTACTGGCTGCTCTATTTCATGAGTAAAATGATTTTATTTTTATTTTACAAATTTTGACATTTTCCATAGAAGGGTCACGTGGACCTGTCCACGGAACTGTTATGATAGGGAACGCGTGCTCACTCCGCCCCACGCCCACATCTCTCGACCAATCAGAGAGCAGCAGCTTGTCTCCAGGACTTGGTCTGATCCGGACAACAAGAAAAACGTGAGCCGAATGTGACTGAGCTGCAGATGATTAACGGCGCTTTAAAATAAATAAATAAATGCATCCCTCTTCTTGTGCACTATCCAACTTGCTCCCGCAGACAGTCCGTTTTGTTTCTCATCGCGCTGGTGCCCGACCAGCTGCCTCCTGTTGTTAGATATCAATTCATGAATTTATCCCATTTTATGAGCCGTTAGTATGTGTAATTAACATTAATGCATTAGTTATTACAAGGAACTATTCGTTGATAATTATATTGTGTGTAAGCCGCTCAACTATTGGAACTACTATTTTTCCTAAGATGTCGTCTATATTTGCATATTAAACACACATTCTGTTAACAGCTCAGCTCATGCTGTGTTGGGGAGTTTACTTCATTTTGGGAATGATCCTAAAGGATTTTCAATTACTCAGTGTCAAATTAATTCAGCCTATAAGACTGTATTTAAATTTAAGGATTATGAGGCTAAGCACAGTCACTGATGGTGTTTGCTTTTTTTTTTTTTTTCAAATGAAAATCACCCTGCTGTTCCTCCTGTTGTTACAGTATGTTTCGGCTCCAGTGTACACTGTGTTTGTATGCCTGGCAGTCCAGACAGAAGAAGTCCTGGATCAGGGGTCGTTTCAAAAAGAGTTATGAGAAAAGAAAATGTTGCTCAGTCTGTCCTGTGACTGTGAACATGCAGAGTGATTTTTGCCCAGGGACAAATACTCTTCTGTAGTGTTTGAAAGCAGAGCCTTGCACAAATTTGTCAGTTTGGGAAGGAAAAGGGGTGTGTGTTCTGTTGAAACTGCTTGTTTGATTCCAGCTCTATCCAGCACAATCACATTATTATTAAGACACATGTTGTTCTCACGAATGTTACTGAAACACTGTTTTGGGCCCCCGAAAACAGGAAAAACGGGAAGTTCTCTGTTTGGACAGGCCTACGCTTTCACTGTCATTCTAAAAGTTTACCTAGATTTTTAAGAGAACATGGGCTGATGGAAAAGTATTTTCTCAGAATCCTTGGGGAAACTGTGAGGCAAAAGTGTCTCCACATTGTGTAAACTGACATTTTCTTGAGTTAATTTATCGACTAAAGCAATAGAAGTGAATGTGTTCTGAATAAATCATTAGAGTTTAACCCCATTCAGAGAGACTGGGTCAAACACACACTTGACTTCTTCAGTAGCACTTATTTGTTCATACTTAAAGCAGATATGCATTAAATGTCATTCGATCTGCGTGCCTTTAAGTGCCCCCTGGGGAGATGACTTACCCTATGAGGTCCAGAGAGCGCAGGAGATCAACAGGCTATTTGGACCCAAAGGAAGTCCGGAGGCCTATGATGTCATCTTTGACCTCCACAACACCACGTCCAACATGGGATGCACTCTGATTCTGGAGAACTCCAAAGACCATTTTAACCTGCAGATGATGAACTACATCAAGGTGACTTTTAAATATTTATTTCTACCCCAGAGTCAATGTTTAGCCAGCATATGTGTCTGGAGGGCTTCACTTAATGCGTGTTAACTATTTAACCAGCACTTTACAGTCACTGATGCATGAGTTCCTCTAAAGGCTCAACCATCCAAATAAACCAAAAGTCCTAAGCCAGCACCTTCACTTGTTTTAAATGAAAGCCTCTTTAGCACTACTCATTTGACATTCTGATATATCTTTGCGATATGAGGTAGTAGGCAGAGGCAGGTAGAGGCAGTTTTGTCTGATTTCTTTTCACTGTAATAGAACACCTGTGGGACCAAAGATTCCTCTCATGAGTGAAAGCATGCGGTTCTCTTCTCAGTGATACCAGAACAATAGTTTGTCCTTCAATAGTTCAATTTTGGTCATAGACTGAGGGAACTATCATCATCTTCCATTACATCCATAGAAATCTTCAGAACAATATGCAGGATATGAATTAATACCCCAGATAAACTTGGTTTTTTTTTTGCACCCTCATGAATCAATAAGCATATCTTCTGTTCTATTCTGGTTGGAACATGAAATGAATGTCATTAGAAGTAGCATTTATAACATCCTGCCTTGATGATACAATGAAGCCAGTCACCTTCACTAACAAACTAAACTGATTTCACCCCAAATGACAAAAATCTGAGCTTTAATGTGGAGCTCACAGTCTGTTAGGATGTCATTGACTTAAGCTTGGCTTGCTGCCCGCGAGCTGGTCCAGATTTACGTTTCCATTTAATTGGCCAAATCTTGGAAGCGTTCAGCTCTCTGCAAGGTTGCTCTGTGTAAAAGGTGTTTTTCTCCCCTTTTTTTGTAGATTCACAGCTGACTTCTGTGTGCTTTGTGTTGCAGAAAGCCATTGCTCCAGCCAGCTGTCTTGTTCTGCTGAACGAACATCCTCTTTTGAAATATTCCACTTCCCGCTCTGTTGCCAAGCACCCTGTTGGTGAGTCACTCAAGTCTGGCCAAATTTCTCTTGGACCTAAAACATTCACTCTGTAATGAATGAATGAATTTTCTATCTGCAAGGGCACATTTTACATTAAAATACAAAAGAATCATGCAGATATTCTGATGTTTCTCATTCGTATATGTGAATAAAATCAATCACCACCTCAACTTTGCATTTTCTGTCATTGCAGGTTTAGAAGTGGGTCCTCAGCCTCAGGGGGTTTTAAGGAGCAATATCTTTGAGTCTATGAGGATAATACTAAAACACGCACTTGACTTCATCGAACTCTTTAATGAAGGTACAGCAGGCAGATTAAATTTTTAAGATGGAACACGCTCCGTTCGTAAGGCAGCTAAGAAGCCACTGAGATTATCACACACTTGAATGACATCAGGAATCTTTAAAGTCAGGCCCATGAAGAGCTGAAATTCACATATTATGTAATATGAAATGGGTCAGCCTGTTTGTTAACGTCACTGTGATGACAAGCATTGTGTGATAAAACCACCCATGGGTGTTTGCATTATTCATCCAGCTGTAGCCACATCAAAATCTCTCTGCTTCACTTCTGCAACATTTTGAATGCATTGCAGCATTTTGCTTTCCTCTTTTATGCAAACAGACACTCTGTGCCAAGCACAGGTCTCAGTCTGTCGGTTTCCCCTTGCTGGGCCCATTTGTTGGGATTTTGGTCACTTTCCATGTCTTGAGCGGCCGAGTTGCCAGTGGTGCGGTAATCTCCTGTTGTGGGGCCACACTGCTGCTGGTGAATGCTGTCCCAGGCTGATGAATGGGTGTTGCTGTTCTCTGAAACCCAGTAGTGTAAAAAGAACAATATTCATTATAGCATAAAATGACTTAGTCCTCAAAATCACAGTCACGCTCTCGATTAAAAAAAAACCAACAACACTTCAGCTTAGTGGTCTGATGCTTGTGTGGTTAAGCAGCTCATCTTAGAAATTATGGAGCGTAATGATTAAGTAAAAAGAAAAAAACACTTCATGTTTCCTTTGGTCTCAGTTAAATTTATAGATGGTATCTCAGATTTTTCCACTTGTAATACACTGAGATGATTGGCTGTACAAAATGGTATTTGCAATAAATCCATTCCTGCTTCCAGTCTCCTTGTACCAGGATGTTATCAGTTGTGGCTGTACTCTTGTTAACCTGCTGCGAGATTAATGTTATAAAATGTTACATCATGTACTTTATTGTGAACACGTCATTTGCAATATCTATCTTGACCATGAAAACCTTGCTTTCCTGAACAGAACAAAGTTCTCTGTGTTGTCATCTTCAAAAGGGCGTGACAATATGCTTCTTTATATTGTGTTGTTCTGTAGGTGTAGAATTCCCAGCCTGCACCGTGGAAGTTTTTCGTGTTTTAGAGAGGGTCGACTATCCCAGAGACACCAACGGAAACATCATTGCCATGGTGCATCCTAACTTGCAGGTAAAACTGGGGTTGAGCTGCATGGCATTGGTCATGGAATGCTTGTCAAAAGTGTAAATGCAAGCTGCATACTCATGATTGTTTGTTGTTTCAGGACTGTGACTGGGAACCGCTGAACCCTGGTGACCCTATGTTCCAAACTTTTGAGGGAAAACCCATCTACTACCAAGGCCCAGGCACTGTCTACCCCACTTTTATTAATGAGGCGGCCTATTATGAAAAACAACAGGCATTTGTAACCACCCGGCGAGAAGCCCTGGTAGCCAGCACCATCAGAAAAGCATGAACAGTGGCTTGTGAGGCCAGTCTGGATAGTGAATAGGTTATCCTCAGCAACTATTCTTGTACAGATTTTGCACATCCTCACCTCTTGACTAGGTACCATCTTTTCCATGTGTTAGTTTTCTGTGGTTGCTACCTTAAACTCTATTAACTATGCAATGACCCTTTGTGTAGATGTGCTAAAAAAAGGTACCGAGAACCTGAAACCTTGTGTGAAATGGAATCATTTGTAGCATTAAAGATCATGATTGATGGCTTATAAACCACTGTATGTACTCCTCAGGACAGGTGGAAGGTGACAACCTGCAACATTTGACCCCAAACTCTTAATCCTCTGGGAGAATTGTTTGTAACATGTTGCTGAGGGTGTCTGTGGCCTTTGACTTTACCTATCTGTGAATCCAATAGTTGCATCTGTGGTGCTGTCCTATTCTTGCCTTAACAGAGATTTTAAGTGAAAAATTGCACAAACTTTGGAGTGAAATTTGTAGTCTATGTGTCAATATATTATTTTGATATGAAGATGTGTTCCTGTACTTGCAAACATGGGAAATTTTATAGTAATATATGTGTGTTTTGATCCACTTGTACTGTTTTGTTAGATCATGAAGCATGTGTACTTTCTAATATTTTTACATGAGTGTGCTCATTCATAAATTCCTTTTTTCATTCATCAATATTTTTAGTAGCACTACTTTTATGATGAACAGATTTTGTTGTCCTCAAAGTCTTGTCACATGGATTGATCCACAAATAAATCTAGTGCAATGCCATAATGTGCTCTTTTAACAGCCGCTGTTACTTTTTTCTGTTTAACAGTTTGTTTTCAAGAATTTTAGTTTTTGCAATAGATTTTGAAATACAGCCACAAGGGGGTGTCACATACCAAAAGACAGTGGCTCACAAAACTGGCGCAGAAGGTATCATACAAATACAGTATATCTGCTTTAGAGCATTTTTGTATTTGGAAATGTGCCCACATTTAATCCATTCTTGGAGTTGTTATTTTGCGGTTTTTACCATTTAAACAGAACAAAATCTGCATAATTCAATACAACGTTTAATGGGTTTTACAGGTTTTCCAAATAGGAAATCCCCATTGTTTAACATACATTCCACAACCGCCTGGTACAGAGCATTTTTAAGTTAACCAGAGATATCCAGGCATTTCCTGTTAAATGATATTAGGCTCATGATTTGTAATCTACTTTTATGACTACATGCTGGCCATAGGCTTTTTCATCTATTCATTACAGTAACACAATCAGGGCTCTTAGGCCTGCGTCTAGTGCTGATCAATGACGGCCCTGGCTACTGAAAGCTTTTAGGAGGACGATGTTTCACTTCTGGGCAGGGATCCAGCGGAGTACTCAAAAATACCAAGCATCAATCTCTGCCTACACCCCTATATCGTTTTCTGTCCGAAGTGATAACTTTCTCCTGTGTTGTATGATATTACCACTCTGCTTTACAGAAGGATGTCTGCTTGGCTGCTAACCAACGTTTTGCTGTATGTGTGCTAAAAATAGGTTTTCCTTTTGTTCCTTATAGGATAATCATCGGTCATGAAAACCACATTCATAAAAAGCTTGCAAGGTAAGATGTGCCTCTTCATATTTGCCAAATTAAAATCTTTGAACTAGCACCTATAGTAATGTCAGTGTGGTACAAAAGACTAAGCAGGAGCCACGTTTTCAATTGAGGGATATTCTTCAATGATGAAATGGTATGATTCATCCTACTGGCTCACAACGGATTTGCGTGCATTATTGAGAGTGTGGTGTGCAGGCACCATTGTGTCCAGTGTTACAAGCCATCACAAAAACACCCATTGGGATAATAGGAACCCTGTAAACCCAAAGATGATCAAAAGAACATCCAACTCTTAACGCTCCCGTGGTATCATTAGAGATCTCACATGTACAGACTGACAGGTGTTCGTTAACGGTGAGCCAGAACAACAACAACAAAAAAAAACCTACATTGTTCTTCTGCTGGCAGTCTGTATAACTGACTTTTATTTTTCCAACATTGTTGTTGATAGTTTTTAATTGTTGCATTTATGGGAAAATGTGACATTGAATTATGCGTGATCATTCTTAGCGCTCAGATATCTTTAGTGCTACCTTCTGCTTCTATTACGAAAAGGCAGAAAATAAATTGTAGCTCTGTGAATAACTTCTAAAGCTGTTTTTTTTTTTGGGGGGGGGGGGGGGGCTACATACTAAATACGCGGACAGCAGTCTGTTGTGGCTCTGAACTAAAGTAAATTTATTTTATTGTCATAAAAATCTTATCGAGGATGTTCTTTTCCGAGTGGTCGTGAAAGCAGCACGCATCGATACAGGAAGTGTGGAAACTTTCAACGCAGAGCCAAACTTCACCGTGTCTGACACCCGCACTGCGCGCACGGCTTCTATTTTCATGCGTGGGATGCTAGCGATGGTCCGAACGTGGTCACGGTAATATCGACCTTGTTCTCAGAAACCAGAGCCGGGGGAGACCGCAAGAATCTGCGACAGACGTAGTCGTTAATAGAAAGGAAGACACCGAAAGAGCTCGGAAGAAATCCGCACAGTAACTGTCCGAAAGCTCGTTGCCAGCGTCGAAATGTGGGAACAGGAGGAATTCGCGAAACATTGGAGGAATGAATTTCCAGACGGGGAGGTACCGCAAATGAACTTAAAATCTGTAGCAGACATCGAATCTGAGCTGGAGTCATGCAAAAGGAAGCTGAAGAGGCTCCAGAAGGCTCTGGCCGAGGAGAAATTCAAGGTGATCTACCTGCAGACCGCCATGGCTCGACGGCAGAGGGGCGAACCAGAGAGACTTGGAGCCAAAGATGAGAACTTTAACGCCGACCCTGCTACATCCATCTCTGTGAATTTTCGGAAACCACAGCGGCTGGACGAAGGATGGGACAGGCACCGAACCATGGTGTCAGACCCAGGGGGAGTGAAGCTTCAAGTAGCAGGTAACACTGCGGGCGTGACCAGCTCGTTTATCCCGGAACGAAGCAGGTTTAGCGGCAGGACGGGAAAGCCTGTTCCCATCCCAGTCCCTCCACGGATGTTGAGCTTTAATAGAGTTGAACCGACCCCGACGAAGAATGACAGCGAGCCCGGCAGCGACAAAGAGTACGAGGACGCCGAGCTGAATGAGAATTTTGTCAGAAATAACTTGCTGACACCCAAATCCGTCGTCGGGGAAAACCGGAGGTCGTCCAGCTCAAACCGAGACACCCGGCGGCCTTTCAGACACAGCAGGGACTTCGACTCTGGCGATGACGGCAGATTGTCCCCGTCCTTCCCGCAGGTTCACCGCAGAGCCTCTCGGGGCTCCAGGTGCAGCACCCCTGACAGGAGGAGCGATGGATACCTGAGCTCGGACCACGAAGACTCCTCTTCCGCAGGTAACGGAACATCCAATCTGTGACCACTTCAGTGCTAGAACAAGGGGAATGGAACCAACACATCTAAGGACAGGATAATTTATTCAACGACAGCACATTTTGCACACCTGAACATATTTTATCAATCCCATTTTCATCCTTGCAACACAGTAGAATTAAAGTCATTGCATTATATGAGCTAAGATTTTTGGCTATAGTTCCCTCCTACCCAGTCTTCCATTTCGCACAGACTCAGAACTACAGAGGTTCTGTGGTGCCACATTTAAGCTCAGGATCAAGGATTATGTGGATATAGAAATGCTAGTAATTTTTGAAAAGGTCAGCTGCTAAAAAATGGTCGTCTACCATTTACAGTGACTAAAAAACAGAAGGAAACATTGACAGAAATAAGTAAAACACAAGTCAACCTTGGCCTTGCATTCAACCAGTGGGCAGAGCTACAACTTTTACAAAATATACTGTTATGATGCTTTGCTGCACCACTTTACAACATTTTGGTGTGTCAGTTAGGCTTGAGTTTGACATATGGAAGCAGGGTTCTGGTGTTTGGGAACAGATTTCTTTTGTAGCTAAGTGCTGGAGTCATTCCAGCCTCACAAGAAGTGTTGTGTAGGTGGGCAGCAGAGCTAGAGGGATGAAGCCGTGTGAAAGAGTCTGTCTGATCAGACTACAGATGGTGCACAAAGAGAAAACCCACACAGATGTGGGAGAGAACGTGCAATGTTGCAGAGCTTCTTCTAGTTAGGCAACAGTGCTCCACCTTTCTTCTACACCTTTAGGTTTTCCCTGTAAAAAAAACTCAATGTCAATGAATCAACAAACATCATACTTTTTGGGGTGTAACTTTTGTTCTCATTTGTCAAAAGGTGTCCAGATTTAGGTTTTAACAAGGAAAACCAATTGACCTCAGAAAGCTGTTTCCTTTCTTTATTAACTTCCTTAAAAATGTGGCAGTGCTGATCGAAAATATCTCTTTTTTTTATGGATGTTTGAACTCATCACAGAAGGCTGTTTTTCCAGACTTCCCAGTCTATGAGCACACTTCTAGCTACATTAGAAACAGGTTGATATACCAGGATAAGTTAAAGGTGTTCAGATTACTTCGGGACTTGTTTGCCCATATATTTGTATTGTAAGGATCGAAGTTATGATGCGTATCTCCACCAGATGTCAATGACACGGTGCATTCACAGTCTCATTATGATATATGGTGAAGAGTGAAGGCGTGCAGTGTAGTGTAAAAGCAGAAAAATCTATTTGTGGCGGTGTGCTGGCTGCATTTTGGCTACAACATCCTGCTTTCCTTCAAATCTTCGGGGGGCGTGTTTTTGGTGCATCCCTGGTATTTTCCAGTACAGATGTGGTATATAGAATGAGGATGCCTGATATAACACTCTTGACCTGTGCAGTCTTGTGCTGTGGTATTGATATTGAGGTTTTACAGGTATGTGTATACCACTGGTTGTGGCTTCAACGGCATTGGAAGCTCTTTCTCTGCTGCTGACATGCCACAGAGATCAGTTTGTTCAGAAGAAATAATAGACGCCTGACCTCGGGTCACGAGATGACATCTTCCTGGACTCTCACACACATCTAGAGAGGCAGTGGACACATGACAGAGGTCTTGCTCACTGTCCCTCCATTGTTCAACAGGCATTTGCTAGGAAGAAGTGATCCACTGTGTCATGTGTGTCTTTTGAAACTGCAAGTCTGACCTCTACGTGTGGAACCTGAGTCATGTCTGATTCACAACACCCGTTTATTCACTGCAATAATTCAGCATTTAGTCGACGTTCACAAACAGACTGTGCATAATGACTGTTGAAGAAGACTGAATTAATCTAAATCAGACTATGGAATGTATACCTGATGTTCAATGATCAGGACTTACCCACAATGCTAATTATAAGAATTCAACTCCACAATGGATAAAGTTTAGTGATACATTAAATATACTGTAATTGAGTTTAAAATTAGAATGCATCTGAGTAAAGGAAGAAAATCAAAAATATTAAAAGGACCATGTTCCTAACAGAAGAGCAGCAAAAACATTAAAAGTTGTCAAC
This sequence comes from Takifugu flavidus, assembly GCF_003711565.1. NCBI lineage: Eukaryota > Metazoa > Chordata > Actinopteri > Tetraodontiformes > Tetraodontidae > Takifugu > Takifugu flavidus. Next base: position 3,722,689 of record NC_079533.1, read on the forward strand.
TTTCCTGTTTTTTAAAGTATTCTCGGAATATTGTTGCTTTAAAAAGAGTACAAGAAGCAGGTAGAGTGAATTAGCTGGTTTATTTTTGGGCCATTGAGTCTTTGATGGCTGCGATGAATATGTTTTTATTTCTGTGGGGTTCACACTAAAACATATGGAGCCACATAGACAACTCGCTTTTCACGAGTGTGTGTTAACGTTCTGTGGGCTTCTAAATTTGTCAGCTGGGTGCTTTGTTTTAAAGAACAGCTTCCTTTGCATTTTAGCAGGAGCACATTTACCTGTCAGGCATCCATCATCTTGGAGTAAAAGCAGCATGTTTGGAATTAGAATTTGAATGTGCAGGTTTAGGCAAAAATGCCCCCAAACCCTCACACTGACACATGGAGATGATAGCATTATCACATCACATCAAGAATTTCACTTCTTAAATTATGTGTGTGTCAACATATGTGCACTCTTATTCATTGCAAGATGAGGTTGTGACAATATGGAGGATGATCAAGCTCTGTCTTCAAGACGGGTTGAGTGAGATAATCACCTTCTGTTATGTACAAGTGATGTTCCAACTGATGGCTCACGGTTGCAGTGTAATGAATTAAACTGTTCACGCACTGGCAGAGTTTTGGCACCGCGGGCTCATTCTGCCAAAAGGAGCTGTTCTGACCCTGGTGAAGCAAATGGAGGGGGAACAAACCTGTTCTTGTCACTCTACTGCATATTTTCCCTCTTCTCTATGGTTGGTTCCTTCTTCCCCCAGATCATCAGGCTTGTTCAGACCTGCCCCAGATAGGGTTTGCAACAGGAGAACCGGACATCTGTCATATTATTTTTATTTTACCAATTGATAGTACAAATGGCAGAGAAGGGGGGTGTCACTTATGATTTGAATTCATAATCCAGTCAGTACCTTATCTTTGGTTTGTGTGTGCTGACTGCTCAGGATTTAATTGTGAAAGTTTTGTGCTGCAGCAGGTTGCAGAGAGAACCCTCCACACCCCCAGTTTGGTGCCTCTGGCTCCGTTCTCTGGGCTGTTCATGAGCATTTTGTTGCTCACTTATATTTTTGTTCACAAAAATATAAGTGGATCCAGTGTTATCCTCACCATAGGCTATTTTGCAGCTTGACTTATGTACTTTATTTGACCTTGATAAAACGTGTCAAGTGATGATAAACTGTTAAAATCTCTTCAAAGTGAACTAAATCCTGTAAATCCTCCAAATGTAAATGCTATTCATGGATCGACCTGTCCCCCTGTTACCTTGGTGATGAGCGTGTCATCATGGCCGTGCTTCTGTGGTAGTGGAGGAGGAGTGCGTTTAGCTGGATCAGAGGATGTAGGAGCTCTGCTTTGACCATACTTCGATATTTGATTCTTCGCTGAATCTCTTTTGGGGCAGTCTCTGCTGCATAGTTAAGGTAACTACGGACGCTTCTCTTTCAGAAGGCTTTGTTGGCAGCCTCACCTTTTTTCCTCGCCGAGCACACAGATACCTATGAGAAAGTATGATTTCCTGTAGCTTTATGACCCCCACCCACCCAACAGTTTCAAATATGAGTGTCTGACATATGTGTTATTACACCTAAAAGGTCATTTTTCCATTTTTTTGCTATAGAGAAAATCCAGTAAAACAGGACGTCGTCATTTTTGAGAGCTGTTGCTTTAAAAGAGGCAGGTTACAAATAAAAGCAGAAATCTTTCTCACCAGTTAGATTGCAAAGGGATAAAGTGGTTAAGAGGTCTGACTGGGAAAGTCCAAGCTTATTTCTCACCCTGAGTTAAGTTCTCTGATAAATATTAGAGCAGATAAATTGCACCAGCACTCTTGCTGCATTTCCTCCAGCTCATTGCCTCCCAAACAGGCTTTTACTCAGGGCAATACATTTTGAAATGACATGGAGAGCTGCTGCTAAACAGACGCTGTGACAGAAAGTGGTGGTTTTCCTGTCAGTTAACTGATTCATGCAGTGCTGCTCAACCTTGAGACTCCCATGAACTTGAGGTACATCAGCGACCAGGTTACTGTCAAAGATCTAAAATTCAGCTGATGACAACCTCTGCTGTTGTTTCATCGTAGAGACCACACCTCATCCTGTGCTGTCTGTAAAGCTTTCTGTTCTCATTTTCCTTTCAGATCTTCTTTATAGGGGCATCTGTCTCTGATTTACAGCCTTAAACAGTTTGGTTGTCTAGGCAAGACTTGGTGATATTTTGCACTAAAAGTTGAAAAGATTTTTTGCATTTTAAGCTCCGTCAGGAGTTGTTATACAGACAGACACAGGTGATTTTAGCTTACTTTTGGTCAGCTTACTGCTATGGACGACCTTATGTAGCAGATATATTTATCATTTTTGGTTGCTTCTTTAGTTGAGCTGCCACTGCCCAAAGAGTGAAAATTATTGGGTAAATCAACAAGCCTTTTGTGCTGTGGAAAAACATTGAACAAATGGCAAGGTTCCTGTACACTGCCAAGGCCGTGTCATGTTTTCTGTGGGACAGTGTAATCTATCAGGCCCACTAACCAATTGGACAGAATATGTAACAAGTTTATTACAAGGTTGTGCAACATGCAGTGTGGTGGAACATCATTTCATCCCTCCTGCAACAGCTGCAAGACCATTGTTATATTTAATCACTTCATATTTATGTAAATATGTGGTTTAACTTTTCTCCTCTCTTGGTTCTGTCGCTCAATGTTGAGCTTGTGTTCTCTGTCTGTGAGAAGTTTCCATGGTGACAGTATTACTGTGTCAGATGGCAGCCACAAAAGCTTTTTTTTAGCTCTGAAAGACCACCACACGTGGACATGACATCTTCTGCTGCAGTCATCACTTTCACTTCCATTTACTGCAAGATGGAAACCAGACAGAGAGTTGCACAACTAAGGAAATGCAGTATTATCCTTGCTAAACTTTACATTTCTCATTATTTAATTTTTAACACAGTGTAGAAGAAAGACAAGAGGCGTTTGTTTCAGATCGTACAAGCTCTCACCAAGATATTGAATGTCACTGGGTGATGATGTGGGAAACACTCGATATGTGGCTTGTGCAGGTCCAGGGTCAATAGTGTGTCACTGAATTTTGAGGAAGACTCGGCAGAAAGTTGTCTGCTGTTCACTGAAATGCAGAGGGAGGGATAATGAACTTTCAGAATTGTTCTGTAACCATCAGCATAACTAGTCTGCTTGATGAGGGGGAGGAAAGGAGAGAAGAGGAGAGGAAACCATTACCCAGTGGGGTGACAGAGGCCTGTCAGGTGATCATGTTTCCGGACCCCGGCAGCCTTGGCCTATAGCAGCATAGCTAAGATGTGACCTAACGATTAGACGACCCCCTAAGTATGATAATTTGTCTGTCTATAATAGTAACTGGAGTCGTCCCCTGTGACATCATTTGAATGAAAGATCGCTTCCTTGTGGTGATGTGTGGTAATGACAGAGTTGTAGTAATGTACAAATGGTGCACAAAGATAAATATATATTTTATTTTTTCTACTTAAAATAGATATGCTATAAACAGGTGGAAATTACATTGTGATATATACAGTATACACAACTGGTTGTAATACCACAGGGATTGTTCCTGACACAGTGACTGATGTTAAGTGTTCAGCAGAGTGACAGCCTGTGAAGAAACTGTTCCTGTGTCTGCTTGTTTTGGCGTACAGTGCTCTGTAGCGCCTACCAAAGGGGAGGAGTTGGAACAGGTTGTGTGTGTGATGTATCTGCAGCGATGCTTCTGGCCCATTCCCTGACTTTGGACTCTTACAAGTAGCTTCATAATACATTTCTGCAAGCACACTTGTATTTACAAAGACTCAACACTAGGGTGCAGTAGTTTGTTATTTACACACCTAGCACCCCCTCCACCACCACCACCCCCAAATGTGTGCCGTTTACATCCTAAAATTGTTTTTGGTGAGTTATTGTCAGAATGAAATATTATTAAAACTCCATGTGCATATTTGACCGTGAAAGATGAAAACATAAAGCAGCACTAATGATGTGCTAAAGCAATTAATAAAATATGAGATTTTACAGCATGTGCACGGCAGTGTGTGGGAGGCTGATCTGGTGTGTGTCCAATCACAGCATGATTCAGATGATTTCAGCATTGACCTCAATAGATCAAAGTGAATTCATCTCTGTCTGTCTCTCTCTCTCTCTCTCTCTCTCTCTCTGCTGCAACACACACTCATACAAATTCATAACACTTTCCTTGATCTCTTTGTCCCACTCTTGGGTCCTGCTCCTCCTTGACTTACACTGGCAGAGGATTTGGAGTATTTCAGGACCCTGGATCTGGATCACAGATGTGTGTGTTTAAATGGATCTTGAAGGAACGTGGGGGATTTCAGGGAAGATGGGTTGCTTGGAGAGCTGTTCATTCTAAAAGGTCGAACCTGAGAGACATTAGCAGACTGTTTAAATACACCCAAGTTGATTTGAGTCATTACCAGTTTAACCAGCAGACAGGAATCACGAGAGCACTCTGGTCTTTTCAATAATGCATTGTCTTTGTTTGTCTTTGTCTCCCCCAGCCCCCAAACCAAAGACAGGGTTATGAAAAAAAGCAATACAACATATTGTCATCTGTCTCCAAGATGACTTTTTTACGCACTGAGTATTTGGAAGGACGAATTACATTTCATTATTCACTCATTGGATTCAAGACCTCGACAATTGGTAGTTTATCAAGTTATTACTTAATTTTTCTCCTTCCTGTGCCAAGACTAGTTTTGTCTAACCTAATTCATTTCTGTAAATTCTGTCCTGCTTGAGTGCTTCATTGGGACTCTTGTGGAACCACTCACAGGGAAACAGCTGTCCACTTCCTTTATGTGCTGTCAGTCTTACATGTTCACAAAGAGTGCTTTTCGATAATGGGTCATATTGGGGAGGGGGTGTCAAAAACAGAAGTGGGGCTTTAGGCATTTCAGTCGTAATCTCAGTAAGTATCACAGGTAGTTTTCTTTGTCAACTGGACTGTATTTCTTCTCTTTGAAGACGTTTTGCCTTCTATCCAGAAGGCTTCTTCAGTTCTGAACTCGCTGGACACCGCACTTGAAAATATAGCCCTTGTGGAACATTAGCATGCTAATGATCTGGGTGGTCACCTGAGAGTCGTTGGTAGGGTCGTTCACCAAGTTTCAGCTGAGGTGTGCGCATTGTGATAACCAAAGTACTGTCTCGGATGGTTTATCCCCCATTTTTCAAATAGACGAGGAAGCAGGAGAAAATTCACTATAAGCAGTAAACAATTATTTCTAAAGCCTGGACCCACAATTTAATGCAGTCATATTTGGATATAGAGCATAGTGGCTGATAAATAAACATGTGTGTGTTTGTGTGCAGGGGAGGTGTAGCTAGACTGGCATCATCCTGATTTCATTCCTTCTGTGTTTGTGTACACTAAACAAAACTAGAATTAAAATGCACCAGCATAGCTTGAAAAGCCTCTGCTATCCACTGTAGGTCCATTGCCACGATATGTGTGCAGCTGTCTGTATTTACTAGCAGTAAATGGGTCTATATACTCCCCTGGTCGCTACAGTCATCTGCTTCACATGTCCTGATGGTAATCAGATCCAATTTCGATATACATACAATATATTTGAAATCACGAAGGCCTGAATTTGGTTCAACCTCCCTCACACAGTAAAAGGGAGGTGAGGGTGAAAGTGTCGACCTTTACTCATAATCAGGTCAGCACAGTAGATTCCTCCCTCTGGTGTCTGCAGCTACACCTGATCTGTGGGATGTCTTCAGCTCCATTCAGTCCATGTGCGAGTTACTTAGTTAAAACCCCTTTTTGACACACAGCTCCACTGCCTGTAAATATTTGATGAGGGTATGTTTGTGACACAAGGGCTGTGCACATGCAGTGCGAGTATGTGCGTGTGTGTTAAAGCTGTGTTTCTTTGACGATTGAATGCTGTAACATTGTGAATACGCCTAGACCAGAAGCAAAGAATTTGTAGGGCTGTGCATTAAATCTGTATTTGATGAAGCGCTACTCTCCAACCCCATCACCCCACCCCCCCCTCTGTTTTACCCTATTTGCATTTAACTAGTGTGTTTGTGTGCTATATATTTCTTGATGGCATTTAATATATTCATTAATAACTAGGAGACACATTAACACCCCCCCCCACACACACACACACATGCACACACATAGAAACACACAGACACGGACACCCGTTAAATGCCTTAACACACACTCGCACAGAAACGACCCCTGGCAAATGAGCTCTCGGGGATGCCCTCCTGTTAAATGTGTGTGTTTCCTCCAGCTGGCACATATGGGCTCTCTAGCCAGACAAAGGCCCCCCTGCTCTGCCTGCAGAGGCTGGTGAAGGAGGGGGCTTCCTCCTGTCATCCTTTGTGTCCTAATTGAAGTTTTTCTGCCTCTCAACCTTCCATCTTTCCTCCCCCATGCCCCTTAGAGAAGGTTGGGGGGGGGGAGTGGTCCTGAAGGGATTTGAGGGGGTGGTTTCATGTCAGGCTTTGTTTCTGCTGGCACGATACTTGTATCTAATGTAGCACATGCATTCATAAAAAAATACTGGCCTGATGGGAAGAAAGAGCTGTGTGATAATGCTGAACATAACTAACAAAACAAAGCACTGCAGGAGCATGTCATAATTTCTCCATTAAACCTATTTGTGCATTAAAGTTCTGATTGGAATTAGAAAATAAATAAAATGTCGGGTTTAATTTTGCTTTCTAAAGATCATCAGGCTCGCATGATTGCGTGCGTGCATGCGCACACACACGCACATACACATGTGTGTGTGTGTATCTGAGAGAATCTTTCATGTTTCCATGTTGTGTTTTATTTGTAAAAAGATGTGGGGCTCATGGCAACAGGAACCACTGATGGGTGTAGCTTAAAATGTGACATCTGAACCAGCCAATTTCTAACTGAATGACTGACTGTGTTTTCCACATTGTGTGTGTGTGTGTGTGTGTGTGTGTGTGTGTGTGTGTGTGTGTGTGTGTGTGTGTGTGTGTGTGTTTGGGGGCATTGAGGGATCCATGATCTATTTCACCTCACTGTTTGTAGAAAGCCTAGTAATAATATGCAAAATCACAACTCTTTGTTTTTATACCACAGGCTAAACAAGTGTCATGTTAGTATAGATATATACATTTTACATATTGTAGTGTTGGATGTTTTAATTTAGCTTTATATCATTATACAGTAATTATCAAACTCACTTCAGTGATTTGACATATGTGAGTTAAAGACAACCTGAGAGACAGATAATCAATCAGTTAGTACATAAAAACATCACTGGTACACAGTGATTATGCACCGCTTCTGTGCGTGTGTGTGTGTGTGTGAGGAAGAGAGAGAGAGGGAGAGGGGAGTGAGTGAGCAAGCCAAAGAGAGAGGGAGAGGGGAATGACTGAGCAAGCCAAAGAGAGAGAGAGTGCTTCTGCCTTCCCCTAGCAACGGTTGGCAGCGGTCTCCTCCAGCCTGTTGTTTTCTCTATCAGCGCTCACACACACACAGTCTTCAGAGTCAGCGGTCTATCTTGGACCCCAAAGCCTCTCTTTTTGCCACCCCAAATGATTCCTTGTGTCTCTTCTGCGAGATGAAGACCGCTTTAAAAAAATAAGGAAAAGAAAGACGGTAGAAAAACATCCGCAGCAAAAGGGAGCAGGAATCAGAAGGCAATAGTGAGAGAAGAGGAGGACGACGATGGAGCCCCTCAGTGCTCGCGGTCTACCCCGGCTGTCGTGGATTGACACTCTCTATAGCAGTATGTAACCTTCTATTTACTCCTTTCAGCGCATCTCCACTCTCCTCTTCACCTCAGGCCACTTTAGCTGGCTTCTCCCTCCTTTACCGTCTAATGTCACACCTCCTGCTAGTGGCTGTCTAGAAGAATAACCCCCAACACACAGTAGCCCCCATGTCTGTTTTACCCTACAATCACTCGTGTTGTGTAGATGTTTAGTGGCACGGAGATAGAGGTTCTGCTACATTAAAGTGGGGGTCATGTGCACAACGCAGAGGTAGAACTTTATGTTCCAGTCTGTTGATGATGCCATATACTGTATGATGCTAAATTTTTAATCTATTGGTTATTGTGGTCCCCATAGTTTGCTGGAGACGAGTCCCCCGTGTGTTCGCTTTAGTACCCTTTTAGATTTCCTTCATATGATCCGCAGCCCAAAGTCGTTATCTGTAAATGTGAAAGTTATTGATGATGTAAGTATGAATTAATGTAAACAGAATCTCCATTGTGCTTTCTCCCTTTTAATGAGAGTTGTGAGTTTCCTCCACTTTAAAGTGATTACAAAGGTCCCATCGGGCACGGCTGTGCCTCCCTGTTGCCGTGTCGATGAGATTATGCACGTGTTGTGGGTTTTACGAGCACATGTCATCGTTTTGGGATTCTTCTGTGCTGTGTCACGATTGTTGCCAGGCTTTAATCTGCAGAGGTGAATTGAACACAAGAGGGAGAGAGACGGGATTGTGGCCATGCTCGGGAATTTGCTGGTACACAAAAGTGAATCCTTTTGGAAGTATTTTGGTGGACAGGCTTGGGACTGTCACAAAGAATTATGCATTACTGTGTTGTTGACCCTGAAACTCCACCAGTGTTTCTTTTTACACTGTTTACCTGCTGAGCAGTGAAATGGGAGAGGTTTCACCTTTGCAGTTTTCCTCCCAAGCTAGAAGATTAAATACATTCCACCTCCATTATCAGCCAGTTGGGAGGCTAGTCTCAGTTTCTCCCAAACCACTGAGGCTTTCCGGACCTTTTTCCTGTACAGTATAAACATTTACCACCCAAGAGCACAACGATGAAATCACCAACCATTGTGCTCTTCGGTCATTAGTAATGCTGAAAGTTTTGGGCTCTTGTATTAATTCTAAAATAAGCTAATCACCTATGGGTGGCTTATAAGTGTATGAACTCATGCATTTCAAAACTAAACCAGGTCAGTGGAAGCGGATGATAAGCAGCCCAGAGATGGTGTATTATCTCCTTACTATTTTAATATTGCTATTTTGAGTTTGCTGTTGCTCTGACCAAAAACATAACGCCTCACAGGTTCAGCCCCAACAAGCTTAAAAAAACTATCAGTTTAGGGATAATCTGGATGTGTAAATGGTGGCTTTGTGTCAGGCCTGATTGGAATTTTCTTGAAAGGTTTTTTTTTTTGAGGGAAATATCAAATCCTTTACATGCACTTTTCATAATTATTTTGCTTTCTCTCATTGTTGTTTATAATGTGATTACAATGCATTAGTAAATTGGTATTTGAGATACTGACTTTCTTTCACTTTACCAAAGAGAAATACATCACTTTAAAAGGTCCAGACCAACCCTTCCTCTCATTTAGGGGATTACCAAACACAAGGCTGTAACTGCATCTGTCCTAGTCTGCCACTGACACTGTGTTAATGGCTTAATGTGACCACATCCTTAACTCTGTGGAGCGGATACTGGAAGCCACAGCTGCTGGGTTCACCCATGGAGGCTTTCTCTGTTCAGCCCTGCCGTTTGACCGCTGCTTATCCAGCTGAGATTTCCTTCACCAGTTATAAACCAGTCCATCCTTTCATCACGAGGACAAAAGCATGTGTATGTGGATGTAATGGCACACAATTATTGCACACAATGGTTGAATTCACAGCACCCAGTCACTCATTAGGCAGCCTCGTCCTCATATTGGCTTTAGCAGCATGAAGCGTCAGATGGCTATTGGTATTTTATGTGTGCAAGAATGTACATTTAGTTAGAACTACGTCAACTATATTGTTTGTCCACCATGTAATTAAAATGTGATGAGTTAGACTCCATAAATAATAATAAAAATGTGCTTTGGACTTGGTGTTTTCACTTGGTGTCATAGCAACATTCTAGATTATATAACAGCCAAAATATGGGCCTTCTGCCATGGCAGCTCTGCTGCACCACGCGCAGATGCATGCGTACATGTATGCCAAATCTAATCTGTGTCACCTTGAGGGAGGTGGCATATGTCGGCATCCCAGATGCAGCTTTAAAAACTAAGTCTATCCTCATTTCTGTACAGCCTCTGTGTAGTTAAAAGATGAGCTGGGCAAGCCTTGCTAAAATATGAGTGTGCCCCGAGTTCAGGAGTCTGAGAAAGGGTCATGTGTACAGTGATATCCCAATTTCATGTTGCAGTTGTACAGATGGTTGAATGGAATTTATAGGGCACTCTAATCTAAGAGTGACTCCCAAACAGCAGGAGAACGCGCTGACCTGCAGGCCAAATCAAATCCAGATTTGAAATTTTATTTTTAGATAAACAATGGATAAACATCATGAATTCAGACTGTATTATATAAGGTGCTTGTTGAGGGAAATGCTTGTAAATAGTATATATTGATGTCATTGTTGAGATGCAAAACTATTCTGAATGAATACTCGTGTAAAAATCATTCCCTTAGCTAAAGAGTTTCGTTCTTTGTTCTTTTCATTCAAATCCTCAGGGTTGCAGGAAATAAGTCAAATTTCAGTGGATTATTTTTAATGGCATTTCAGAAACAAAAACTGATTAAAACACTGCAGCAGTAGAATCTGATGGAATGGAAAATGCTTTATATTTGTCTTTCCACACAGATGACGAAGAAGAGTGAAAAGTAACAGGAGGCAGCAGGCTCCTATATTCTGTGTACCGTATATGTGGGCTAATAATGCCTTCAGTTATGGCTGATGTTGAATAATGACAGGTTGGTTCGAGGGGATGCTGTGGACCAGGAGATTGACAGCCAGGTTTCTATTTGCTCTGCCTTCTCTCTCCACCTGTAATAGATGGAGCTGACCTGCTGCTGCAGGCTGACTCCAGTCCAGTCCCAGTTCTGTCTTTAAGTGTTTAATGTTCAGACTTTATGTTGTTACATGGCCCGCTTCAGCAAATTGGTGCGCAAGAGAGTGATTTTGGACTGGCTCCCAGTAGAGTTTTACAGGGTAGTAATACAACATGTGATACATCGTTAGTCACAAAAATCCATATCACCCAAATCTGAACCCCACTTTTTTGTCTCACCATTTTTTTGTGTGGCCGATGGTGACACTCTTGTCGTCGGTCCTGAGTGATGGAACTTCATGGTTTTCTAATGTGAACTGTATTCTCAACACAGACAGGAGGCAGAAGCAAAATACAATCTTAGGTTTTTACTGAATTAGTGTTACCCATTCCCATACAGAATTCAATGCCATGAGATATTATTGTAAAAGAATTGTTTATTGTGTCATCAGGATACAGACATCTCTCTGTGCCCAGTAAAAGTGCAAACACGGTAAAGATTTTCTTCTCACAATGGGAAAAGTGTTTTGTGATTTAATCTCTTGTGAGTTTTCACGTTGGCCCTGAATAACCTCCATTATTGAGATCAATAGATGAACTTTGTTCCCTTGAAGTGTCGCTATTGAAAGGGATGTTTAAATCTGTCCCCTCACACAAGAGCAGGGGATACTCTGGGAGGCCTGTAACCGTGTTATGTAACGCCGTGCTCATCTCTGCAGCCCCTTGCCATCCATTCTCCTCTGTTTTTGTTGTCGTCGAAGCATCTTCCTCATTTTAGGTCGAGCTTATATAAGCAGATTTGTGTTTGCGAAACAAAATGCTCTGGGATGTGAGAGGAGGACTGACAGTACAAATGAAAACGTATATTTATTTGCTTTTCTTTCTCTCACCCATCTCTGCTTTTAGAACATTAAACTTGAGTCTCTTCCTTCAAATTGCCAAATATGAAATGAATGTGTGTTGATGGAATGGTGGGTAATGTAGTATTTTAACCTTTGTAACTTTCAAAATAAATTCAGTTCTATTACGTATGAATGAATTTATAAAAAACAATAAGCTGTATTATACAGTAGTTATGCAGCCTTTTGAAAGAGGCAGCCTTAATAAAAGGTGGATATTGTTTCTTTTTCATGATCTCAGGCAGCTGAAAGTGGAAAAGGCCCTTGTAAGATTAAACTGGTTGCATGCTTGCTCCTGTTGGGGTTATATTCTGGGCCACCGGGGTTCATCCAGCATCAACCTTCTGAATAATAGATAAAGTATTTGGCTCAGCTGTTTGTGCTGCTGTGGCTTTTAATCACACAGTAAATAAACAAGTGTTATATTGTGTTGCTAATTGAATTAAGAAATTTAGTTTGTTGTTGATTGATTTTTGTTTGTTTCACTTCGTTTCGTTTTCTCCCGCTTATCCGGATCCGGGTCGCGGGGGCAGCAGCATCAGGAGGGATGCCCAGACAGCTCTCTCCCAGGCCACTTCCATCAGCTCCTCTGGGGGAACCCCCAGCTGCTCCCAAGCCAGGCGAGAGATGTAATCTCTCCACCTAGTCGCCGGCCACGGAACACCTCTAAAGGGAGGCGTCCGGAAGGCATCCTAGCCAGATGCCCGAGCCACCCCAACTGACTCCTCTCGATGTGGAGGAGCAGCGGTTCTACTCCGAGCCCCTCCCGGATGTCCGAGCTTCTCACCCTATCTCTAAGGCTGAGCCCGGCCACCCTGCGGAGGAAACTCATTTCAGCCGCTTGTATCCGCAATCTCGTTCTTTCGGTCATCACCCAGCATTGATGGCCATAGGTGAGGACTGGGACGTAGAATGACTGGTAAATCGAGAGCTTTGCCTTCCGGCTCAGCTCCTTCTTCACCACGACGGATCGGTTAAGCGCCCGCATCACTGCTGACGCCGCTCCGATCCGCCTGTCGATCTCCCGTTCCATCCTACCCTCACTCGTGAACAAGATCCCGAGATACTTGATCTCCTCCACCTGGGTCAGGACCTCCTCCCCAACCCGGAGAAGGCACTCTACTTTTTTCCGAGCGAGGACCATGGACTCTGACTTGGAGGTGCTGATCCGCATCCCTGCCGCTTCACACTTGGTTGCGAACCATCCCAGCATTTGTTGGAGGTCCTTGTTCGATGGCGCCAGAAGAACTACGTCATCCGCAAAAAGCAGCGACGAGATCTTCCACCCACTGAACTCGACACCCTCCACTCCCCGGCTGCGCCTAGAAATTCTGTCCATAAAAGTTATGAACAGAACCGCTGACAAAGGGCAGCCCTGGCGGAGTCCAACCCTCACTGGGAACGAGCCCGACTTACAACATCCGGACCAAACTCCTGCTCCTTTGGTACAGGGACTGGACGGCCCTTATCAAGGGACCTTCCACCCCATACTCCCGGAGCACCCCCCTACAGGATGCTCCTGGGGACCCGGTCATAAGCCTTTTCCAAGTCCAAAAAACACATGTGGACTGGTTGGGCAAACTCCCAACTCCCCTCAAGTACCCCAGCAAGGGTAAAGAGCTGATCCGTGGTTCCACGACCGGGGCGAAACCCGCATTGTTCCTCCTCGATCAGAGGTTCGACTTTCAGTCTAATCCTCTTTTCCAGCACCCTGGCATAGACTTTCCCAGGGAGGCTGAGGAGTGTGATCCCCCTATAGTTGGAACACACCCTCTGGTCCCCACTCTTAAAAATAGGGACCACCACCCCGGTCTGCCAGTCCAAGGGCACTGCCCCCGATGTCCACACAATGTTGCAGAGGCGTGTCAACCAGGACAGCCCTACAACGTCCAGAGCCTTAAGATACCCCGGGCGGATCTCCTCCGCTCCCGGAGCTCCGCCGCCGGGCAGCTGTTTCACTACCTCGGCAACTTCCGTTCCGGAAATTGGATGGTCCACCTCCTGGTCATCCGACTCTGTTCCACCTTGAGGATACATGTTGATAGGATTGAGGAGCTCCTGGAAGTATTCCTTCCAACGCCAGATAATTGCCCCAGGAGACGTCAGCAGCTCCCCACACACACCTAACACGGTGTGGGCGAGTTGCTGCCTGCCGCCCCTAAGGCGCTGGACAGTTTGCCAGAATCTTCTTGGAGCAGACCGAAAGTCTTCCTCCATAGCCTCACCGAACTCCTCCCATGCCCGAGTTTTTGCCTCCGTGACTGTCGCGGCCGCAACCTGCTTAGCCAACCTGTACCGGTCAGCTGCTTCTGGAGACCCACAGACCATCCATGACCTGTAGGCCTCTTTCTTCAGCTTGAGGGCTCCCCTCACCCCTGGTGTCCACCATCGGGTACGGGGATTACCGCCACGACCAGCACCAGTGGCCTTGCAGCCACAGCTCGCGACAGCCGCCTCGACAATGGCGGAGCGGAACATGGCCCATTCAGGCTCAATGTCCCCTACTGCCCTCGGAACACGATCACAACCGTCAGAACCGTTCCCCGACCCGAAGGCGCAGGGAAGCAACCCTTTTGCTCAACCGCGAGAACCCCAACGTCGAACTAGATAGTTGGGGGCAAGCAAAAAGCCCACCCCTGCTCTCCGTCTCTCACCTTGAGCAACTCCAGCGTAGAAGAGTGACCAACCCCCCTCAAGGACTTGGGTTCCTGAGCCGACGCTATGTGTGGAGGTGAGACCGACCACATCTAGTCGGTAACACTCAACCTCCCCCACAAGCTCCAGCTCTTTCCCCACCCGAGAGGTGACGTTCCATGTTCCAAAAGCCAATTTCCATAACCGAGGATTGGACCGCCAAGGTCCCCGCCTTGGTCCGCCGTCCAATCCACACTGCACCGGACCCTTCATGCTCCTCCTGCGGGTGGTGGGTCCACTGGAGACGGGAGTGTCCACATAGCTGGTTCGGGCTGGGCCCGGCCGGGCCCCATGGATGTAGGCCCGGCCACCAGGCGCTCGCCATCGAGCCTGGCTCCAGGGTGGGGCCCCGGTAACCCTCCGGGCTGGGTACGCGGCTTCCCTTTTAGTTGTTCTATGATGGGTCTTGAACCATTCTTTGTCTGACCCTTCACCTAGGACCAATCTGCCTTGGGAGACCCTACCAGGGGCAAACTGCCCCGGACAGCATAGCTCCCAGGCTCATTAGGGTACTCAAACTCCTCCACCACGATAAGGTGATGGTTCACGGAGGACTTTTGTTTGTAATTGTAACTAATTATTTTAAATGTTTTTTTTATTTATTTTGCGCCGTACATAATGTAGCTGTGATGCTGGTTCAACTGTTGGCTGTGATTAATGATTGAGCTATTTAGGATTTGCTTAGGCATTAATTTACTTTAATGGTTTTGGACGAGGACATCGTTAGCTGCATTTTGCGCGATCTATGCCTATTCTCTCTTCTACTTGTCCTCCCACTTCTTCTCCATCTCTACCCAGCTGGCCATCAGCAGGAGGGTCCTCCATATGAGCCTGGTCCTGCTCAAGGTTTCTTCCTGATAAGGGGGAGTTTTTCCTTGCCACTGTTGCTTGCTGGGGGTCAGTCTCTGGTAATCTGTAAAAGCCTAGAAACAATTTTGATTGTAACAGACGCTATATAAATAAAGAGTGATTGATTGATTGATTGATTGAGCTGCATCTAAAGACATGCTATTGCGCAATTAAACAAAACAAAACAAAAAAAAGTTTAAAAATATATATAAATGTGTTTTCTCTTTAATGCCAAACAAAATATGTTATCAGAATTTTGCAGCTAAATTGAGGAATCTTACAAATGTTATCATTTTTAGAAGAGTCAAGCTCCTTTGTTGTGCTTGATGTTAGAGGGTGTGTCATGTGTCTCAGTATGTTTTGTTCAGGGAGTCTATAGGGATCTTCATCCATGACCTGAGGGGTGTGTGCCTGTGTGGATGGGGATAGGTTGCTATACACTGAAGTCATCTTTTAGGGCTATAGTAACCACCAACGCCGTCTTTCTGACCACCCTGGCTCCTCTCTTGTCAGCCAATCATGAGAGAGAAACACCACCTTCCTGGCCAATGGTGCAGCTGCCATGTTTACATGCTCCCAGAAGGCAGAGGCCATGATTAAGCATTCAGGGTAGTGGAGCGAGAGAGACAAGAAGGGGGAGACATGAAAGGGGGAAGAGGCCATTACGAGTTGAAAGGGTTTATGGATGCACTCAAGCATTGAGCATCTCTGGGCTCAGGTGAACAGACATGCGCAGGTCACTGATTGTCTTAAACACACACGTATCACTTCCCGATTATGAATTAATGTCATGGATACAATACACACTCCATACATGTTTGTTTCATTAGTTTAGAAAGAAGTTTAATGTAATTTACGAAGCATCCTGCATATATTCCACTCTAACACTCATTTTTGTGTCCGTTTATATGTGTGGTAAAATATTATTGGCCCTGATTGGCCCTCTTCTCAGCACATCATCTCTCTACTGAAGTCAAGAAGTGGATCTTGTTTTTATTTACTCTTATTATCACACATACATATGCATTTAAGCCACGCCTCAGGAACCGCGCAGAGCCACTGCGGAGCACCTGTGGAGCAGTTGTAGTTAAATGTACCGGTAACCACATACATACTAACTTCATATAAATTAAGTTTCAGTATTGACTGAAAAAGTACATTTACTTTATACTGACCCTTGGTTTTACATCACTGGAGCACTGCTCATCAGTCTTTGTTTGTGTGTCAGATAGATGTGGGCTTTTGAGAGCTCATCACAGTTCATCAGACACCAGAAAACCTCGGACCTTCATCACTCCACCCTCCTGTAACAGGATTCTCTGTGAATACACACAAATCAAACAGACATTAGGCCCAGTGCCTGTAAACATTGCGCAAGAATGTCAGTGTCAATGAAAAAATAGTATAATTGCAAAAGTATTAGTGCAAAAATGCACTAAACGTCTGAGTCTGCTCCTAGTAGTTGGATATTTTCATTGGCAGTTAGTGATGTCTGCGTTCACTCTGAAATCTTCTTTCAAAGTTTCTCCTCTCATTTTAGTGTTTCTCTTCTTCCTTTAATAATATTCTTATATGAAACATGCAGCACAGCACAGTGCCGTACCCCACTAACCTACGCCCTATCACCTGCCATCAGCAGCTGCTTGCATTTCAATAGCTCCCATTATCCCTGCTCCTCAGTTTCAGTGCCCAATTCAATACGCTTTCTGTTTGCATGAAGTGAAACAATAATTTTGCACAACGATATGTAGATGCAAACAAAATGAAGCTACTTAAAAGTTTGTCAGCACATATTTAACTCTACAATCATTTGGAACATCAAATTCTATCATACCTGCTTCCAAACATGGGGGGCACAAGGTGGGACGAGGCAAATAAATTGCTGGATTATTTGTGATAGATTTTGTTTGCCTGTATGTCTAGGTGTGTGTGGGTGTGTCTGGTCTTGTGACCTCTTGTGTGCAGACAAACCTAGCTTGATGTATCACAGCTTTTGTCCTAATCTATGGAAGCACTAGTGTGTCTGAACAGTCCAAGCCTTGGGGATTTAGGCTAACTAATTATAATGTATAGTGGCTGGCTGTCATGGAAACATTGGTTGGTTCATGCATGGACGGAGGGCCCTTATCTTTTGCTGCCTACAGGCGTATGTCACATGAAGATATGCAGCTGTAGCAGAATTGACATTCATTTGAGGAATAAAGGGAGAATACTAAGTTGACTCTTCACCTGGCATAGAAAGTGCTCCGAACATGTGCTCACAGTTTGTGAAGTGGATAATGGAAACTACCGTCATGTGTCTTAACTCCTAGTTGAACAAAAGCACAGTAGAAGTTTCGCCTGTTCTCTTTTCCAACCCTCATCCTTTTAGAATAGCAGGTTTGTTCCATCGGAAGAAGCCCAGTGTGAGGCTGGATGAGTGGGATAGGAGCAACAATGACTCCGCCTGAAGTGGATGACTCATATCCACAAACCATTTGCTTAGTCAGCATCTTTTTGCATCACTGTATTCTGATACTAGGAGAAGTTCTGACTAAATATGAATCATTAGCATTGCCTCTGCTACCCCTTTTCTGGTATTCTGTACCTAAAGCTTAAAATAACGCATATCTAAATCTATATATCTATATCTATCTATGTATATTTTGTGTTTTTGTAAACTTTAATTAATTGGAAATCTCACCAGTTATGTGGTCAGCAGATTTTTGAAGTTAAACGAGGAATTAAAAATTGTCTGCACTCACATTTATTCCCGTTCCTTCCTGGCACAGCCTGCTTTCATTTAACATTCCAGTATTTAATTCTTTTTAGAGCATTAGCTGTAGATGCTCTCAGCTTGTATCAGTCATAGCTACCTTCTATAGTATTTGCTGACTGCAACTGTGAACATTACAGTTTGGTAATCATAAAGCGAAATGATGTTCAACGGTCTGCATCTGATATCTTATATATTGTGTTGTGCAGATGTAGGGGGTCAAGGATCTCAGCATGCACAAGTAAAATATAGATGTGTGACATTCATCTCCTCAGCTGCACTCATCACGGATGAGATGAACTGTGGAGGAATTGCTGTTCAGAAACTTCATGGTTTGGTTCACCAGATCTGTAGCCAGCATCTGTTGGTTTTCCTCAGATATGTCTGTCTTTTGCTTATCATTATTAACCGTGACTGGTTGCAAGGTCCACCAATTTAGTTTAATTTGTATAAGTGGTTTATTCTTTAAAAAATCCAATCTCCAGCCTTGGTACATTGTGTGATAAAATAACTTTAAAACCCACATACATGGTAGCTGCTGCAGTGATCAAGTTCACGTTACAGTGCTGCTAAAGTCCTTCATGTTGATGAGAGAGGCTGTAAAGTTCACAAAGATCTTAAATTTCCCCCGTCACCTCTTGTTTGACAACAGCAACTCAAGCAGATATTAATGCCTACAATATGTACACACTGTAGTATACATCCATAAAGTCTGTGCCATTGCTGTCATGGTGTCTGGGCTCCCAACACTGTGCTACAGGACACGCAGTGCCTTTTCTTGTTGTTTTTCTTCTATCTGGTCTACAGAGAATTGGGTCCGTTATGGTTGAGCTCACTGAGGGTCGTCTGTGCTCCTCAGTGGAGAAATGCTCTCTGCGTGTGTATATGCATTTGTGTATGAGTTTTATGTGTGCTATATATACATTAATCACGTTAATGAATAGACATATGTATAGTGATGCTGAAAGTCTTTCCTACCCTATGCAGGAAACTCTGGCTTCCAAATACACATGCATTCTGTTCTAAACACCATGCTGCGTGGGTTAAGGCATGTTTGCTCAGTCGCTGCAGTCATGGCCCACATACACAAGCAGTTTTCAGGGCTGTTTCATGGTGCCCACACAGTGCTAGCTTGCTGCAAGGCTGCATGATGTAATCCTTCTCCTTCTGAAAAGAAAATGCTGAGCAAGGCAGCACAGTGCCTTGATTGAATTCTCATACTGCTGCAGCAACTCTTGCTTCTTCCTGACCACATTTATTTGCAAATTTGTGCAAGTGGTTGAAGCCCTGTGGAGTTTAGACTGACATTTGATGAGCTCATGTAAATTGTCAGTCCTATTTTTCACAATAGCTCTTATTCATACCTTCTATCGGGGCAGTCAAACACCAGAACACTGCTGCTCTTCAGGGTTTATTGACTGCCTGTCAGCATTACCAGACGGCTTTTTGGAGGCCAGGATGCATTTGAATTAGTCTGGCCAATTTTCAAGGCATCTATTTTTTTCCTTTCCATGGAAATGGGGGGCTGGTTATTAGGAGTGACAGGTGAGTCAGTGAGGAATGAGAGCCGACATTAAGCAGAGGTCAGAGGAGTACTGGAGTGTTTGGGATTGTACTGGAGATTTAACAGGTGTGTTATGCAACATATCTGCTGCCACACATGTTGACCTGTATGTGTGCGCACACATTGGTGTAATGATCAAGCGCTCCTCATCGACATAGCTTCATATTCTGAGAGAATCAAGCTGTCGGTCTGTGCTTCTTGAAAGGTCACATAAACATCCAAATTGGGGACCATAGCATACAATAAAATATTAATCAGGCTTTAAATCAAAACTACAACTACAGATGTGACATGTTCCAAAGAATTGGAGCTGCTAAAGAGAGACATCGGGCAGTACAGTATTTGGGCCAATTTAATTCACAACAGGAGAGACAACTTAACTCTAATGTACAGCGTGCTACAGTGATCAAGAGAACTAACAAACAAAAAGTTAGCTTTGTAAGAAAAAAGTTAGCTTTTTTGACAAAATAAATCTGCATGTCAAATTAAAACTACAGTGAAAGTGTACTTAGACATTACACACTTTTTTTAATGTGAATTTCAGATTCAGTAACCAACAGATGTTTATTGTGACCAGCAGATGGATTTGCAGCTCATCTTTGCAACACTGGCTTAGTGTTTGGTAAAGATTAACACCAAAGGCAAAAAAATACACAGAAAAGAGCATGAGCCAGGAATAGAATCCTGCAGCACGCCACATTTGTCAATGGTTT
This sequence comes from Takifugu flavidus, assembly GCF_003711565.1. Taxonomy (NCBI): domain Eukaryota; kingdom Metazoa; phylum Chordata; class Actinopteri; order Tetraodontiformes; family Tetraodontidae; genus Takifugu; species Takifugu flavidus. The sequence goes on from NC_079533.1 coordinate 3,742,969, forward strand.
TAGAGGAAGACCATTAACAGATTAAAACGGTAAAAGTTATGGACTGAATGGCCCATAGTGCCAAAGGCTGCCCTGAGAGCCAAAAAAACCAACACAGCAGGGTTCTTAGTATCAATAAAAAACTTATTGCCACATGTTGAGAATTCCAAGATTTTGTCTTTCTTGGGCTTCAAAAGTAAAGCCAACAAAGTAAAGAAAAGTCAAAGAATTTGATTGCTAAAACACAAATATGTACACAATTGAAATGAACTAAACTGACCTTGTGTTCTGCTGCATTCTGTGGAGAAAAAGATAGAGTTCTGAATGAATGAATGAATGAATGATGAATGAATGAATGAATGAATGAATGAATGAATGAATGAATGAATGTCTTGTCACAAGGTCCCACCTGGTTGCCAGATGATAAGTGCATTAGATGGAAATTTTGGTTTATTTAAATCACCATCAAAGAGATTGTTATTCAAGACTCAAATGTCACATTTCAATGCCCATTGAGGACGCCAAAGAGATTTTTTTAAGAGTTCTGATAGCTGTAAATGCCATATGGACAAGGGAGTGCTATTCACTTTATTTAAGAGGCTGACTTTTCTATTATGGAGTCATTTCTACAATTTCTGTGTATTTTCAGAATAATATTCGCAGCTGTTTTTTCTGCATTCACTTCCTTTTTTATCAAATGTATTTCCACATGTGAAATATTTGGTCAGTCAGCTGCTGATGTGGATTAGTTACAGTCTAATGCGAGCACTTTTTCAGCTGCACAGCAGAGTGCTCTCTGCCTTGATTTACTCTCTCTGAAAGGTTTTCCATTGCCAGACAAACCATTCCTTATTATCTGGAGCCTCATTGATCTAACTCCATCAACACACAGCAGAGCACACCAATAATTGTGGAGCAATCATCTGTGGTGTGTGACATTTGAAGTGGAGAGCAGCAGAAGTCCACTGTAAATTTTTATTGTTTTCAAAAGCAGCAAGGTGCAGCTTGATATCAGCTTGGAAAATTCTACCAAATAGAATTTGCAATGAAAGCATGATCACCTCATCTTAAAAGACTTAAGTTAGTCGCTTTCTGTCCATTTTTCGAAGTGAGGGAAGACAGTAGATGTAGGCCGAGGTGGCAACACCACTATTCTACTTCTTTAAATGAATTTAATTTGACCCAAGTAGGATTTTAATCTAGAAGTGTTACTCCATAAATCCTTCGGCTAGCAGTGGCTACATGCAGAATAAGGTAGGATCCTGTGTGTGGCTCTGCCTTCCTCGTAGCTCTGTGGGCTCCTCTGTTTCTTTCTTTACACCATCTTTCCAGTTCAGCCACCATTTCTTGCAGAGCTCAGTCTGTTCCCCTTTACAAGGGGGGACTTTAATCATATGCAGGCTCGTCCTCTGATCTGACTATCATTGCGTTTACTTGAGATAACTATTTATTTTTGCATAGAAAACATGACAAGAGTATTTATTTCAATTTCTATTGACCTTTTACATCGTTATTGCAGAAAATACCTGTTTTTCCCTCAACCAGTGAATTCTGGAACAGCAAACCAGCATTTAGTCTACAACACTTCGGAACAGCATGCGTTCTTTACTGCTGCGCTGACATTTCACAAAAGTTTTTGGTGCTTCCTCCTGGTTTATGGCTGCTTTTGTATGCAACATTATTGCCTCAATTTGAATGAGCAGAAAAGGTTTATAACAGTGGAAGGGTACAGTGATTTTACTTCTGTTCAGTCTGCTGTCTCATTTTCAAACTAACACACACACCACCAACCTCAATGGATTTGTTTTCCATCCATTGAGGTTCCTGCGTGTGTCATTCAGTCTCTGTTCTTCAGTACCAGTGAGTCCAATCTTCCTCTGGTTTACTGTACAATTATTTTCTCGTGATGACAAGCTTGCTTCTGACCTCATTGATCTGCTGTCGGTTCTTCCTCCTCTTCAGTTCAATCCATTTACTTGATGTGGTGTAAAAATATGTGTGAGGCGTTGAACAATAATAACAGGCTGTGGCTGGTGACACAAAAAGGTTACTTTGCATAAAGTCGACAGTGAAGTATTGACTTTTTTTTTTTTTATTGTCATGGATTTGGATTGTCAGGATTCATTAGCAGATCGGGGCAGCCTGCATCAGTCACAGTGGGTGCAGATCAACATGCACACATGGGTCACACAAGGGTCTTGAATCTGAAAAACAAATGCACATCTGGGCAATAGATCTGAATGAGGAGTTCTATTTTGAAGCTCACATGTTCACGTTAGATTAAAAGGAACAGTCAGTAAAATCACATGTGCATGATCCCCTTTACACACAGAATTATGTTGTGTGTGTTTGACAGCAGGGTGGTGACTTATGCTACACTAGTTTTTTGATTTTAACCACATTTTCATCAGTGTTCAGTGAGCTCTGGACTATATTTCTGAATGATTTAAAGGCTGACAACAAGCTGGAGTCTTCACAGCCGTTTCCAGCAGTGATTTTTTTTCCCATCTATACTGAAATGCTGATATGTTACTTCTTCATCTCCTTTTTTACTTCCTCTCTTTCATCTCCAGACTTCAACTACAACACTGATGGGTATGAGGGGGAAGGTGCAGAGGACGGCAAGTCACAGGATGGCTCCGAGACGCTGCCCTACATAGATGAATCACCCACCATGTCACCCCAGCTGTGCGCACCCCAGGGGCCCGATGGAGAGGCAGTCTCGCCAACACCACCAGAGGGCCTGCCTCCAGGGGTAAGAGCAGCACACACACGCAGAAGGACTGGAAGACATTAATCAGCAGTGGTCCATCACATGAACGTCCACACACAACTTCATAACATCAGACAATGTGACAGATGGGAGCAACTTAGGAGTAACTAAGCAACATAAATCACCAGCTGAATGTTGGAGGTTGAGATGACACTGTGGGACTGACTGACCCACTTCACCTTGGCAAGAAGGTGTAAAAATCCATTTTGTTTATTTGTTGAAACAAGTCTTTGTCTTACCCATGACCAATGTATTTTTTTTAGTATTTGTAGGACATTTCTGCATTTAAATGCAGTAATTATCTTTCTCAGTTGTTCTTTAGTGTGGTCTTGTTATTTTGTTCCTCTGCTGAAACACGTACACTGTCAGGTGTCAATTACCTTTGGCCATTATTTGCTAGCGGTGGGTTTTAGGGTGTTCACACCAGACCTGACTGCATCAGATGTCAGAAGTTGACTGGGTGTCATTGTTAACGATCAGCCCCAATAACTGGATTCCTTGCAGCCCCCAGCAGGTGGTACATTCACTGTGTCCGGAAGTGACCATTGACCTATTTAGGCTTGAATGACACCATTACTTAGCAATGCTGGTTTGTGATTGAATGTTACATTGTTACATTTTCTGGGAATACATTGTTATTGCTCTGTAGTGGGTGTTGTTTGTTTGTTTGTTTAAAGTGCTAACACTGTGCATGTGAAGAAGAGTAGTTCATCTACTGTCTACTGTCTACTGTCTGTCTGTCATCTGTAGAAGCTGCTGCTGAACCGACACTTAGTGGTGCAGAGTTCATGCAAGAATTTTCCTGAAGTGAAAGGCCTAGTGGAGTTTTTGTGACATATATTTCTCATATAACAGCATGCAGACACACACACACACACACACACACACACACACACAAACACACACATCCTTGTATTTCTATCTTTGTGAGGAATTTCATGCCTTAAACACTTTGAAGTTGTGAGGACCAGCCAAAAATCTCCTCACTTTACTAGTAGAATAAGGATTTGGATATTTGGTTCGTAGCACACTCAGAAGCAAAAACAGCTTTAATATGTAGACTGCACAAATATAACAATGTAATGCCTTCAGAATGAAAACCTAGATGGACAGTGCTTTCAGACATCTGCTGTAGATTTGCTCTACTTTAGCAACTAGTTACTATACTTTGTCCCTTAAACTATCTTATAATAATCGAAATGCGCGGTGGTTTGGCTGTCTTTGGTAACTGGCTTACGCCTCTATGTGCTGGTCAATCATTTTAAATAAAACTTTGTCTCCATCTAGTGGTAGATTTTGGTTAAAACAAATTAAAAATCGTTCCAAAAAAGTTTCATTAACGCATACTAAGAAATGACTTTTCAACGCTTAAGCAATACTTTAAACATTTTATGTAAAAAAAAAAAAAATGATATGAGTTGTAAAATGAAATATTTTACGTGTTAATATCATAGTATATTTATAATTTCTGTACTCTAGTGGCAACTTTTCTGCCTTCTGAAGTCTAAAAGTATATTTCCTGTAAAAGCCCAAGCCTTGCTCAGTCAGGTATTGTTTCTGCTGACTTTGCAGCAGGCCTTGACTCCAGTGAGCTATGAAGGCAACCCTGACACTTCCATGACAGAATGCATACATTGATCCCTCAGAGTTCCAGCTTGAAAGTAAATGCCAGAGGTTTTCTTGGAGGTTTTCTTAACCAATTGGCTAATTTTCTCCTTTTGATGTTTGTTAATTTAGTACCTTTTATTTGTTTTTAGGAAAACATGAATAAATCAAGTTAAAATGTTTGATTTCCTTCTCTTCTGTCCCAAACCTTTGCATTTTCTATATGCACACTACCAAGTCTGTGCAGTAATCAGAATTAGCCACACTACAGCAGCACATTAGCCGGCTCCATGTCCAAGAGTCTCAGTAGATCAATAAAGAAACAATGGTCAGAGACAAGAAACGAAAAGTGAGAAATGAGCCCCTTAATGCTCTGCAACAGGGAGCCAGTGTGTGTTTGAGGTAGTGGACTGAAAATACAGAAGAATCAAATGAAAAGACTGAAGCAGATGAGATCCCTTGTGTGGCTCAGGCAGAAGAAGGCCATCAGGGAAGTGGCTGCACAGCGTCTGTTGTGAGGGGAGGGGCAGATTTAGAGGGAGGGCAGACCGCATCGACCGAGGTGGAACACACACTCGCGGTACACATACATACAGACCAGGAAGCCCAGCAGAGGAAGGGGGTGGTGCTGTGTAGGCGGGGTCCTCTCTCTTTCTGTCTTCGCGTCAGGACGACTTGTTCTGACGGGGGGGGAAAAACACTGATGTGTCCTGGCTAGCTCTGAAGAAAGGATTAGGCAGAAAAAGGAGAGGAGGTGGTTCAGGGGGGAAAGATAAAGGAGAGTATCATGGAGGAGGAAGAGGAGGAGGTGCTGTGCTACTTGGACAGGGTGTTGGAGGAGGAGGTGTTTGAATACGGAGATGGGGAGCTGGATCCCATCACCCCAGTGCATAGACAGTTCAAGGTGAGGCAGAAGCTGGATATGGGAAACCTCTCGCTCAACACACACACACACACACACACACACACACACACACAGTTGCTTGAAATGCTTCTGCTTAGAAAAATGTCAAGCCTGTGGCATCACTTTTGTGCATGAGTGTGCCGATGAGCCATCTGTGGCACCGTAGTGTGTGTGTGTGTGAATGTGTGTGACAGCCGATGGTCTCAGTGTGGCCTGACGAGGCAGCTACCGTGCAGCACATGACTTCTTACCCTGTCGCTTTTTAAAACTTTAAAACGGCTTTCTGTTTCAAATTGAAACTTCTGTTTTTGAGGGTGTTAAGAGGTGACTTAACCAACAGCAGCTTCCTGTACAGCCCACAGCATTTCTGTGGGAATATACAGCCCGGGGAGGACACACAGGGGCATGTTTGTTGGAAAAATCTCTTCACCACTCATGTATTTCCCATCTTGCCCTTTTCACCATACAGTACCTCTTTGTACAGAATAAGGGGGGGAACTCACACTGTTTGAAGTTGTACTTTCCCTCTTCCTGTCCTGCCTCTTTTCATTTTGGTGTGGTGTGTGTTTGCCACTGAGGGAATGGGCTTCGTGTTTGTTTTGACTGTCGCATACAGCTTCTGCATTAAATTAGAAAGAAATAAGAAGTGGATAAACCAAGCCTTTTAAAAAAGGTCTTCTCTCTCACTTCCTTCTGATTTTTATTATTAAATTTGAGCTCCTTTAAGGTGCTTACAATGGTTTTAAGAGCTTTAAACTTTGAAGGGCCAGGGAAATCCAAAGTTCCTCAGCTAATGGTATGAAAGTAGCTCACGAAAATCTTTCAGTTTGCTTTTAGCCACATGGTTCCTCTTCTGATTGCTTTGACTGTGTAGAGTGACCGACGCCATTAATCACATCTATCCATGGCTGCTTTTGATATTTTGGTACATGTTTTCATGAAGTGTTTTCATTTTCCTCTTAATGAGTGTGAACTCATGGCGCTGGAACTGCTATTATCCTACAGCTGAATGAATTACGGTAGTGGAATACACATATACTTATGACGACCTCGTCCTGTTGGTCACGATTCGGTTAAAAATTAGGTCAGCTCCTTCCGTGTCTGAGCAGTCAGCGTCAGCGTGCTGATATAAGGATCTAATTGTGTTAATCATTAATCTGTTCTGTTTTCATGGCTGTTCTTTGGCTCCTTGAAGGTGTCTAAATGTCACTGTTATTGACTCCTTTATCTTCAGTCACGGCTACAGACTCACCCTGACAGTATGGCCAAGACTTTTTTAACTTATTGTATTGCCATAAATTAGTAGAATAATCACATAAACTCTTTTAGTGGCATCATTGACAAATGAAGATTGTCTGTGAGGTGTGAACTTCAAAGTGTTTAAGGCATGTGAGGTGCTTGTGGCAACGGTATTTGATGCTATTTCACTGCACTGTTTGTCTGCGTAAGACAGAGAGAGAGAGACAAACAGAGAGACACTGAGTTAGGGTGTAATGTGAAAAA